>NC_135064.1:24021732-24331096 GCF_051401765.1 Calliopsis andreniformis
AACCCCCACGACGAGATTGTCCCTGATAATTACGTCGGGAAGACGCTGGAGTACTCGCGATCTTCGTCAAGAATTTACCTAGCGTGTACGTTGGATCGTTTTTTGAGATACTCGGTGGCTTTGGATGGAGTTCTTCCTTACGAATTTTCTGTCTTTCAGGGATCAACCTAGACGGATGGTTAGGAAGACTCAGCATCCAGAATGTATAAAAATGATACTAAGTTAGATACTAAGATAGTTGCTCCCTAAAGAGGGGTCCAAAGACGAAAATTTTTCAGATAGATTTATCCCTGAAGTCTGAAATTGATAAACTCGAGTAGATAGAAGCCCTGACGTTGAATAAAATATTTGGTTACTTCAATGTCAGCAATCTTCTCAGGCCCTTGAGAATCGCCGAGGGTTCGCGACCTCGCTTAATTAACTTAATTAAACCGTCTATCGTTTGTTTGAGTCTTGCAGCGGGATGTTTACGATGCGCCATCCACGTTTTCGTTATTGTTTTACCTTCTCCCAGGAGTGCTGCACTGTGCATCTGGAGTCGAAGGGGAAACAGCGCTTCGTATGCAGACCTTATAGGTCCAAAAGCAGGGGAAAGTTGAAACCCCTTGGAAAGTCGTTTCCGTTTTGCTGAGTACCTTTCGCACCACCTTTACCTCTAATCTCGTGCATCCGGCTTATTCGTACGATCGTCTGCACGATCCGCTGGTCGGCCAAAGGCGTGTAATTAGTCTATTTTTGTCGCGCCAACTTTGTCGTCCGCAAGGAAAATTAGAGCAGCTCGCTAAAGAAAGCTCGCGGTACGCTGTTCCAGTAGCCACAAATGAAAACAGCGTAACGAACATGCTGCTTGTTCAGTTTCCGGATGCACGGTAAAACGGGGACGTAAATTCAACGTGCAAGAATGGCGCAACAGAGCCCGAGTGGGCCACTAGTTACTAAACTTTTCCCCTAGGTGTTCTCCTTTATGGCTAGTGTAAGTCCTACGTTCTTTTTCCTACTTAGGTTTATGTATACCTTCAGCTGCCTTAGTACTTCGTAATTTTAATTATGTTGTGAAATTTTTTGTAGTGATAATTAATCAAATTACTTGAGTTTTAGAACGTATGTGCATCAGTGGAAATTGTGATTAAAATTTTTTAAAATCTTTGAGGATTAAAGGTGTAAATGCTCGGGGCACTTTTCTCATGTGATAGTTCTTAATAGATTATTTAAAGAGGACTCAGGAGGACTAGTATTAGTTCTTACTAATTCAGTATTGTCAATATTATTGAACATGAGAGGAGATAAATTGGTGATCTGTCGATATCTAAATTATTGATAAGAAGATTTGAGGAAGATGAAAATATTTTTAGTATTGCCAATAAACCAATACTGTCAATAATTCTGAGTCGCCTTTGGTAATGCAGAGTTTACTGCGAGTAGTCTGACTATTACTGGTCTTATTCTACTTTACAGCATCTTATAACAAGAGCTTGTCACGCGAAAATAAATTTGAAAAGCCTGTCAAGAGGAAATACGAACTTCATCTAACAAGTTTACCCAAGAGAACTGCTTCTCTTTAGAAGCCACTCGGTAGTCTCTACATTCCTTTTTGTTTACCTTCTTCATGGCTAAAGCCATTGAAATGATTACAAGCTTCCTCTTGATAGGATATCATTAGGTGTAAAATCAAAGCTGAATATATTCCTCATAAATACAGGCCGTGTGAGTTGAAGTTTGCCAATATTTACTATTAATTTAGTATTGCCACTAAATATTGATCGTTCGTTATTGCTTTCAATTAAAATTTTTGTAATTCTCTGAAAACTTTACGAGTAGCCAGGAAAAATATTAAATATTTAGTCAAAGCTCATAAGCTTCTTTCCTTTCCTTAATAGGAACCAAGATAATTACATTACATTTCAAGCGAACTTAAGTAACCTCGAACATTGTTCAAGTAAATTTGTTGTTAATTAAGCTTCAGTCGAGCGTCTAAGCTCACATAGAAAATTCACTTCAAGCAACGTGTACGTTTTCCTCAGAGGAGTACTATTCTCGTCGAACCGCGCGATGTGATAAGAGCGATACATAATTGCAAAAATAACTCCGACCGCCGAAGAGTAACGCGATCCTACCAATATCGGCACGTCTCGCGTCAGACTAAAATAATGTCTCGTCCTGCCATTTAATTCCCGTCCTACTCGATTATCACGAGCATCCTTACCGTAAGACGCGAACGAACGAATAAATACGCACTTCACGATGCTAGGTCATGCGTGAACGAGGTCTAGCTAAAGGGGTCATCATTCTACTTGAATCGATCAAACAGTCCAAGCTAAAATATCGAAAAGTAGAACGAGTGTCATCGATCAGCCGACATCGTCGAAAATAGTCAACGTCTAACGGATCGCAGGTGTCACTACTTCGAGCGTCGATGTCGACGAAGGTAAACGTTAGTACATAATGTATGTAGCAGCAGTTGTGTAGCAAAAAACAGAGGAGCAAGAAAAGAATCGGAAGTAAAGGGAGAAGAAAACGTCTACGGACAATTGATAACTGATTACAGTGTCGCAGCCATAGCTCGATGCATCTGCAGGTACCCTCCATATCGCGTGTTCGCATCGAACAGAGACGATCCCCTCTCGCTGTAGCGACAATTCCCTCGGTACAGACAATTTCTTACGTCTTTCATTCAGAATTTACCTTTTACTCTATCCCCCCTCTTGTGCTATCGCCGCGCCACTGCGTGCACGTGCGATTATGGTGCTCCGAAAGGGTGAGTTTGTGCTCAAACAAAATTATGCCTGAAGGGAGGGAAACTCCGACAGCCTCTGGCCACATTCAACTTAATATCGACCAATTGAACGAAGGTTGTTCATTCATCGTTTAAACGCGGCTAATTTAACTGGACGACCGAGGAGCGCGTTTCCACGTGTCCGTAATTCAGCGTAGCGGTCAAACGGTTTCGGAGAAGGAAAGCAAATAGTCGAAATGAAAAATAAACCGCTCAACCTGATTCGTTTGACGGCGTGAGATACCAGCGCGCGATAAACGCATAGGGGTGTTTTATTAAGTCGATGCACGACATCTTTCGACTCGAGCAACCAACGCGAGCACGCAGCCACCGGAAACAAGGCGCGAGGGCCGAAGACGGCTCTCGATGGCCGACATCCGAGGCGGAGTCTTTTCCTTTCGCCTCATCGCAATTCATTACTATCCTAATAAGAAACTCCTAAAGGGATCAAACGAAGTTCTCTTTCACTACGTGCTTCACTCGACACAACACGGTGCTTCTTTCAAAAGGCACGCAACATTCGGTCGCTACATCGATCGACGTACGTGTGTGTATGGGTGCGCTTTAATGAACTTCTGAATGGAGGGAATGAAAAAGCAAAACACGCGGACCCATCAGCTCGCGAACGCTGTCTGTTCGCGCGTTGCGGGTCCGTTTCGTTTCTTCGTGAAGCGGAGAACATCTCGTGACGACATTCGACAAAAAGACAGATACAGAGAGAGAGAGAAAGAGAGCGAAGAAGGAAGTAGGGGAGAGAGAGAAAAAAGGACCGTAAGAACGGAAATGTTGAGCGTATCCCAATTTCCTTGGCTGAACTCGCCGAGGGAAAAATAGCACACGACTGCCTCGCGGAAAAAGACTCGACTCTAGAGTCTTTCCCTGGGGTAAATGTTGTATGGGGTGCGAGGGGACGTCCTTTTTTCTGGGAAACCGACGATTGCTCGGTTCGCATATAAAATTGCGATAAATGGAGAAATGTGTCTTTGAATGAGCCCAGAACTCTGGACGAGCATTAAAGAATAATTTCATTGGTAGGTACTGTGTCTCTTCAGGGATAATACCGCAGTTGATTCGTAAAGCAACGTAGGCACCTTAACTTTAAAAAGCGACCTAAATTCTCAAATTTAACAAATATTACCATACCTCCAAACTACCAAATCGTATAAAGTACAGTCCACGAACAAATTCTTTCACACGATAACTGTGCTAATATCTCTGAAAATGGGTACAGAGCCCTCAATTGATTGACGACGTGGGTTATGGATCCCCTCGTCCGAATGAACAGGAACGAATATCGGGTCACCGATGGTTTTCGCGGTTGAAAACTCTTTTCGGCTACCCTGGCCGGGGTGATAGCGTAATTAAAGTCGTTTAATCAAGCATGAAATCGTATCAAAGTACACAGGTAACGGCCCGAATGAGTTTCGATAGCGTGACTATACGTCAGTGCCCAACACGCACGTAGGGCGAGCACAAAGGAGGCTCTACAATTAAATTAATGAAACAGAGCCTCGAAGAGAGTGCATGTGTTCGCGAGTAAAGAACACCCGAGAGACCGAAATTCGCGGTAAAGGGGGAAAAAAGTGACGCAGAAGCTCGAAAACTGGGGAAAGTGTGTCATTCGGGAAACGTGGTGAATTTAAAATAATTCCGCGGCCGCCCGCGCCGATGGGAACCCGGCCTCGTCGATCGATCGAACTACAGAGCGAAGTTAAGTGTGTTTATGTAATTTCTGTAATCGTGTTCGATAATTTAGTTAACAGAATCTCGTAATTTCATCTATATTTTTCCTTCGAATATGATTTCCAGCCGGAAATTCGTTTCTTGCTGAATCGAGGCCGCGGAATCGAATTGCCTTGGACTTATTGAGTTATGCTGTGAGTTCGAACGGAGTTTTCAGTGGATTATAATTTATATCATGTTTTAATTTATAACTGTCGTTTTTTAGATTTTTCCAATTTGGTCTAACAGGGCTGAAAATTCCAAGTTTCTCTAAAATTTAATTCATGGTTGTTTAAATAAATATTAGTTATACCTGAATACGCTAAGGATGTAGTCATTAAAACACGAAACACACCCAATAATTTAAATTCAAATCATTTCCTTCATTTTATCGTTTCTTCAATCTTCGAATTAACTAGGAAACCGTGCTCTAAAATCTGACTAAACTCACTGCTCCTTCTAATAAGTCCTTCATTTTTATTCATCCCAGCGTCGTAAAAATGATTCAACTCGACACACGTCACTAAATTTCTACCCAGTTATTAGATTCGACGGTAGCGAGATCACGAATCCACATCAGCACGGAATTACTTCGACTCTAATTAATTCTAGATATCTTGACGAGTTTTACCGTCGGTCGTCTTCAGCTCGACTGTCTTAAAAGTGTATACGTATTAAGACCGACACTCGAGCTGTCGCGAAGCATATTTCGGTGAAATTAAACGCGTCTCTGGCATCTCGAGCGGTACACTAGACTCTCGCCATAAATAAAACCCAGACAGGGGTTCGAGATTCGCCAGGATTCTCATCTTCCCCAGACGGAAAGTAATGCATAACTTTCAGTGATTAACGATGATGGGTTCCCTCGGCGCTGGGGCTGAATCTCCAAAGCGGTTTTCGATATCCGCCCTGCGAACCGACCAATCGTCTACGGGGGTAGTTGGCTCCGTCTAACGTGGCAGAAAGGGGGTAAAAAAGGCAGAGAAGAAAAGAAGAAGACAGTGTGGGATTGAGAATCGTAGTAGAAGTCTCAGGTGCAGTGGCTGACGAGCAAGAAGGGGTTTATTATCGCTAATTACGTACAAACAGCGTGGATTCTGCTCCTCGTGGATCGTGAACGCGTGACTCGGTTCCAAAGTTTCGCAGAGTCGAATCCAGACCGCGGATAGCCGAGCAACTGCGATATCTTCGCGGAATCGAAAGTTCCCAGGTCGCCGCGAGTTCCTGACCATGTTTTAAGGATTTCTATGGATTACTCGCGTGCCTGAGCCGCGTTTCGAAAGCGGTGAGCGATCGCGCGCACGATCGACGAGAATATCCACGTGACGTGGAAGTCAGATGCATTGGTCAAGAAACGAGGATGTATTAAGCGAAACGAAGGACCCAGGACCGAGGATCCTGGGACCAAGACGGTCCTACGATGAAGACCAAGGATCTTGACGAGGGTACCTGAGCCACACATGGGCCGGGCTGCTCGCAACTGCATTGCCGTTTCACTCGTTAGCAGGGCTTTCCATCTCGTTCGTTGTTCGCACTTTCCTGATTGGTCAGAGACTGATCAGACTGACGGTCGGCCGTGCATGATCCGATTGGCGATCATGTCCTAATTCTTTCAGCCCTTCAGCGTTTGAGATCTCTCGCGTGCAAGCGATTACCAAAAGCGATCGTTTCTCATCGTTACCGTATCGACCAGTGGTTAAGCTCGTCGTTAACGAATCGTTCGGATTGTTAAGTGGTGTATCTCAGTCCCTTCTGTCGTTGTTTTGTAACAGAGACACCGAGAAACCATCGTTTCGAGCGACTGCCTCGGCGCTTGTTCCAAGCTATAAACTACAGGTTGCATAATTTATGCGACGTCTGTATATCGTGGCACGAAAGCGGAATCCAGAAATCAATAATAAATAGAGAAGAGAAATCATAGAGAAACAATGGAAGTTTCAATTTGTGGCCAACATTCCTGCTCACGTTATTTCGATCGAACTTCGCTGGCGCACATGACAATGCTGTGCTGTACGAGGAAAAAGGTAGAAAGAGGTCAACGTGTCGAGAAATTTCCGTCCCGTATTGTCCCTGTCTGAATCTGTGTAACGACTCGTCTTCACTAATTCACAGAATTTTCTGACTGTGCTAATTGAACGAAAACTTGGACAGTAGTTGCTATTGTTAACTTCTACTTAATGGCTTGGAAATGGGATGAAAAATGTAACGGAAACTCAGAATGATCTGATTGCTCCAAAGTAACTTTTGTCTCACTTCAATATAATGAATTCATAAATTTGTTCACCCAGGGTTATTAAATTAAGGTAGTAAATAGTGAAAATAGCAATGAAGTTATATCAAGGAAATAATATACACTATACTAGAAATCAAATTCTGACGTTCAAGGCATACAAGAGTTGTCCCAGTTTTACCAGTAGATAATAAATTAAATTGCATTATAGATACCTGGGTATATAAAATTTTATTCGAAATTAAAGACCCCGATCATCAAGCTCTCGCTCTGTTTATCAGTTTCGATAGGAATCCCCGCAAACAACTATCACGTGGCTCTCAATTTTTCACCCGCGATCCTGAGATCTCAGCCGAGCGCCGATTATGCGATTAAACATTCCGTTTAGCGAGGAGTGAGGAGCACCAGGCCGATAGTCATCTCACTTTTTCCTCGTCATGACCGTGTCTGCCGAACATGTCGATACTTTCGACGATAAACAGACTCCCGATTCTCGTGATCGTATCACGCAGTTTCCCCCTATCTATTTTCCGATACTTATTTCTTTCCCCTTTGTGCGCCGGAACGACGAGCAGGCAAGGAGATGGGAGAGACATAGGTCGAAACGCGGCCAGGTCGATCTTCTCGCAGAGAGGATGTTCAAGAGCAACGAAAAGGGAGAGGAGGGAAGGTCGATTGGAAAGCTGGAGAGGCAAAGAAACAAACGGAAACGTAGGGCGATCGAGAAGTCGGGGGACGGGACAAATGGTTTCCTAGTTTCGCGAGAAAAGATTTTATCTCAGATGGCAGGGATTTGAAGTGCAGGAAAGAGTCTCGGTGGCCCGATATGGGCCTCGATATTGCATACTTCGAATGAATGAATAGCGATTTGTTAAGATGCCACTGGGCTGTCCAAGTATCCGACGTAACTGACTGATAGATAATAGATATGATGAAGTCCTAAATAGTTGTGGTTACTAGAACCGTGGCATGTTTGAAAATAAACCACGTACTTTACATGGGCGTAGTTAGTCGTTCTAAAATTTTTTCAAGTTTGCATCGACGAAGAATATGATTTACCTTTTATTGTTTGCAATGTAGAATTCGCAAAACGTAATTGATTATTTTTTGTCCCTCCGAATATGGTCACAATGAAACTGGTTAAAGGTGTCAAGTGGTCAAGAATGACTAGTGATTAGAGGTGACCAATGGCCGAAGGTGACCGGCAGGCGAAGATGACCAGTGGTCAAGGATGGCCAGTGGTCAAGGATGACCAATGGTCAAGGATGGCCATTCGTTGAAGATGACCAGTGGCCAAGGACCAACAGCCACCAAGGGTGACCAGTTCCGAGGCAGACGAAAGTCCAGCCCAAGGTCCAGTCCCTCCTCAGGGTCTCCAGGGCCTTCTGGTCTCGCCGGAGGCCCCGGCGCGAATCAGACACTCGTAGTCTTCCAGAGGTACTTATACTCTCTGACCAGAAGTGGGGGCAACCAATGAAATGAATTCTTTGATGGTGGAAATCGCGAGAATAATCAAGCAAAGAATAATTTGCGAAAAATTGATTTTCCTCATAAGATAATCATCGCAGCAACAACTTCTGCATCACATATTGTTAATAACAATTATTATAAATTTATTTAAATAATATTCTATTAACACTTTAAATAAATTTCAATAATTAGCGGACTAAGGAAGGGTCGAGACGTGGTAGGTTAATTTTCGTTGACTATAGGTTTATTATAAACGGCCTCGTTTTCCTCATTTCGCAACACGGTCAAGTGGAGCATCGCGTGGTGAAAAATAATTTGCACCTTTACGAGAAGAAACTCCGCGAACCAACCCGAGTTCCTTGGGACGAAAAAAATCATCTAAGAATACGAATCCACGAATTAGTTGCAGGAAGCGCATTTCACTCCGCAATGCGCTTTTATTTCATTTCATATCGTCGGAAATTCACGGCGGCGTGGCGTGGCGTTATGAAAAAAGTTCTTGAAACTTTTTAACGAGTCATCGAAGTATCGCGCGTTCCTACGGTCTGACAATATGAATATTGTAGTATTTGTGAGGTAGCTCTGAAACTTTTCGAACGTTTTTCATGGACACCTTCAATTAAATATCGATTTAAGCATTGGAAAATTGATTTAGGGAAATAGAGGTCTTTGAACGAACAGATATGTAGCGTTACAGTGGAATTATTAACATCAACTTTAAATTGAATCAAACATCCGCGTGAAATATGAAGAAAGGTGTCTTCCCTCGTGTTCTTGGGGTCTAAGAATTTCGACCACGGAAGAAAAACGCGGTCGAATGGTAACATGTCGTTAACCTTATTTCGAGAGAGCCAAGGATCGATAGTAATGGATCGTTGATGTGCCGCTGACCGGAGAATGGATGAAAGCACGCTACTTCCGGAAACGGGGAGCCCGACGAACCCTTCTCTCTCTATCACCCAAGAATATGGGATTCGATCGGAGACCTAGTGTAGCCCAGGTACAAAAATCCAAATAAAATATGAACTTGTTGCTACGATAACGCTGGAAGTACTGCTCTAAAGAAATGATAAAGAGGCAGGTGGGAAGATGAACGATAATCGCGAGGGAAATTGTCGGTTGAAGTAAATCATCTGGCATCAACCAGAAATCATGAAATACGTTCTTCCTAAGAATATTTATCTCCTAGATGGAATCTCAAGACGTCGTTGATTTTCTTCGAGCGGCTTACGTTTGTCGTGCGCGAGCTGTCACTCCAAAAATACCGTTTATCTGTTGCTCTAAATCAGTTGGAACTACCTCCAAAGCCAGCAGAAGCCAGATTTACATTTTTCCGCAGTTATTCAGTCTCGGCCCATAAATAATGCATGGCTACTCGCATCGCAATGCGTATGG
Organism: Calliopsis andreniformis; assembly: GCF_051401765.1. NCBI lineage: Eukaryota > Metazoa > Arthropoda > Insecta > Hymenoptera > Andrenidae > Calliopsis > Calliopsis andreniformis. Next base: position 24,031,323 of record NC_135064.1, read on the forward strand.
TTGATCAACGAAGCAGGTTGACGCGTATATAGGTGTTTATGCCGAAGGTATTCCCTGTCACGAAAGTCAGTCGTAGTCGAGGCTTTAATATCGATCGAGAAAGTCGCGATTTGTAAGGTAGTAAACTAGAGGAAAGCGAGGATAAATCGAGTAGCATACAATATGTATCAAGAGATGGCGAGTCAATTCGTCATTTGAACTTTCTTCTAAAATGAAAAGAAAGAAGTAATTTTAGGCAAAAGTAGATTGAAGTAACGCTTGCGATATACTACAGAGTATGATACTTAATCACATGTAGTATTTACTACGTATGAACTGATAAATTTCTAAATACATTGGAGACATTTGGAACCAGGGAATGCTTCGACAAACAAGTTAAATCTCTTCTCGACACCTGAATAATAAAATGCTTTATCTACTTTTCGTAGGTACACTTGCAACAAGACGACCCCATCTAGTAATCTCTTCTGGTGAAAAGAGGATATATTCTGTAGGATGAAAGCGTATGTACCTTTCGATTAAACTCAGATAGATCAACTTCGCAAAAGCCCTGCATACTAAAATCAGACAAATCGTGAACCTCCCTTATTAGCGACTAAAATATTGCAAAATCCAGTAACAGGAAGTCGTAACGACTTTCTGTAACACCCACAGCAAAGTGCGAAGTGCAAAGTGAAAAAGCGAGTAAGCCGGTTCCTGCTTTCTTTTTGCGTTAATTTTTCAGTCAACGTGGAACAGTTGGAAGAGAAGAATACGACGAAGCGCGTTCGCAACAAGAGACTCGAAGAAAGTTCGCAGACCCCTCTATTTCCTTCGAAAGCCATTCTAGCCACGGCCTTTCCAACAACCACGAGCATCTGTACCGTACTTTCTTTCCCCAGCTTTCGAAAATTCCAGACGTCGAAATAATCCTCGAAGCACGTACGGTTCTCTCGCACGGCATTACGGGGAACATCGCGGGGCGAATATACTCGACGGAGGGTCGAACAGGCGGCAAGCCAAAGCCTCGACAAGTTTCTAGACGTACTCAATTAAAAGTTCGAGTCGGCTGGAACAAGCAGCGCGAACCCTCGGTCCCCTTCTGTCTTCTAATTTTTCCTCGAGTGGATCCACGCCGATCACGGGAAATGCCACGATCCAGTGGCATTTCATTATCGCCTCGATTACACGAGTGCTCCCGGTTACTGCCAGGCAATTTCACTCGACCCTTTCTGGATTCACCGCCGCGATGCACCTCCCTTCCCCGTCTCTTTTACCCCGGTTGACCTCCGTCTACCTCTTTCTTTCGCCGTTTTACAGGCACCGCTTGTTTCCGCCGATTACGTCGTCGAGCTTCGACGATCGAATGCTAGCTAGATTCCGATCTCTATAGCCTGGCGTTTCGACGATCTCGCAATTTGCGCGCGTCCCGAGCAGACGGCCATCGACGACGATGCTTTTGGCAATCGCTTTAGACTCGAGGGCATCTCGCACAGTAAAGAGCGATCTACTTGTTTCCGTCACCGTTCGCAACTGTCGCGTGGAAAGCATGGCGCATATTGCGTGCACCATGATGACCTTTTTTTAAGACTCTCTCTTCAGGGGGGCTAGATAAATGAATAGAAATATGACGGAACTTTCGATTGTATTAAGCTTTTTGCTGTATTGTTTTTTTTAGTTTGTCACTCTATCGTTCAGGGGATGAATTTCGTGAAGATATATTTAGATATGTATACGACCTCGATAAAATGTTATCGCTTTTGGTAAGATAAATGAATAAATCTACCGATTCGCGTGTATGAACGTCAGCTGTTTGCGAATTTAATCGAAACGCGCGATGAAAATATGGTATTTGATTATCTTGACTATTGATTATTCGATTAAAACATATTGCAAAGCAGTGCCTCGGTTTCATCTATCTGAATAGCTGTCAAAATTGTCGGAGGGACGTACTACTGTTCCTCTAAATGGATTGCATGAATAAATTCTGCGCGTAGCAAATAAAAAAACAATCTTGACAGGTAGGATAGGGAAAAGTCCGTAAACGGCTGTTGTGGAATCAAGTTGAACAAATACGAGAGCAATCAAAGTTTCTGTTTAAACGAGCGGAGTTCTCAGTTTCGAAGATTCATTCTCGAGTAATGCAATTTTTCCGCGCTCCCATTTGAATTGTAAAATAGTACATCGATAAGCGTTCTGCATTTGCAAGCACTGTTTGATTATTTCGAGTCAATCGAACCTTCCCTTGAGGTAATCTTGAAACTGTAGAGATAGTAAATATCGAGGCAACATCGTAAAAATTGAACGAGTTGGTAGACTTCTCCGATATAAAGTACTGGATTTCTCTTAAGTACTATTTAGAATCTATTGTCCCTCTTGATTGCTGAATTCCATCATTTTTATCTTCAAAAATATACTAATCCTGAAAGGTCGTATACTAATGGCATAAGATACCTTATAATATGTTATCCCTTCTTTTAGAAACAAATTTTGAAGCTTTTCCTTCAATTTTGCAGAAAATTATTTGAAGTGTTATGTTCACATATTCTTCAGTGCACATAATCTTCAAGAACCAGAACTATTTCTACACCTCGAGAAAATAAATATAAAAATGTTCTACACCTCGAACACTATATGCACATAGAGATAGTGGAACTTCTATCTACAATAATGTTTTATCTTGTTCTTGAATTTCGCCAATAGACAGCTTCTCTTTATCGTCAGAATTTTTCTATTCATTTATCATTACGATGCGGGTACACATACGTTCGCGGGCACGTACGCTTACATTCGACAGGCATGCTTCACCACTGGTTTCTACATCGAATAAGAAGAATTTTCTGCTGACTTACCGAAAGGAAGCTCCAAACGGCAGTCTATGAGAAGCGTGTGGCCTGTTGGCTTTTTCGTGCCTATGATTTCGGCGCCTCTCATTTCGAGCTCCAAGTCCAGACTGACCCATTGTCCGGAACCCTCCTGGAAAAAGGACAATCAGAACGTGAAACATTGGTAACAAGAAATTCTAGCGCACCACCCGCTCCATTATGGCGTAATTAAACGAATTAAGCGCCAAGGGATGCAAATGCGCGTAATCATGCTCCAGTGAAACTCGATTCGAACTTATTGCGTAAGACTGCTTCAGCGTTAGTGACGGTGGAATTGGTGCATGTGAAAATGCTAATTACAAGTAGTGTTACAATTTTTGATTTTTAGTTAAAATTTTATCATATACGACAGTTTTGAATCAATTTTCCTAGTGCTTTTAAACTTTTGGATGACATTGTTTGAACATGACTATTAAAATTTTTTTATTTAATACGATAATTTTATATACACCAGGCTCATACATCATCCTTCAAAAGCTACTTTTTCAAACTACAATTTACACTCTACGTTAGCTTGCTAATAATTTCACTACGATCTCGAAATTTACACATTTTTCCATCTAAAAAGTCGAGCAGCGATGAAGCCAGCCCACAAGCTGCAGAAACGACCTCGCGTTTCAGCGTCGCTAAATCGTCGGGGCGTCGTTTCCATGTAAATTGCTGACGCGGATTAACGCGTTTAATGCAACGCAAGACGTGCGTATAATAAACAAATGCTCGTTATTGCGCTAAATTCCGCTAATGTTCCATGTAAATTCCAGTTCTGCCGCGACAGGGTGAATTGGTATGCGGTTTGGTGGCGGAACCGCTAGCGAATATCAATCGATGGCGAGACAGTATCTTACTTACACCCCTTAAATCACGTTATGAATAAATGAATGGGACTGCTAAGCGCTCAACAATTATTCCCCTGTCGACTACAATTCGCTGGAGACTGCTTCTCGCGTTAAAGGGTTGGTTATTGGAGCTTATGAAATGGCGAGATATATAAATTTGATAAACACACTTTTTAATGTTAGAATAAATATAAATAGATTAATTTTGAAAGGAGCACTAGGCAACTTAGGACGATCGTCTATGAAATATACTTTTTTATGAACATACCTGGATTAACAAATAAGCAATTCATATTACCCATTTATACAAGATTCTAAAATACAGTTTCTGGTCATTGAATGAGCCAGTCTAGTTTCTCATAACCATCTACAATCATATGAAACAGAATATTTTGAACGATCCTAATTCAGTCGTCTGTATACTTCTACCCAAAGTTTAGAAATGCACCCTATTTTGTCCCCCAAAAGAATCCTCAAGTATCCCCTCATAATTGGACCTTCTAATGAGAACATCTCAAGTTCTCTGGCTGAGTTGCATGAGCCTAGCGTCCAAGTGGACGCAGTTATTAGATACAGTATCCGAGCGTAATTTATGTAACTGAAGTTACGCTCGTCGAATGCATTCTTTGCGCGATACACAGGATTAATGTCGGCCGCGGGAACAGCGGCGCGGACTAGTAATAGCTATGTACCGCGAGCCCAGCAACGCACATAACACGTGTACATAAATTCTGGAAGGGTCTCTTTCCCGCGGCCCGCTCCTGCGAGCCAGCTCCCGACGTTCTGTACTCTCAGAAATGAGCTGCGAAGCATGGCTATCAAAGTGTACGCGCCGCTGTTTGCAAATGGCATGCCGTAATTAAAGCAATTCTCTTTTATTCGCAGCAGCCGCAACCGACGTCGCTGGAACTTACTGCTGGAACGAATGCTGTGCCGTGTTTCTCATCGCGCAAACAGCTCACCGTCTTGTCTTAATTATTTGTAACGAGATCATTGTTCACGAATTAGCTGTCTAGGTACACCGCGCGGCGATCGAAACGAACCATCAGTTCTGCTGTTTTCGTTCTCTTATTCTTAGATAAAGTAGCAGAGATTTTGGCTTCCCTTGGATGGGATTGTCTTCGCGATTGTGGAAATTGGATTCCACGGTAAACTCGTTTGCAGAGAAGCTCTCTGCGGTTAGGATGATTCGATGCAGCTTGTGGAAGGTATTTCAATGTTTTTGGATAAGAAAGAGGTAGCATTGCTGTGGTATAAATATGTAGAATACAATTCTAGTGATTCTCTTTTAGTAATCTCTGTTGGAAATTTTGGTAACACTCTTTAGATTATTTGTGAACAATTTTGGATACTTTGAAAGGATCTACTATTCATCTTCATATTTCTAGCCACTTTGAGAGAGCAAAGGGAGCGAGAGAATATTGTCAAACAAATATAAAGGTATACAATAAAATCTCTATCGCTTCTTTCTTCAGTTTACGAACCTTTCTCTACTTTCACGCGTCTCCCAACTTTCGAGATAACAGCACACGTTAACACAGAGCGACAGGGATAACAGGTTTACCCATCGAGAAGGACCAACAACGCCGATTCCGTCGAGGATAGAAGTTTAATTCGTATCTACGTGTTTCCACCAATATCAATTCCACTCGTGCGTAAAGCGCAACTTTGAATTAAACTTTCATGCAAATGCGTCGGTGGCTTTCACGCTTCCCAACCTACGAGCACGGTCTCGCGTTTCGATATCGTATCGACACAGTTGTGGCTGCGACATCGGCGAAAATTAGGCGTTGCACAGCGTCTTCGGGTATTCGTTGCACGACAATGGAACAGGGAACGTGGCAATGCTGGCTGAGCCATGGTGGAACACCAGGGGAAACGCAAATCCAGTTCAATTGGATTATTACGACGCCAATTCCCATTTGCCGCGCTGCTCCGTCGTCGAGCAAAAACACCTGCTTGCACCTGTTGTGTTCAGTCGCAATGCATTGTAACGCTGTTGGTTTTCGACCGACGTACACGCGATATCCTCGCGGGGCTAAGGTGATTAGACTGACGAAAATATGAACCCTTTGTACACGGAGCAAATAGAAATTAACTCGTGTCGACTACTGGGATGAAAGCCCGATGCTTAATAATTCACGCTGCGCGTTGCAATATTGACGCAAATACTTCTCTATGAATTAAATAACGTTAGGTCAAGAGACATTATTCGATATGTTAAATATATGTTCCAGTGAGAGGAAATTTGCAACAGGAGGTCCAGAAATTTGCTAAATTTGGAGCACGATATTTGCGCGACCCTACTTTAAGGAAATATCAAAATTTGTTGGAAATTTGCTGCGATCACGATGAGAGCAGAACTGCTCGTGTGCGCAGCGATCGGTCACCAGAGTCGGGGCAACGATGAAACCTTAACAAACCATTAAAATTAACCGCAGTCGGCGCGCGGTCGTTATCAAATTAAATGGATTTGTTACGGGTGATTACAGAACCGTAAAAAATTCAATAGATCACCCGGTCAGAACGGGCGTCGCTGTAAAACCTCCATATATTTGGCCGTTAAAAAAAAGCGCAACCTCAAGCTTCAGCGGATTTGCGGCTTAAACGCTCGGTGACGGCTGAGCGATCGAATCAATCACGCTCGAGCGAGACCTTTGTTCCCGTTAATTTGGATTTTTACGTCCAGAACCGATCCTTTTCGACAATCTGTCCGTATATTTAAAGGTTAGCCAGCCCCATCACTTAACGCCATGCAGGAAACCGAATTCGTTAAAAATGCCCACTCCTGCCATTGTAATTAATTCTCTGCTAGACCCGCTTAATCTCAGTGGTCTACTTTTCAAACTGTTCAAAATTATTATGCTACAGTAAATAAAAGGTACGTTATTCAACCATATACAGCTACTGACTGACACAGTTAACAAAGTATCGCCAGAACTAGATTATCATAAGGATATGAAGTGAAAACCTGAGATGTAGGAGCAGCCCTTGAAGAATTTCAATTTCCCTCCGTGGATATTTCAGAAGACTGAAAATCTCGAAGAAAAAGAGAAACTGTTTACTCAACAATGTTGAGAAAGGCAGTGCAGTTTAGGAGAGCGAAGAACGAGGAACGAGGAACGAGAACGCCTCTGTTCTGTATGTGAAGAAAATAAGGATTGTGTTTGTAGAAAATTCCCTGAAAGCAAGAAATAAATTTCTTGAATGTACCCCGACCAGAATGGATTTGTTTGTCTTGAAAAATTTGGCGTGAAGTTGAAAAATAATGGCGGTAGGGACGAAGAAGTTCGAGTAAACTGCGAGCAGAGCGCATAGTGGATGAGCTTAAGAAACATAATACATACTTTCGATCACTGTTGTGAAACTTTGGAAAGGTTCTGCTGATGGCGCCTTAGTAGCGGATGATTTCGAGGTGCTGGACCATTTTCAGCGTAAACTCCATTCGCGATTTGATTGGAACCAGTGGTATTAAGGTTTCTTAATTAACATATATAGGTACTTTTTACGCTAGCTGACACTATTCGACGCTATCATTTGAAACTATAAACTATGTTTGAATGTTCCTTATCAAAATTTAATTCTTGAAGTAGCCCTTGGTTTAGCCCTTGAACTAACAATTTTAAATCTAACAGATTAGTAACCCTCTGTAAAACGAAACTCGGAAATAAACTGTATTTTCTAGGACTGTTAAAGACTATCACGTAACACAATTCTTGTTTGTCACGCAAACTCGCCTACCGTTTTGTGCCACTCTAGCGGAAAGTTTCTCCGTTCCCTTTGCGCCTTTACAACTTTGCGTCGCTGACTTCCGTAGCTAGTGATCCCCCATAACAAGGCTTGTGCATACTTATGCTTAGCACCATCAACAAGAATTCTCATTTGCAGCGCGAACTTTGAAAAGTAATGCAAGAGATCACTTCGCTGAATCAATTACTCAAAATGTGTATGACAAATTAAAATCTCCACGTAATAAATGACTACAGTTAAACATTAAATAAGGTTAAAATTGACTTGCACTTCATTGAATAATTTTCATTATGTTTGTAATATGTTCCCTTTGACAACGATATTGCATTCCCCTCGAAATGTTGGTAAATGAAGAAATAAGAGCTAAGAATGCGTTTAAATACCTTGTGATTGTAGAATATGTCGTTGATAATGGATACGCGCCAAACCAAAGCCGTTCTATCGTGCCCCTCTCGTCACAGACTGTTTCTTCTAACAACTAATACCTGTCCACATGAACTGAATACGAAAATGTACTTTAGAAAGGAATTGTAACAATTTTTTCACTCGTTTAAAAGTCAACAACTAAATTATACACTAAAAAATCGTAAAAGTTCACGATCACTTTATGCGCACCGCGCTCACTGCCTCCATCTTGGATGCGCACAACAAATGCGCAGTCTGGTGCAAAAAATTGTAAGCATGCGTACGCAGGCGGCAAATTCGAGGATTGGAATACCAAGATTTATTAAAGGACTGCTTTACTCATTTTATTGGGTCATTTTCTGAAAACGTATTCTATGTTTACGAATGCATTGTCAAATTGTGTATAATCAAGCAATATATTCATGTAATATAACTACAAAATTTTTAATCGAGGCATTACGTAAACTTCTGCAAACTTCAAAGTCAATTTTGGATTATCAAAAGTTTATGTGAACACATTAATCGTATAATCTCGCGAAATTGACTATTAGAAGTGACGTTATGTAATAAAATATTTTATTGCTTCGTAGTGTGCCTGGACATACGAGAATAACTTCTTGATAACGCATCAATGCAATTTCAGTGGCGATAAAAAAGCGCTATTTGCGCGGCTAGTAAAAAGCGAGGTCGCATTGTTTAGTATTTTTAATTTTAAGTTGTTACAGGTATCAAGACTTTATTATTGATCATTTCACACATTCTCCCGTCAATTTTAATTATAACATCAATCACGAAGTACCCTGGGGAATTAATAAATTATATTGCTTCTCAATCAATGTAATACAATCCTTTTGTAAAATAGAATCAAAAGAGGTACTTTGAAAACAAATATTTTTAAATCTAAATTGCCTTTATGACCCAGGAAAATTATCTTCAATTATTCTCTTGGCAACAAGAGAGAAATTAGTAAGGAAAACAAAATTACGTTAACGATCGCTTCAACTCGCCTATTAAAATTTATTGACCGTTGAAATGGCAGCACCTAAGTCTTGTCCGCGCGTTGTGAAGCGAAAATGATGCAAGCAGGCAGTATTGATTTTTCTCGCATCCCAACTGACGTAGAATTTAATTTTCTAAATTGGACATAAGAAAGACGAGTGGATGAAATCGTTGCTCGAATCTCGAAAATGAAGAGCGGTGAAATCTGTGAATAGATGGAAGAAGGGCGCAGGAAGGGTACAGGAAGAAGAACCATCGAAAGAGGTTCGAAGGAGATGCTCTGATCGAAACGACTCGTCTTTGTGCAAAAATGGTCTGAAGACAGAATGACAGGAATAATTGCTCGTTGCGTGTAATCTTCATCGACATGCGAATCCTTCGTTCCTTTCCATATTCTCGACTTCAAGAAACTCTACGAATAACTCTCCTTTTTTATTGCTTTGATGTATAATTCTCTATGGCATTTTTCCTCTAAGTACAGTTGTTGATACTCGCTATTTTATAGCATCACGTTCCTCTTATATAATACTCTTGTGGATCTTGAGTGAGAAACAGGAACACTAATTGCATCACGAAAAAGCAAGAGTGACGAACTTATCACTAGTTTATGTATCCACTGCATAGTGTCCAACAAGGTTCCCACTTCATTCGCCGATTCCTCGAGTGTGATCTTTCCACTGTCTCCTTATGACCGTTATAAAGTCGTAATTTTATTTCCAGCGAAGGAAACAGCGATCGCCAGGATGACCGACATTCCTGGAACCGCGGTAAAAGTGCAGAGGCAGGCACCGCGACCAAGGCCCGTTCCAGTTAATTTTACGCGATTATGGTGCTACTAGGGAGACGTGAATTAGGTTAGCAGTCACGGGGACTGGTATGACGCACGGCTGTTCCAGTCCTCCCTCTTCCTTCCGGTTTCAATCTGTTCAAGAGCAACCGAGGCCAATTATCGCGACGATCATGTGAGAAGAAATAGGAGACTGAATGAAACTGCGATCCACTAGGGAGGCGCACCTGGCTATCACGATCACGTACAGTAGAAATGCCTTCGCGCCCAGTCGATCAATCTCGACCACTCGCGAAACCAATAAGTACCCTCATCGAGTGTCGAGAAAATATTACTTTCCAAGGCGCCTCCCACGTGTGGTAGACACGTTTTCTTGTATTTATCGGTTGCTTTGTGGTGTTCGCATTCTTTTTTCGGATTTTTATCTAGCTCGTGTGAAACAAGAATACCGTATCGCATGCTCGTGATCGTGTTTCGATGAATAATTGTTTTATAAAGGAATTCAATCGATTTGAGGCACAAACAGTTACTGAGAAGATTAACGAAATCAGCCAGACGATATTAACGTGCAATTCCCTCGCTGAAATATGACGAACGAGTGCAAATAGATTGCAATACGTTTATTCGGACTGCACAAATATCTGCGTTTCCATTCAATAACGCGTATTATTTGGACCATGTGATGGAACAGCTCGAAATAATCGTGAAAGTGCGAGTCGTCAATTCTGTGTCCACACTGATAGAAAATATATGTGATACATGATTTTTGTATACAGTTGAACCTCGACAGTTGCAAAAAAAAGAGTGAGAATATATATAAACATCGAAGTTTGCTACCGATTGCAAATAAACCCATGTAGAATGTAAAAACCTAAAAATCTATTTATAAATACCATGTATGCATAGTTCTGTATATCCTTTACCGCTTTTTCTCCTCATTATTTTGTTTTTATTGCAATAATTTATTTGAATCTATGAAAAAATGCATTGCGAATACATCAGAATCAAAAAATTAATGCTAATTTCCTCCTCAATTTTAAAAATACTGTCTCCATAAAAACATAGATAATCGATGTTGAACATGAACGAGACACATGGCAAATATGAAGACAGTGTATTTAAACCACTGACCAACAGGGTTGTTAATGTCGTTTCGTGTCTGTCGCGTTCCACCCTCTTTGCGTATTTGTATCTTTTTTACGAGCAGCTCGTTGTCGTGGTGTCGGTGTAAAGATCTCGCGCAGCGTGGTCGCGTCGAGACAAAAAGAGAATTACAGCAGCAACGGAGGGTGACGCTGCTGGATACTCGCGAATGGGACAAGACGCCCCCGCAATTAAGCGACCGACGACACAATGACTCTCCAGCAGCCTAGAAATGATTGCGAACGTCGCGCGGATTCGCCCTGCAAGGCCAACGAATGCGACAATTCTCCTCTCCGCTGAAGGAGACACGGTGAAGTGTATTAATGACCGCATTCCCCTTCTGCAAGGGAGCCTCGCCTTATGTAAAGACAAATACGGCGCATCCTTTGCTTTGGTTTGGAAATTAAGAAGCGCGTTAATGAAGTCTTCGCGAACTCCTTTGAATCTTCTCGCGTGCATGCTTCTTCCGCAGCAGTAAATTGTTCCCTTTAGATACACATCTCTCTTTTCTCCTGATAATTTTTCTGGCTTCTGATATCTGACGGTCGTTTTTCTACATTTTTTTCTATTTCTAGAAGATGTACGATATTTTCTAGAACACATATTGTTCTTAAAGTTTATTATATGAAATATGTAGAAGGGGTTGCATACTTTCGAGTGAAAACACTATTATTCCTAACACGGATAGAGAGGATATAAAGCTGGTCACGAGGTTCCTACGTTGAAAAATAGCCTGAGATAAGCACCGGCTTCTAGGGATAAGGGTATTTTTAAAAAACTCTTTAAGCATTCTTTACACCCAACTGATTCCTATTTTTTAGAGAATCCTCGTGCATTTCTTTACTTTGCTCGTTCTAAAAACTCTGCTTCTAAGAAATTCTCGCGGTAACTAAAAAAACACGTGTTCGGAATTTTCGCGAGAAGTATTGAATTCGAGTAATAAATAGTTGAAGGAATGTAATTTGCATAACTGAGTACGTGATATTGGATGCTGTACAGGCGGCTCCTTTCATTCTAGCCTAACATGTACGTTGACGCGGAGATGAAGTTACTCTCATCAAGGTGCCTACGTGCCAACATCACGCTGGTGTGTACAATCTATCCCCACTACATGGTAATCTGATGATCAATGGTAATTTGAGAATTTAGAGATCTATAAATTTGAAAATTTGAATATTTTAACATCTAGCTGAATTTTTGAACATTTGAATGTTTGAATATTTAAATTTTTGAAAATTTTAAAACTTGAAAATGTATAAGATTTGTGTAACTACTTCTAACTTGAAATTCGAATATTTAAATATCTAGTTGAATGTTTGAAAATATAAAAATTCAAGACCTAGAAATTTGTCAGTGTTTCTATTTGTTTCAATGTCGTCGTAACAATGCCATCAGATTATCATGTGGCCTCAATAGATAACACGCACCTGTGTAAAGTTGGCACGCGTCTAGGTGGGGGTAACTTCTCTGCACCTACATGCATGTTATTAGACCAGAATCAAATGAGCTCTCTGTACGAGCGACCCTGGTGGAAAATCCATCGGAAATACAGCATAACGAGGATAGCAGTTGGATGCTCGAGTAGTATACGTGTATATTCATCACGCTCTTCCGAAGACACGCGCTCCTACGTCTGACGTTTGCAGGCCTGCATCTACTTACGGGCACATTTGTTACGGACGACAAGACCGACGATCTGTCTGACATGTGCAACGACATTTCTCCTTGCGTGCAGGCATTATTTCGCTCGGCTTGACGCGAAATGCAAATCATTCGGAGACGAACGATAACGCGCGCACTTAATTAATTGAACGGGGAATTGAAACTTTGTGCAACTCTGATAGAACCTTACTGAAAATTACCTACTGATAATTAAAACTTGCAGTTGATAATAGCAGCTCAACAACGCCACAAAGAATGTCGAAAATATTCTGTGAACCTAGGAATCTGAGAAGTTTCTCTTCGAATAAAAAGGTGATAACCTCGCCCACATTTAGTCGTCCCAATTTCAATCAATCCCTAATTTCGTAAGCGAATTCCTCGTGAACAGATCACACGAAAGCACAAATTGAAACCGAATAGATCGTCGAGACGTTACACCCACCTGACCTACTAGCGGCGCAGCAAAAATAATGCCTGAGAGAAGTGATTCGACGGGCACGATAAGAAGATCGATCTTCCGGCAATTCGAGTTTTCGTCGAAGAAGATTACTTTTCAGAATTTGCATTTTCATTAACGGCTTAAGTCTCGTTCAAGAGTGCTCCGTCAACATTGTTTCCTTCCCCCTTTCGTTGGGCGAGGCGACTTCCCCTTAATCGGGAGATACTTGAGAATCTTTCGCATGTTTTTGGACGAACAGATTAAGCGCCGAGCAGATGGCAGTAGAGGCTGCCTTAGCGCGTAGAGAAAAATGTCTCAGATATATCTACTGACACAAACATCCCGTAGAAGGAAGCGACGTCACAGGGTCAGATTATTTCCCAGCTTGCTGGAAAAAGGTTCCAGGATCATCTTCGTGATCCATGGTGGATCTCCGACTGATGGATGATTCCTTGCCTACCGGCAAGCAAACGAGAGCAAAAGAAAGCCACGGATCGATCGGCTTCCATTCTTCTCGTCTCCTCTCCTTCTGCCTGCGTTTTCCTCCCACCCCTCGAAGGAAGAGCGAACCGTTCGAAATCGTTTGTCTAATCCTCGTGAAATCACGTTTGGTCGTCACGTGGTCGAGGGTTCCTCGTTGTACGCTCGTTACGTGGGTTCTCGACTGACTAAACCGACTTGTCAGGAGGTCAAACGGTTTCGCTGGATTTTCATTTGTACCGGGGGAACGGGGTCGAGTTACCTGTTTGTTCATCATCAGGGAGCTCGCGTACCTTCGCGATGCGAATTGTTGACTCGAGAAATTGATGAACGACCGCCCCTCCGGCTCTTCTTTTCTCTTTGTTTTCCGCTTTTCTTCTCGCTCCACGTTCGTTGCGCTGTAAAAGGGGCACGTTCGACCGCGGACGAGAATTTCATTGGCCCATCACGCTCGATCTCTCCGCGTCTGGTAATATCAATTTCGAGGTCTCGTTTGGTGACGAGCGGTTGAAAAATCGATAAGACGGATTTAGTCACGTGTTAATGCGTGGGAAGGTGGAAACTTGAAATTTGGGTTGTGTTACTTTTTATTGTCGTGTACAATTTTTATGATTGAGAAGAGATTCATTTTTAATAATTTAGCGCGTTTGTAACAGCGCTAAGCTTCTCTAGATAAATTAGTCCTAGAATGCTAGATCCTAGATTGCAAGAAAATTTGTTCTGGGCTGAATTTCAAGAAAATAGATCATGTACAGTGCATTGTTCAGGACTCAACCAATGAGATCAAAACGACAGTTGGCAAAAGAAGCAAGCTAATAAAAGATCTCATTTCTGATCAGTGTTGCCACAACAAATCAAATCCACATTCCTTCCGCTAGCTAAGTTACCAGCTACACACAGTACTTGTTGCAGACAATAGCTAGCTTTCTACTGCCTGTACCTATATTTAATATGTGAAAAAAGTAACATTATAGGTAGAATATTCCATCGACTCACTTCGTATTAACGTGAAGACGTTATCCCAGATATTCGAAAAATATTCCGCCCGTAGAACGAAAGAGGCGTTCGAGCAGCAGGGATTCCTTTCGAGAGCATGCCTCTCGCGTTTAAACTTTCATTTTCGAGACATGACGTCCCGAAATCATCCCTGCGCGGCAAAGCATTCGTCAGCCCCGTGGAATCAAGGATTTCGTCGTGATCGTTGGCGTCGGTACGTATGCAACCCCGGAGCAGCCAGAAATGGCAGACCGTCACCGCGCGGGACAGGAAAATGGAGGCGGAGGGTGTTGGTAAGAGCTTTGTCAAGCCTCTGTCAGGAGCGAATGGGTGTGCACGAACACCAGTCAGCCACGGATCACTAGCACACGCGGGAACGAATCAGCGGCGATGTCTCATCGTCATCCCTCTAGAGTTACTTGACATACCCCAGTCAGCGCATTTCTAATGTGAATCGAACTGGTCGTACGTGAATCTCGCGTGCAGCTTTATGAATATTTTAAGCCAGGCTTGACCCAGATTGTCCTCGCAACAGGAAAAGCAACCTGGCCTCGGCTCCCGAGCCCGCTCGCTTCGTTCCTCAGCTTTTACTTGTCTTCCTCTCTCTCCCTTCCTTCCCTTCTTCACATATTTGCCCTTTCTCGTCCTTTGTTATCGTCTCTTTGTCATTCTGTCCACGCGTGCATTCGCATTCTCCTGCTCATTCTTCCTTCAGAATCTTCTATTTATCCTCCTTTACGTGTATCCCTTTTACGCGTTCCTATCTTCGTCCTCTTCCTCCTACCCTCTGCCCTCTGCTCTCTGTTGCCCTTCTCTTTTTACCTTTGTGTTGTCCCTTTGTTACACTCTTTGTTACATATGTTCATGTCTACAATTTCTCCTCTCCTTCCTCCTTCATGCTTTCTCATTTCCTGTCATTTACCTTCTCTCTTCCTCTTGTCCTCCCTCTCTTTCGAGTTCTTCTGTTGTCTCTCTCTTGCTCTCTCGACGGTTAGCTATCTCCGTTCTTCTTCCCCATCTCTCTCCTTCTTTTTTCCGAATCACGTACGTACCTTTGTCATTGCTGTCTCTGTCAGTGTCACTCGAGCGACTGGCTGGTCGATCGATCGTTCAGAAACATGAAAGAACAAGTTTGCCCGTAATTCATCAATCCTCACTCCGTGACCGCGATCGTGGCGCTACAAAGAGCGAGTGGTACGGATCGTAAAAATGCGCAGCGTTGTGACTACGTGCCTGCGAAATCGTCGATGAAACGTTTGGAGATGTCTGCCGTTTTCAGTAACAACCCTGAATGGATGAGATTTTGCAGTAATTGTCGGGCGAAACAAAGTGGTCCTCGTGGAGATCAGTGAAGTGAAGCAGAGATGTATCTTGTATTTAAATGATTCATATTATTGGATTCTCTGATATTCAGAATACAGATACTCTGAAGAATATACGTTCTATTTCTCTTTTTTTATCTTACACGAATCAACCAAAGTTTCTAGTAGTTTTAACCTTAATATTCTTTTGAAAATTATTGCACTTGCAGCAGTATCACGTTATGCAAACTCCACAATATAATATCCCGAAGATATTCATTCGAGTGCACTCCATTTCTTCCCATTTCGTACACATAGTCTCCAAGGATAGAACAGAACGCATTATCGTCGCTATTGTTAAACCCCTTCCGCGTATTTTCCCATCACAATAACGTTAAATACCAAACGTGGAACGTTTCCAAGCTCTCTTCCTCTGAATCGTCCACTCGAGGGCTTTTTCTGCCCCTATTTGCGAGTCTGGTGCGGCTACGCGGCGCAAACGATGCGCCGGAAGCGCGTGCTAACGAATCCAGGAAATCTTCCGTCAAGGTCGATGCCACAGAGTCCAGTTCGAATGTGTGCACGCAGCATAGCGATGCCGCCACGTAAAGCTACGTCAACCACGTCGCTTTGGCTTCCCCGACTGTTTCATTGAGCGTCGCGGGCTGGCTATGCGCCAAGTGACGTCACCAACGGAACAGACTGGGGGATTGTCAGCGGCGATGGTGATAGAACCGTGGCGGATAACGTGGTCGAGGGACAGGGGGACGACGATAGCTGCGATAGCGGCACTGATAGCTTCCACTGGCGTTGGCTTCGAGCTGACTAGAGTCAAGAAAACCAAAGGAATGCCACCCCTAAAACGAACCTCGCCCACGCCACCTCGTAATTCAATTTGTTCGATTCCCCGCGGAGTTTCTGGTAAACGCCGCGACGAACTCGATCCTCCTTTCGTCCCTCGCGAGAGAGGAGCCGTCATTGTATCGACCATGTTTGCAATTTCTAGTTTGAACTTGGACGGACGCTATCGCTCCCCCGACACTCTCCAACGATGTTCGTGTACCACTCATTTTATGCCCCACTCCAGAGCTCGTAAAGACGCACATTGCGTATGTATATCCTTGGTCGTTTAATGCAAGGAAATGGCGATCTTGTGCGAAGAGCTTGGAATATGGTTGGCTTTAGAGTATAATCTGAAGTCCGAAGTCACATTTCTAATATAAGTGTTAACTAGGATACACTTGAGGCGAGAATTGTAGTCATGGAAAGACTAATCCTATGAACTTCGTAATGTTAGTTTCAAAATGAATGGAGCTATGATAAATTAATGTTGAAGGGATCTCGGAAGATATGAGGCGGCCGAAATAAGGAGAAATATTGGAGTTTTAAATATCTTAGAGAGCTTCAAAACAGCTCCACTACCTATAAGAGCTTCATAATTCAGAGCCACTTTTCTCAAAATTCAATCTTGGCACTGAGGCCTTTCTTACATCGAACAGTGGAATTCTTCTTTGAATCGTCTCATGAAGTTCCTCAGGCTGAAGAAAAGCATAGGATCGACGATAAAATGTGTGTCGTAACATCAAAGCCTATCGTTTGCTCGAACGCTTACAAGGAGATTACGATAAATCTGTGCAAGAGGATAGGAGAGGGTAGCCTGAGAACGACACGAGTATTCGAGTGTGTATAAAAGAAGGGGTGGGCTCTCGCACGTGACTGAATTACACCCCTATCCGGGGTAAGGCTGTCCTCTAATTTAATTTGTTCGACCCTCCGTCGAAAGACAAGATGCACTTGGTGCACTTCGTGCGGAAAAAACAAACAGGGCCTTTCAGTTTTCACTTTCTTTGTGCTTCACACCCCTGTACTTCACCCTATTCACGAAATCCGCACTTCCGCCTGCACCCTTCTCGATCCGTTTGGTATTCACGAGCTCGAAACGTAACATTCTATTTAAGGAAAGTACTGGTATCGACTTCGTGAACCGACCGTTTCGCTGACCGTGCTAAATTCAATCTCGTTTTGAAAATAGTGATTGAATTCACAGACGGGAATCAATGCTGTTACAGGGTGGACTAAAAATAGGCAACTGAAAGATATATTACGTTATATAACTCGAAAATTCGGAAAGAGGAAATACAAATTCTATGGACCCCTTTTCTGCACTTGACGCACCACTTAACATACATGTATTGTATAGTTAATCAAACCTTTAAAATAAGTAACGATAATACTAGTTCTTAACTTCATTTTTCTTGATTAAATAAAATGCAAAAGACACAAAAGTTTCTTTTTCGTAACTATCCCTTACTTTAAGACGATTATGTAATCTTTTACTTCAAAGAAAATCTCGAAACATTAAAGAACAGTAACTACAATAACTCTCAATAACAGAAAGAAACAGCCTTCAAGTAGCTGGCGAGAATCTGAATTGCAAAAAGAAAAACTTCGCTGGATGCACGAATAGTCACGCCCTCGTTTCTTCTTCGGTCCTTCTTAGATAAAGAAGTCGTCCAATTTAATTAGCATGAATTCCCCTTTATCGTCGTATGAAAGTGCACTGGACCGTATCTCACAAATGAAGAAAGAATGAAAGATGAAGGAATTCTTTGCTCGAAATTCTTCCCAGGGAAATGTCCCAGAAGGGTTCAAGAACCTCGATGAACGGTCTGAAGAATCCGGAGGCAACGGGTCCTAATTTCGTCGCAGTTTTCGCACCTTTTGTCTCAAAGACGTCGTTGGAGGAAAAAAGATCCCGAGATTTCCCGCGGTTCATGAAAGGCTTCGACGAGCGAAATTAAAACGAAGAACCTAGAGAAAGGAATTACTCGATGTCTCGCGGAACTTTTACACTGTTCAAAAGATTCATTTTCAATAGCAAACTTAAGCCTTTGGCTAATAAATTTGTGCACATTATATACGATAATACAAAATTAAAAATCAATCGAATGAAAAACAATTTTCCCCTTGATTCTTCTATTCTCTGAATTATTCCCGTAAATGTTAACTAATATCTACAGTCATTATATCGTACTTTCTATCGGAGCAGTCACCATGCAACCACGAGGACGCGCACAGCGACGAATTTCTATTCCGAACAGGCCACAGCCGAAGCGCCAGAAAAGTCGGGGATTTCACCGAATGAGGAAATGATCCCCGAGTGAATGGCAAGAATATTACAAGCGATATCCAGGAAGGAACGCAATTTTTTAACCGAGCGCCATAAAAACACGCGTAAGCGATCACCAGCAGCGACTCCATACGTAAAGAACGGCTGGTATCATTCAGCAGGCGAAATTGCTCCACACGAACAATTTGTCACACGACTTCTAAGTAGCGGGCAAGTTTATATGCAAATCGATATCGCCAGAGTTTCTCCGAACCAGGGAACGGGAGCGTGTATTCCGCGGAGCGAAGAAACGACCGACATACCGAGCGATAAGTGAAATTACGTTTACCAACGGGTATTAACAGCCCCCGTTAATTATTAATAGCACGAATTACCATAATATGAATTGTAAATCGGCCGAGGATGAAGAACAAGGCGGACGTAAATCGGCGAGGCCATCGTCGGACACGGTTTTCTCAATTCTCCGACGATAATTATTCGGCCTTTGGTTCTCTAGGCGGGAAACTGCTTTTTCTTCGAGCACCAGAGATCGATCGTGGATGAATAGCCTCGATATTCAGCGGGGGGGGAGGACGGAAGAAAGAGGGGGCGTGGGACAATGAAAGCAGTTCCTTTGACTGCAAAAGAGGGCTCCGCCTTTGCGTGCAGACATTTCGTTCTCTTACGAGTTTGACTTCTAGTTCATCGCAGAACTTCCATCGTTCTCCCAGCACGGCGACCGATTTTCCGCATAATACTCCTGATGACGGAAAATGGCCGCTGTCAGAGAACAGGAAGTCGTTTTTCTTCCTCATCCGTGCAAGGGAACCGGGAGAAAAACGTCCTGATTGACGATCGGTTCTCCCCCGTCGACGTTAACGTGTAGGCAGTTCTAATCCTGGGATCGATTATAACGGCCTAATAGCTGCCGGCTGACGGAACTTCCTGCGCTTCTTGTCGCGAGTATAAATGGGAGCTGCGAATGAACGGGTCGCCAGGATGCGTTAGGTTGATCGAAAAATATTCATAAATTTTTTAATAAAAGAACACTGTTGAAAATTGCAACATTTAGCTTGATAATGAACGAATGCATATTCAGGAAGAAGATAAGGCCAATATGTATTGCAAATTTTTTGAAATATCGTTAATTAACAATTATAATTGTTAATAATATGTGGGAGTCGATGCGTGAAACAGTTATTAATAATAAATGCAGCAGAAACTCTTGCTACGTTCATTATTTTAGCGGAAATACCGATTTATCCGACATTATTTTTCTTTGGATCCCCTCCCCTACCTTTTCTCACAATTTGTGTGTCGATCACGCAAGTATAAATAACCCCACGATCTGTCGTTTCCTCAGTCGCACTCCGGCTGTTGGCCGAGTCAGATTGTTCTGCCGATCTCTCGGGCGTTGGCTGGGGGTAACTCGGGCCCACTCCTGACAGCCCTTCCACTGGTCAGCCCTGACCCCTGACTACCCTTTCCACTGGTCAGCCCTGACCCCTGACTACCCTTTCCACTGGTTATTCCTGACCCTTGACTATACTTTTTACTGGTCTTTCCTGACCCTTGACCACTCTTTCCACTGGTCATTTCTGACCCTTGACTACCCTTTTTCCTGCTCATTCTGACCCTTGACCACTCTTTCCATTGGTCATTCTGACCCTTGACTACCCTTTCTACTGGTCACTCTGACCCTTGATCATCCTTTCTCCTGGTTAACCCCCACCGCATCCCCTCTCTCCCTTTATAAAACCAATAACTTTTGAAAAAGTGAATATCCAACACTAGGTGACACACTTCTATAAGACATCGTGGTTCTACCCCTCATTATCTGCTCCTTACTTAAAAACTACCAACAAAGAAATGAAGAAACTAAATACAAGTTTTACATGTAAGGGTGTTGGCATCTGAAACTACTTCAGCTCAGCTTGGAGCTCACTCTCCATAATTTCCAGACACCCTCTATCAACCCTCAAAGAATCGCCGACATCAGGGTATAAAGTATGTATCTCGACACTGGTTTCATACACGCCATCGAGATCGCTTCGCCAGATTCAGACGCGAGACTTACCCCTATCGAAGCAATTTCATCTAAGATCGCATTATTAATTTTCCGAATTAGCAAGAAACGTAATAGCTTCCCGTCTGAAGCACCGATATCGCGAAATTAAGGAACACCGTGCTATAACGACCGTTCAACGTGTATAGATCAAACTAGATATTATCTGCATCGAGCAGCGTTACCGAAGAATGAGCACCGGGAAGAAATGAAATTAAGAAAATCTCCGATTCCGGTAATCAAACAATTTATGCACGGCGCCAGCGTTCAAGTTTGCGGGCCTAGACGGTCGAAAGTTTAATCGAGGGGAACTTTTTCGATTCTGATTAAATTAATTCTCGGCGAAGCATAAACTGTCTCGGTGACTCAACCGCGCGAGCCAGCGGAACTTTCAAGACATCACATTTTATTTGGCTACCGGGGGAGACAAACGCGATGTCCGATGGTAATCGTATTATCGACCAGCTTGGACCAGATGCACAGACCAATCGGACGCATCCACGACATCCTGGAACCGAATCTGAAGCTCGTTGTACGCGTCCATCAAATGTACTACTGCCATTCACTGATTCGAGCTCATTCCCTATGTAAACACTCGTTTCAGTTTCATTTCGCGCGTGCACTGGGACCGCGATGGGCTCGTATACCGATCTATCAGAATTTCTAGTCGTCTCGATGAGTCCTCACTCAATGAACAATTAATAGCCGATCGTGGACCGAACTATGTGAAGCAAACTTACGCGAGGGAAGAGTTTATACGATATGTACAGAAGTTGAAGCAGCAGAAGTTATATTTGTCTTCTATGTGGAGAAGGCTGAGTGACTTTTATGAGATTCGATCATAAGGGCTAGTTTCAAGATTTTTTTTCTTTTCTTCGTTTGAAACTATGAGGTTAGTGCTTTAAATATTTTTTACGTGGATTTGGTGATTTGTGTACGCAGTGTATTCTTGGACTTTTTGGTTGGTATTGATATTTTATGACAGTTATTTTTATATTCAAAGCTATTTTGTATTTAATATAGAAAAATGTTTCCACGTGAATTCAGTAAGTTCCCACCCAACAAATAAAATATTCGATATCATCAAGTCCATTACATTTTTTCGAGCTCACCCATGGATATAACAATACCTACCCTTTATAAGCCAGGCTCACGGATCAGTCACACGCGTACGACATCGTTTGAAACGTGTGTCACGCCATCGGGTTTACCCCTTGCCCCTATTTCGTCACGCTTTTCCTCCGTGTTACAAAATCGCGCAAAGTTCATGCTCGATAGAGCATAATCTCGCCGGTATCATTTACGGGGAAATTGTTGGAAAAATAATGATGGAAAGTCGTCGATTTTCATCCTGGCGCAAGTAAAAAATTCGTGACACTTTTAGCGACGATCCCAGCTGTGCGATTATTCTCAGCTCGTGCCTGTAAACGCTCATCGGATGCTTGTTTTGCGGTAAAGGAAGGAGACTTTTTATTCAGCAGGTAATTGAAGATTTCTCGCGAGTCTCTGTCGACGCCCCGAGAACGACCCCTTCGCGATCGAAAGTTAAACAGTGAACGCTTCACGTCCGTAGTCGTTCCCTAGGGGGCTGTTCTTTTTTCATAGGAACCGAAGGAACGCTACGCGAGGTCGGTGTTCCTCGGTTCAAAGGAAAGAAATTATGCCGTTTCTTCGAACAATGGGACTGTTTCTCTCCGGTGTATCGTATTATCGGCGAACTATAGAAGCGTTTGTCTGCGCTCAAGCTTTACAGCAGCTTAGATCTAGATCTAGATTGATCGTAAGGTATTGTGCCTTCGAGGCGCTTAAGCGTCACGAAACCTGCGAAATACTTGCTTGAGGATCAGCGACACGTTCATGCGCTAAATCTCGAATACTACGAACCTCGATTATTCAAAATTAGATCATGCACGTGAACGCTGTTGGTCTATGCTAGACGATACTTTCTGAGCTCTACATTTTGCCCCTCTTTTTAACTATGCATCAAAATACATAAATTAGGGGCAAAGAATGGGGCTGGTTTGATAAATTCGGTGACAACGAGCACGATAAAATTCGTGCGCTATCGCGATAACAACGCTAGAAATAGGGAGTATCGAGACAGTATAGTCAAACGGGATATCCCGAAATAATAGAAAGCTCTCGTGGCGTAGATAATTGAGATTTTACTGTGACACGAGCGAAAGTACGACAGCGAAGGATAGATGATTGGAGTTAATTCAAAAGGGAGGGGTTGCGTTAAGGCAAAGAGAGAAATCTAGGTGTATATACATAGGTGCATGTATCAATTAGTGTACCGTGTTGGTGATGTCTGGTGGCTGTGTATTGCTGTTCGTATCGCGCATGCTGGCAGGGGATATGTGTTGTTGTTCTTGTATCCCTGTCGATACCGTGGTGGATGTATTGTAGGACTGCTTAGACGTTACCTCATTCATGTAGGACACTTCTGACAGTGGGACGTAGTAGTAGCCCAGGAAACGATCCCACAGGAAACCTTTGCACCAGACCTCCACTAGAAGGCCCGTGTTCATATCGTTCGTTTCGCTAGATAACAGACGAATTCAGTGTTCAATTATGGAGAGAACGATTGTATATACACATTTAAGTAATAACAAAGATCAATTAAATATATGCATACAGGGTGTTTTAAAAAAGGGTTCAAGACCTTGAGGATCGAAAGAAATGTTCGATGACACTTCTTGGTCTTCTTGATGAGTACTATAAATCTTTAGAATATCGGACATTTTTTTTTGAAACACTCTATTCGCACGACAAAGTATGTAGACTAATTACTATACAGTAAAATTTCGATTAATTGAATCTTAATTATCCGTATCCCTTATTCACAATTACAGCTATTCCATGGGACAGTAATAATATTATAATTGAACAGCAATTGAAACTTGAACTATAATTGAATTAGTTATTAAATTAAATTGAAAATAATTAAATTAGTCATAAGAGCTAGGCACTTCAAGTTCAAATCACGTCTTAAGCTGGTTAATCGTGATCTTACTGAACTATATTCATAGTTTAACAAGTTCCGTCTCTGAAACGACTTTAGCATAGTAGACTTATTGATTATATTATTGCTATGTGTGGTAAAACTTATTCTAGTACTTGTGCTAAACTTTTCTTCTTACGGTAACGAAAAGAAAGGAATCACCGGCTTACTTGAAACTTCTGTCCTTTATAACACCACGTATCTTAAGGGTAATGTTTAATACTCTTTAACTCTAACTTTGTTAGTCCAATTTCATACAGCCTTCCGATTGCAATTGATGTTGTTATTCATTAATTATCACATAATTATTAGTTTATATCTAAGAAGTTAGGAATAAAGTTAAGGAGACCAAACAGGGAAGTTACTTAATGGTCTCCAAACAACTCTAATTAAGATGCTATCTGACTTCCATTAAAAGCAACTCCTACGAATCCAAGTGAGCTTATTAGTCAACCTAAGATATTAAATGGATGTAGCTCATAAATGTCAATTGTACGTTTATTTAGTAGTACAGCCAATAAATGTGTTCTCGATAGAGAAATATCGATCGGTACATCCTCGCGGTTCTTATTTTTAAGCGGTCATTTCGTCACAGGTTAAATAAATACGATTTAAAAGTGGCCTGGGAAGCACGTAGCCGCACGTCAAAGGGAAAGTAGGTTAAAGGTTCGCAAGTTGGCAAGTAAGGATTTAACGGTGCCAGTAGGGATATTTCAGAAAGCTAGGATCCAAAATTCTCCCATTTTCCTCCGCCACGACTCGCAATTGTCCTCCTTATATATTTACGACGGTCGATCAATAGCGTGTTCTTCATCCCGGCCACTTGACGCGGTCTTATTTTTCCTCGGAACGAAGAAAACGCTCCGCCGTGATTAAAAACCTTGCCAAGAGAAAACGAGTGGTCTTCTATCAAATTTAATAATAGTAACAACATGTCTTCATTGCACGGTAATATTCATAAGTTGCGAATTTACGCAAGGAAAAGAAAGAAAGAGTGAATATTATTATAACGTTGCGCAAAAAGGGAGCTGCAGCTGCACTGCCAACTAAGTTTAAGCTCTCTTGCTGACTCTTATTAAAATCATACTATAGAACCAAGTTTCTCTTCATTTTACGATAACGTCAAGTTATTCAAGTTATACCGTAACTACGATCGTATGGAAAGTTTACTTTATCCCTGAAAGATTTAATTACTGTTAAATTTAATCACTGACGTGCTCATCATTATCCATTTTCCATTTTCAAAATTATTTATTAATTATTCCTTCAAGTTCCTTCTTTTATATAATAATTCATTGAAACTGAACATAATATATTAGCTAAGCACTGATGTATTGTGAGAAATCGAATAGTCATTTCGACTGAAAAATTGCCAGAAATAATAAACTGCAGACTCGTGTAGCTATTTGTTTCTTTCCTTTTCATCGAACCTGTCTGCTCCCGACTCGCGTACGTATCGTAACGAAAATGCGGCTCACGTTCATAACGTTGCATAACTTGGCACAACCTGATAGACCCTATTCGTCTTTAGAAACCTGACCTAAGGCTCGTGCAAACGGAAAAACGGTAAGACTGCAAGCTTTCTTAGCAAGCGTGAGAGAGCTTGAGTCGAGCAATGGACTTTGCGTCAAAAGTCTGACGCAAACTTGAAGAGAGACCGCTTGTCATCGCGAATGCTTTTAGAATGTCTATAATTTTTTTCTATCCTTTAGGTGGCTCCCTTTTCCAAAAATAGATTCACAAATGGGACCACTATAGGTGCAAGTTATGAAACCTCGCAAAAATTTGTTTCATCGCAATATGTAAAATGGTCAGCCTTGTTGAATCTGGTCTGTTCGACGGAACAATTACTTTTAATTAAAACGTGTAATATGAGTCGTGGCTCTTTCAAGTTACAAGGCTTTGAATTATGGCTGTACGGAATTTTGAGATTCTTTCTCTCGTTAATTGTGAAAAAGCATTCTGTGGTGCCTTTTGCAGGTCTTTAATGTAAATGTTGAAAACGAGAAAAGTGTCACTACGTGTATGCATTCAAAATTACGAGGTAGATTTAAACAGACCAAAAAGAATGCAAATTCTACTTTTTATGAGAGGTACCAAACCAACGAAATCCATAATTTTGTATTTTAATTCAAAGTCATCCAAGTTCTCAAAAAAACGATATTTAAAACTTCAAGTCTTTAATAGTGAAAATGATGAACTGGATAATTGGAATTTGGAATGCTGTCGAACCTTCTCAATACTTCAAATCTTCTAAAAGAACTCCCATTGAAATCTACTAACTGAATCAAAAATACTACACAACCCTTCATTCAAGAATCCCAGTGGCTCGCCGAGCAAGTAAATACAGGAAGGGCTGACTAATAATAAAAAGTACCTTTAAATACTCCCGCCGTGAAAATTACCCAGCTCCTCGGCACGTAACACCGCCAGAGCGTGGCATCGAAAAGGGCAACGACGAAATTATTAATAAAAATATAATTATACCACGTGGCAAGAGCCAGGGAACCGAGAAATCGATAGGCGAACGGAAAATATCACGGGGGTGAAGGAAAAAGGATTAAAACGCGAAACACAAGCAGCGATTAGCTAATCGCGCTATCGCGAACGCGCTATCCCATTGTGCTGGCTAAGCACCTATTTATACATCAGCCATGGATCGGATTACCTCTTAAGGGGGTTCGATAGTCGATCGCGAGGCTCCACGGTTCGGAGCCTTGACGCAAACTCGGTAATGAACGGCGGGGCCCGATAACGCGCACACTCCGACCGTCTCGGCAGCTCCCGTGCTCGCCCTTATCATTTTTATTCAGCGCCGAGCGCAGGGTATTACCCAGCTGGGCAGAAAGTTCTCGGAACCCTCCGAGGATGTACCATGAATCGTCAACTTCCCGAATCGAAATTTAAATTCGAAATCGAAACGCAGTTTCTCCCCTTCGCAATCAAATCCCTTCCCCTCTCTCCGCAGAACCTCGCTTCTTTTTATTGGAAAACTTGCTCAACTTGCTCAACTTGCTCAACTTGCTCAACTTCGCAACGACCTAGGCATTGTCGTGGAAGTCGTTTCCCACCTATTCTCGCATACGTACCGCGGTGCCTTCGTATACTTACAAAAGAAAGTCTTGCTCCCAGCATGGATTGGCCCCTTTCACAGTGACTGTCGTTGACTTCACGTTCTGCAGCTTCAGTGTTACGTAGGAGTTGAACTGATCCGCTGTAAATCGTCGATCGTTTTCAACGTCGCCAGCTGCCCGACGATTCTCTAGCTTTCACGAGCGTGGGGAGCGTCGTTCCTTTATATACGAGAACTCGATTGATTACGGGGCAAAGGGGAGCGGCGTTGTTCTGTTCGTAAAAGGTATCCGTCCCCGCGAAAATGGGAATGTCAACGGTGACAAATACGCGGGCATCGGGCTATCGCAAAATTATTTGCAGTCGGACAAACCTGGATTTGTCCCGCGCAACCGCTAAATTAAACGTTACTCGCCCGAGCACACGATTCCTACATGGAAAAAAATCGTCACATACATCCTGCAAAAGTACGATAGACTTTTCTAGGATCTGTAATATACCCTTGTAAAACTAACAAAAATAGCTTGTTGCATAGTAAAAGTAGCTTTATTAAATCTACAAAATCGACTTTTACTAATTCTATTAAACTCAGATCTGTTAGAGCATTTCTGTAAATTCTATAAGAGATTTCAATAACTTCAGCTCAACATTTTTTCCTTGCAACAGTTTTTCAGACTGCCTGGGATTTGTGTTCCTCGTAGACTCGTAGAAGGTCAAAGCACCTCGCGGGTATGTCTCTGTTCCTCCTGAATGCATTCTGACGCTCGCGATGCGAATAAATAATTCGAGGCGCTTTATCGAAGACACTCCATTCGACACGCAGCCCTCGGTGCCTACGTGGATCCCCTTATCAACGGTGAACGTCAAAATATTGATTAATACGTTGTAGTACGCGCGAGCCACGGAATTACAATTCTGCGTGCGCCTTCCGCGTTGTTACCGCCGCGGGCGATTTTAATTAAAAAAATCCTTTAATTACCGATGCAGCCGAGTTGTCGCATTTTGAGCACGTACACATCTCGAAAAACGAAAATATATTTCCGGCGCGAACGAAATTATTGTCCCTGGCAGCGCGAACATCGTGGCTCGTGATAAAAATCAAGCCGTGACGCTGCCATCGCGAGTCGTTATCCCGCGGACAATTAAAGCGTTGTTTATAGAAACTGTGAAGCACCGTGGAGTGTCCTCTAGCTCATAATTAAACAGGACCGAGTGATCGTAGTTCGAGAAAATATTTCCCAGTGACCCCTCGAAGCTTGACCCGTCTAACAAGCCGTGCTGGCGGAAAACATTTATAAGCCGGCATCGAATCGATAACAGACGTAGAGGAGACATACAGAGAGGTATATATAGAAAGGCAACATTCTCGAGGAATTGCGATCGTTTCTCAATTTACGGAGGATAGGAGCAGACTCGGGCGGCGCGGTGCAGGCAAACCGTAAAGCTCCATAAGCTTTCACCCACGCCGAGCTCCCTACACGCGTGTACATTCTGGCTGCTAGCTCCCGATAACCCGTGAAAAAAGGTCCGAGAACGCGAGGCTTTGCGATATCTGCCGCGTGTGTTCGATTACTACGCCCGTCACCCTCGACATTTTGCTTCACGCGCAACGAAATTCTCTGGGCAAACAGAGGACCGTGGAACGCTGCTGATTCTGGGAATTTATCCTAGAAAAGGTTGCCGAATCGAAACGGACTTTGACTCGAGTTAATTAAAAGTTGTATGGCTGGGTAACGAAAGAGGACACGGTCTGACGAAATTGAATTCGGAAAAATGGAGAAAAATGTGGAGATATTCTTTTGCGAAATTAGTGCTGTCAAAAGGATGGAGATAACTTGGGTGGACGCGTGTCTGATAACGTTTAGGTTGTTAACTCGGCGCTTGTTGTATGGAATAACCGCAGAATAACAAACGTATTAAATTTAAGAGGTGGCGGGATATTTTCACTAGTAATTTGGGCTTGTTTAATACGAATTTGTCAGTGACCCAGGAAAGCTGATACTGTTTAGGATACAAAATGGATACAAAATACTAGCGGTTGCACAAAGCAATACAATGATAATATCCCTTATCGGCAATTGTTAACGTAATTGCTGGTAAACGAGTTATTAATGATGATTACGGTGACACTGTCGCAATTGGAATATACAGTCGTGAACGACGGGTCGTTTGGTATAATTGAAACACGTGTTACAACCTTATTTCCGTGAAATCTCGTTACATTTGCAGCTGTACGTTATTGTGCATAAAGAACGCTTAGCCTGACTCGCATGATGTATTACCTGTCTTCGTGATTCTCCAAACAATTTCTCATTCGTGCGTCTGTGGATTGTGCTAATTCGATTTGACGAGAGTAAAAATGTTGAGAGTGGCTATTTCAGCGTAGGTATATGTACTTGGACTTTTTATCTTGACTATGCTGCAGTAGAAGGTATAAAATACAGTCCAAACATGCATTACAGGAAAAAGTTACACTGGAAATATGTGATATATTTTTGCATAATTAGTAAAATGAATTAGTGTAACTATAGGTAGAATATGTGAAAAGGATAACTCTATAAACAACTGTAGATTCGTGAAACTTTAGTATTCAATAAGTATTGGTTCTTCGAGCTAAATAAGCAACCCTGAATGCCTAAGTTCCAATACAGCTATTCCAAGGTATACTGAATCCAATAAAGAAGGTTCAAGGATTAATAGGTATCGATAAACGTGTTCTACGACACGTAGGACTCAATATATATAATTCCCCGATTTGTGGCTCCCAATACACATACCCGAGAGCATGTACAATTCGATATGAAGAACCCATAGACTGCTATGTATTATCGGGCGTTCCAAGACACGTAGGACCCAATATAGAGAATCCTGCATCCGTCAAACTGAATACAAACAACCCCGATGAAGCAGGTCCTGATCGAGAAAATCTCTGAACTTTTCAAACACGATACATGCCAAAATCTTGCAACAGAATACGCATGACCTTTGATCTTCGAAACACACTAGCGATGAGCCAACATTCACAGAATCCGATATCGACATTTGAGGGACGCGTTGACACAAGGAGAAATTAAGAGGATCTGAGAGACCTAGAGTTATAGACGATCGTGGAATTTAGAATATCTCAGAGGGATCTGAGAGTCTGAAGGTTCTGAAAGCTTCACAAGGCTGGAAAGTCTGTGGGATGCTGGATACGTCAGATCAGCCCTTCAAATCCACAGCACCCTTCAAATCCATAATAATCTCTACGTGCCTATCATCCTCAAATAGGAATGGGATTCTTCAAAATATGAGTCACCCCTATAACAGAGGGGACCAAGAACCGGAAGTACAAGTAAGGAAGTGGCAATTCGATATGAAGCTATAGTGAGGCACGAAACAGAAAAAGGAAGCATAATTAAAAAATATTTCTTTCTAGACTCTGGACTTATTGTTCACCTACAATCACCATTTTTCCTCTTGTATCTTCGATCCTCATACACTCTGTATTTCACAAGACATATCTATTGTACTTCTCCTGCAGCATGTAACAGAGAGACACGTGCCCATTTAAATCCGCGACGTACGATCAAGGAAAAGCTATGTAAACATTGCATCCTATAGCCGTCCTTACGCGCGACGTTCACGGAAAATAATGATTCCCGTGGCTGGTAGCTGGCTAGGGACAGCACACGTGCCAGCATTCACAGGATACAAAAAGACACGCAATATGAATGCAAAGTTACTGAAAGTCTCAAGGCTTTTATCTGTCACGGCGCGGCGTGAAACAACGCGCGGCGAACCGTCGGAGGCATAACAGGAAATTACTGCGATCTGGAAAGTTTAAACGTTAACGTTGTACGTATAAAAGGCTGCCCTTGCGCGGCGCAAGTTATCTCGCGTTAAACAATGCAAAACGCTAGGAACCCTGGCTCCGTGGAAACAGCGAATGGTTAATTTTAGTTTCACGCCGCTAGATTACCACGTCTTGAAATAAAAAAATGACATTTCCGTCCGATGTAAGCCCTCCGCGAGATATCGCATTTCACGAGAGTGAGAAATTCCAGGGAGCAAAACACCGTGATTCAAGCTCTGAATAATGAATTCGCGGCGTTTTAGATCCGGCTGCTCGAACGAGAATCGCGTGAGATACGTATCACCTTTGACGACTTCGAGAATAATTCGCTATTCTCTTAAAATAAAAATCAGTACGTAATAAAAACAGACTGCTACTCTAGCTGCTGATGTTGTCGCGACTCGGTAATAAATGACCCTGCGACAGCATTTAGGAGTCTCTTATCCGGCATGATCCGACGCACAATTTGAAAGCATTTGTCACCGTGACTCTTAAGAGTGTAACAAGCTTGCACGCGAACAGGAGCACGCATTATTGTTGGTTTATATCTGTGGCTGTAAGGCAAAATGACTCGTGTTACATTTCTAAGAGATTTGACTTGTGCCCTTAACTCAAACCTAAAATATAGAATTTATATCTTCAGAAGAAAGGTATTTCAAAAGAATTTTTTCATTTAAAAATAAGGATTTAAGAAGACAGGATTCTATGGGACAGTACTAAAATGGAAACCTTTAAACGCCAATAATATCTAGGAAAGAAAGACATGTGGCTTAAAGTAAAAGTTGGAGGTTCAATTAAGGTAAAAGCTCAAAGTTTCTAAATGCATTGCTCATGCGACTTTGTCTTACAGCCACTGAAACTGTATAAGCATTCACATCTTATTACCCATGCCCGAAGGAAACCGCCCTGCTGTTTGTCCATGTCTGAACGAATAATATAAACCAACCCTTATTTGCATGTCTCCAGACAAAGTGAAGGAGCTTTCGAGGAAACCGCTATTTGCAACGTCGCGTAGCTGGGATCCCTGTCCCGCCGCAGAAAAATTACTTCGGCATGAACAGAACATCGCCATATTCCGGCCGAGGAGTCACATACCCTCTAACTTGGAACTCGTCCAATCGGAATGCAACAAATTTTGCGCGGTCTCCAGAACTGGAGCGTGAGCGGGGGCTTCGTTTCATGAAAGTATTGCTTCGATTCCGATTTCGGAAACAATCGAACGACGACGACAGATCAGTCAGTCTGGACGGAAACGCGCGCCACGCTCGTGTAAGCATCGAAGACCAGACAGGAACAACTTTGCTGGAAGTTCAAGAGTTTTGGCCGGTCAGGGCTGTGAGGAAGTCGACCCCCACTTTCTGAGTCTTGTGTGTACTTTGGTGTTATGGATTGGATAGTAGGAAGCGGGAAACTCTGAATCTTTTCTTCGTGAAACTCTGAAAATAAGGTGTTGCGTTAACCATCTATTAGTGGAGTGTTGGTATTGGGAGAAAACCTGGCTGGCACAGATAATAGGTAGCTATTAAGAGCAGTCAAATTTGTGTCTAAAAACTACTACGAGTAAGAAAAATAATTACACAATATTCAACAGATATCTAACTTTGTCAAATTGCTCAAATTTTATGCTCTATCTACTCTAAACAGACTCAAACTCAACTACTCCTAACTTCACTCAAGGACCGCAGTGGGAGTCATCATTTAGCACCCCTGGGTGGCCAAAACTCGTGAACCAGAGTATAAAAGCAGTCGGTTGTTCCTCATTCCAGGTCCTCCCATTAACTTCTCTCCATTTTCTTCCACTTGGTGGTCCCCTTGGATACAAACCATCCTCGCAGGCGAACCGCGCTTTCTTCACTGCAACAAAAAAGCAAAGAGGGGAATCAGAGGTGGAACAGATGATTCATTTTGGAGATTTATTCGCAGGACACCGGCGAGAAGATAATATTAACGATTTGTGGGCCACTTGATTTCGCTAAATCAACTGGAACGAACTGCGTGCAACGCGTACGAGCGTCCATAAATGCAATTAAACCGCACCGGCTCGATTAAAAGCACACCTACGTACGACGGACGGCACTTTCGGAATAATTAAAACGAAACTGGGTTATTCCACTTATTTGTCTTAACGCAAACAGGCCGATGGGTAATTTCATTTGCCCCGAGTTCGGGGGCCAGTCGATTGGACGGAGATGAAGAGTCACGCGAGCCAAGGAGTAATTGTATTTATTTA
The DNA here is from genome assembly GCF_051401765.1 of Calliopsis andreniformis. NCBI lineage: Eukaryota > Metazoa > Arthropoda > Insecta > Hymenoptera > Andrenidae > Calliopsis > Calliopsis andreniformis. The sequence goes on from NC_135064.1 coordinate 24,064,300, forward strand.
GACGCTGTTACGTTATATTGCGCCCCTGAAATTTATTACCCTCCACATTTCAATCTCCCATTTATTTCTGATTAGAGTGATTGAGATATTGCCGTTCGTATTATGAAAAGTATATTGGGGATAATTAATTAATATTTTCAGGTTAAGAACGTATCCATTTTATAACTATAAAGGATACTATAATATAATATAAAGTAGAAATATATTTCAAACATAATGTACCAACAATTCGAAATAAAATATAGAATCAAATTGTATCAAATTGCAGACATCATTCTATTTGAAAAATAGCAGCCACAACTGCCCTCAGCAGGTGTATCACGGAAGAAGATGGCAGTCTTGTTTTCCCAAGAAAGGCCATTCGAAAACTATCCCATTTCAGGAGCTATCGTAGCACGGTTCCTCTCAGCCTTGATATCAATTCCTCGCACGGCGACGATAAAAAGGGAAAGAGACCAAAATTGAAAGATTTTCGAGTATATAGAGGACTGTTTGACCGAGACGGAACTCATCCCTCCATCTTTAGCTTTCATAAATAGCAGCCACTTTTAACCACGTCCCGAGACCGAAGACATATACGCGGAAATTGAAGCCGACGCTCGTGAATTCGATTTCGACGTTTCACGATTTTCCATTCAACATCCACCATCTGAATAAATCAATTCGCCGCAATCCACGTGTGACACTTCAACGACAATGAGCCTCGCCTTGAAACGGCTTCCATATATGCATTCGACGAGAACCAGTGGTAGACAGATAGACCCGCGCCCCCGATCGAGCTATTCGAACACGAGAAGGGAATTCAATTTCTTCCAGCCGCGATGGCAGCGGAGACAGGGATCGAAAAAGCATCGGTAACGACATATAAAATGCACTTGACCGACTGCTCTCGGAAGAGGGGCTACGCCGCTAACGAGCCAATCAATGCATCCATGTGAAAATTATAATTATCAGGCGCTACCCGATGAACTACGTGATAATTAATTGCTCACGTCTTAATGAACTGCGCGGGAAGCAGTCCCTGCAGCGGGGAGGCTTAAGAACAATCGTATGCTGCGATTGTTGTTCGCTCTTTGTACCGATGACGGTTCTCAGAATTAGCAAGGATCGATCAATCGATCGAGGGAGTTTGGAATTGCTGGCTCTGACGTAGATATTATTAATTTTTTAATTAATATTTAACGCTAGAATTACGGAAGAAATTGAAGTGAAAATTAAAATGCAAATGGATAGAAAATTCTCGTTATTGAATTGCGTACTTTTTAGAAGATTATTTCTAATAATTCTAGGGTTAAAATAAATACCTGCAGAATAATCTTTAAATATTATGAATTATGTTTTATATCTACTTCGTTTCTGAAGTTTCTTTAACTAAAAATATCTGAGCCTAGAGATTGTGCTCAGCATCACCACTGCTCAAGAGCAAAAAAAGAACATGTTCTGAATACAAATGTATCGCCCGTTTCAATGCTCTCTGATCGAGTATTTTGACTTTCATGTATCCCAAGCGACTAACCTCATATTTTGTAGGTTCGCCGCAGACTTATGGAAAATCATTGGATCTCACCCTCTACCTGTTGACAGCAAATTGCTAGCGTCACGAAAAAACGAAATCGATCAACCTCTACCTTCAAAATGGCGAACATTAAACTTGTTTAGTTCTTAGAATTACTATACCCAAAACAAGCAGAATTTTGTAAGCACAGGATGATGTAAATGTAGATTACAACGCTTGCCAACTTAACATGCTGTTCCATTTACATGAATCGGCGTATAAAAATGCAACATCACGAGCAAGTGCGTGTCATGTTGCCCGCTAGTAGCGAAGTCAATATTTCACTGGGTCAAACGCTACTCTATGGGGGAATTACATCGTTATCGCGATAAAAAGTTAACGTCTAGTAACTTCCTGACTGCCAGGACACGGAATTTGACGCGAGGATGTAATAGAACGTTGTGTACCCGACCAGATATTGTAACGGACGTCGTTTCAGCACGTTTTATCGAAGCAGGGTAAGTCTGACAGCCCGATTAGACTTAATAAGATTCAAGGAGGCCTCTAGGTCAAACAGCTCAAGCTCATTTTCCACGTGTGAATAATTATATCGATCGAAACAATAACAGGCAATTGCGGTTAAGGAGAATAGTGCGTGGCAAGGTTAATTGTTCTTCAATTGATTAATACTCAATAACACTAGATTGTCGTGATAAAGCATGTGTGGGTAGCTTACATTTGCGCAGAAGGGGCAAGAAGGATGTGGTATACCAGAAAATCCTGAATTCTGGAAATGAAAATGAAAGGAGGGAAATGAGTATAGGGAAATGAAAATACGTATTTTGAAAATATATAGCTGACGGTACCTATATTTATAGAATAGCAGTCTGAAATAATGTCGGTGTTTAAACGCCTCAGGATTTGTTATTCAGCACGTGGATCTGCAAAAAACTGACGCGAATCTTTTTTTAAGACACTTCTAGCGAAAAGGTCACGAAGCGACTCGTCTACGTATGTTCTTGGGGCAAACAGATACTAACTTGTCCGGAGTTCGTGCTTCCTCGTACCTGTGCGTACCTATAGATAACCGTGCAAGGACCCAACGAACCAGAGAAGATTCAAAGCGATGACCTGTACTAATAAATGCCAGACAACGCGTTCAAAACTGGTGAAGCAGGTAGCCTTACGAGGTTGGACGCCACTTCGTCTAACGTAGACTTATTCTACTTGCTTCTCCGTAAGTAGAATGAGTCAGGATAGAGGCTGTGTTCCTACTTTATTTTGTAGTTCCTTGCTAACTATAATTTTAACTACATAGTTACGAACTTACAGTATGTTATTGGTAAAATATTTTATGGGTTCATTAATAAGTGACATATTCTACTTGCAGTAGTACAATTAGGATAAATTGAGACGTTTTTTCGTGAAATCAATTGCGGTATAGGAACGACTGCAGTAAAGTTGCTGTTATAAATTTGAATATTTAAACATTTGAATATTTGAAAATTTGAATATTTGAAAATTTGAAAATTTGAATATTTGAAAATTTGAAAATTTGAATATTTGAAAATTTGAATATTGGAGAATTGGAATATTGGAAAATTTGAAAATTTGAAAATTTAAAAGTTCGAAAATTTGAAAATTTAAAAATTCGATAATTTGAAAATTTAAAAATTCGAAAATTTGAAAATTTGAAAATTTGAATATTTGAATATTTGAAAATTAATTCTGTATGTTTAAAAGAGTAGATACAGAAAAGAGTGAATTCCTGTGGAATTCAATGCACATAGAAGCAACTTAGAACTTGGCTGGGACCGTGTGATCCGAGTAGAAATAAGCGTATTCGTAAATGGCTCGTTAATGTACTGTGGTGCGTTACAGTAAAGGACTCGAGGGCACGAAAGGATCTCGATACTAATTTTTCCACGTTAACGCAATCGCTTGGAGGCACGTAATACGCTTGTATAATAGCGTATTAGGTCGAGCGAGCATGGGTCAGCGTTACAATTCTCAGAAATCGTGACTTGTCGAGCTCCTGAAATACACGAGGACGTTAAAGTTTCATTCGGCCTGCATTTATTTTTTTCTTCTATTAAACTGCTTCATACGTGACACGAATTACCTTTCCAGCGAAGAGGAATATTCGAGCTTGATTAAATATGAATATGATTCTGAATTCTGTCGATACAATAAAGAATACAAAGAATACCAGTCCACTGGTATTATCAATAATTTGTCGGACTAACTTTAATTGGTGCCGAAAATATAACAGTAAAATAAAGACAACGCGATATCGATTAAGCGAGAAGCATAACATCCATCCCAGGGGAGAGTCGTTGCTCTTACTGGCTTGCAAAAATTCCCCTACACTGCAGAAGCTCTCGTGAAACAATATCGATGACCCGGATAGAAAACAATAATTTAAAAGAACCGTATATTTCAGTATTCCTAGCGCAGATACCTATACGAAGCTGGCCAACCAACAGTGGATACTAACCAACAGGTGCATATCACTCAATTACCTTTTCTTTTGCAAATTAATTATCCTCGACCACTTAAAATAACCTGCTCTCCCGTGCATGATGCCGTTTTGATATCTGTACAAGCTGGCGTGCGGCCAGACGCGATTGAACTCCTAATATGCAACGGGAAAACCACGGAAAAGTTTTGGACTTTCGGTAAATAGGATCCGAAATTATTAATCGGGAGAGAAATGCATTTATAAAGGAATAGGATCGTCTATATTTATAAGGTGATGTAAGGAAGGGATCGAAGAATTTATGGGCATTAACATTCAATGATGTAGACAGTGATCAACCTCGATGAAAAGGGATTAGACGGGTTCAGTGATTTAGGAGATATACAAACGCGAGTACTGGACACCTGTGAAGCAATTTAACACAGTTCTGATGTATTTCAATGTTTAATGGTTCAATATATTCTGGAATGCTATATGATCGAAAGTTCTGAGGTTCGAGATGTCCTCAATCTCTCTGAATCTTCGTCCACGCATCTTCTAAAAAAATATCCCCACAGAGGGACTTAGATGTTTCAATAAAAAAATGGTGTTGAAGGTGACCTGGCTGAAGAACAATCCGAGTGAAAATTGAGTTCTTTTCTAGGCAGACCAAGTCCTTCAAGGAAATCAACACCAAATACAATTCACATACATTTATTTCTTCAAAAATTGCGCTGCCCTATAGTTCCATATCGGTACAAAGTCGATAAAAACTCCTAGTTTTAACACAATATGTCTACTCTAAATATTTTCAAGAAACTGTAAGTACAGCATGTAGTCTAGAACGAAGAACCCCTCTACACATCAAGGTGGTTTTGCGCCTGTTAACTGATCTACCAATCTACTTTTTCGGAATCCTTCCCCACGATCTCCAGCACTCCGTCACGTCAGCCTCATTTGAAATTAGAATCACCATGCATAGCGTGATAGAACTTCCAGCGAATGTAGCGTGGCAGCGGCCAAGTAAAACTGCTCCACTATAATTTTTATAGTAACATCAAATCAAACACACGGTAGACCTAAGGAACGGCCAACCATCGTTGCATTTATTCCGTCGGATACATATCTACAGCAGAATACCTGGTGGCGTACCATTTGCATATACCACATCCCACAGTGTATTATCAAATGAAGCGGGGCTAGAAAAAGCGTGCTCCACCCACGGCTTTAAAATTCCTGCAAGCTCGGAGCGCAATAGCCATAAAAACGCTGCCCGTCCCATCGAGAAACCTCGTCCACCAGCCGCGAGAGTGGGGTGCCTTCTGGTAACGCGTACAAAGCGAAAGCAACCCTGAAAAGTCATAAACTAAAAAGCGCGATGCGAGGGTGGTGAAGGGCGCCGAGGAGCGAATTCCACGGAAAACCCGGTAGCAAGGGGCTGTACATCATCCAGCGTGTACGAAGTTACGCGTGGTGTCTTTTGCCTTCGAACAACTCGAGACAATGGCCATCTACGTGTATGAATACCAGTTGAGAACTTCTTGTCGACGTTCTCCGTCGTCATTGTTTCGCGCTCGCGTCCCGCATTGTATCTGCTCCGCGACTGGCGCGTTCGTGCGTAGCCACGAGCCAGTGTGAGCGCGCATACGTTAATGGGATACTTTCCACCCTATGCTTTCTACCCCAGCCATCGAGAGCAGTTTCGAGGGGTTAGTACACTATGCGAGGTCGAAAAAGTCAATTTAAACCAATTTTTCTGTGGGTAGAGGTCTCTGGGAATGCTTTTATTCGATGCTGAGTAGGAGATCGAAAAATAAGAGAGGTGGGAATTCTTTTTTAGAGCCATGACAGGTTGACGAGCACGCTATTTTGGAGGTGCTCAATGACCAGGGAGAAGAAACTGTGGTTCCTGGATAGGGATGATGGATTATGTGTACTGCAGAGGTATAAGTAATATAGGTTAAAATATTTAAGAGACAGCAGGGACATTTTAATGAAATAAATGTTTTATGATGAAATCTATCTGCTATGTTTTGTAAAATTTAAATATATCACCTAACCCAGGCCTATTTATAAAAATACAAGCTTGCATTATCTGTCTTTAGAGACACCTAGTTTTCCACTGAGTCAAGATTTTACAATTTTCTATTTTATATGATCTCCAAACTCCCTGCTATTAAAATACTCAACAAAAATATCATCATAATACTTCCTCCAGAAACAAATTACAAAGTTACAATTCCACTAGCCTTTGACTAGCCTTATAACTATCAATGGCATGAAAACGCGATTCGTAACTCATGAAAAAATCTGTTCGTGTATTTATAGATCGCCTACATTAGAGACAACGCTTACGTGACGCGGTAGCACCGATATCATATCTCTTGTTATCAACTGCCCCGTTGTAGAACGGCGCGCGCGCCTCCCTCGAAGCCCCGCGTCATCTCTTTCGCTGGAAAATGTTCGACCATCTTCGTCGAGGATCCACCCTTACGAGAATCGCCTCGGGGGATAAAGATTTTTCCCTCCCACCGAGAAAAAGAGACTCGAGTGTCTCTGGATTTCGGTCCTCGTTCGACGGAGAAAATTCCGAATTCATGACGCGAGGTCCTCTGGTAAAACCGTCGCGACGTATTAAGCAGCGCGCACGACTGTGCTTCCATGTGAAACGACGGGACATAAGCGATGGCGCTTGTGAAACATCGTTAACTTGGTTAGAAACCTCCTTTTCTGTAGACGCTGGAAATATCGTAACTGTTAAAATGGGAGTCTCGAATAAAGTGAGGATGAAAGTAAAATTATACGTTCCTCGAATTCTGAAAGTAGAGGACTTTAAGAGGTACTATGGAGTTGCAATAAAATTAGAGGGATTGGAAAAAATATTATGATTCCTGTCAAACTGTTTATAAAATTTATTAACTTTTCCCGATATTTCTAATAGAAAGATCTCTGTATTATGATTTGACATGCACGTCCCAGGTGTTAGAAAAGATAACTATTTTTATCACTATTTTCGTGTGTCATTATTGAGAACGAAGCGTACGTGCCGCAATATCTTATCAATCTTGTCGCGTAATTGTAGGTATATAAATATATACTACGTATTTCCGTGAAATTTTTTATTCCAGCGCGTAATACAAAACAGTGTACACAACAGATCGCTTTATAAAGCATTCACAGAACGACATTAAAAAAGGAAGAAAGGTCGCTTGAAGAAAAAAGTGATTCAGAAAAATCTAAACCCTTTTATCCTGGGATCACAAAGGAGCACGCCAGCACTTGTTCAAAACAGAGAGACAATTCTTGAAATATTCTTCACGACACCGTACGACAAAGTGCGCGTTCAAAGAAATACCATCAGCGAAGGAACTTCACTTCGAATGTCTGAACCAACTTGTTTTTTTAACTGGCTAACAATAAAAGGGAACTACCTCGAATAGCATTTCATATTTTCGTTATCTAGTTTCTATTTCGATAAAAATGCTGTGCGCATGATCTAGCTTTCTAAATGCCATTGGGCGACGAAAATATGAGGGAAATATGGAAGATACAGTGCTTCGAGGTGAATGCAGGAAGTGCTTATTATCAGCGATCGAATGCAGGAAAAGGAAAGTATGTGATGTCTGTGTAAAAACGTACGAATCCACTGGCCAACTTCCCTCATATTAATAGACTGCGAATTTTTATCCAAATTCCTATTTTCATAAACACAGTTAGAGAAATACATTCTACTTAAAGATTTGTTTCTTCCTTCAAATACTATAAAGTGTAGTGAACTTTTCATATTTTGTAGAATTTTGTACATTATATGGTTTCTACGTGTTTTGCATACAGAAGTGACTCGTAAATGCATAAAAATCCGCAGTTCACTTACTAGATTCTAGAAATTCGTAAGTCTGACTGCGTACGAGCGCTTTGTCGTTGTTTCCTTATGAAATGGCGTCTTTCTAAAAGCGCACGACGCCATGGATTACGGTTGGTTCGCATGTGCGCAGCTTACATACGATCCTGCAGTACTGCACGCTGTCTGAGTATCTACGACCGAAGGTACACATTGTATCTCACAAAAGAGTCGAGAAAAACGATTCGAATTGAGAAGGTTAATGAGGCGACGCCGGAGAGAAAATAAAGACCTCTGTCTGGTTAAATCAGCCATTGATTTTAAAAAGAATCGATTCAGAAGAAACTCGAGAAACTCTGGAGACACTAGAAATTACGGTGGTCTTGCTTGGCCGAGTTGCTATCGTTCAGGAATAACCATTAACGTGGGAGAGTTGCAGAAAAATCGCAAGAAAAGAAAACTTCATCTGCTGAGGCAAGGAAGAATAAAGGGCAATGTGGATGGAAAATAGAATTTGCTTTCTTATTGTTTGCGGCTACTTGGAAAAGTTGACTGTATTAAGTGGTGCAAAAAGAGGCGAGAAGTTAATGCGAGTCTGAAAATGCATTATGTTGGAAATGGTTATGACCCTTGATCCAGTAGTGCAAGTTCTGTGAGTGTCATTAAAATACGACACTATTTTTAAGACAGAAATACGGTTAATGGAAGTGAATAACCATACGAACATTCATTATTTTTCTAATCACAGTTCGCCTTTAAAATTATGCTCACCTGTTTCGGAACACCCTGTGTATTGCCCTCAGATCTTTGAACCTTAGAGTCGTATAACTTTAGGTCTGGTCAAAGACCTAAGGTCGAAACTTCTACTACCCTTGTTACACGTTATGCAGCTACGAACAGAAAAGTTTCAATTTCACTCTGCATATTTAAAAAGCAAAGTCCATATATAGGTTTATTAGTTAATGTTACTGGTATTACCATTCTAGTCTAAATAAGTGTAATTTATTCTGACATAGCGAATACTAAGTAACATATAAGTGTTTCCAACTAGTTTGTTAAATTAAGCAAAGAAACCAAGGGGGGCACGATTGATCAAACTCTCTTTCGTACTTAGACACAGAAGGAGCGACGAAGATTCATCGTAATTACGGAATCACTAACGAGATAAATCAAAGGAACCTTCCGTACCCTACGGAATGGATTAATTACTTCAGTCGCCGAATTACGTGTGCTCTGTTGGCGATCTTGTCGGTGATTTCCACGGTGATTCGTCATTAATAAAACTAACAGAGGGTATTAATGACTGGAGTCATTAAGTGGAATCAATAATGCAACACGGCCGTACTACTTTAAGCTGATTCGAGACATTAATCGTCCGAGTGAGCTCGTTCTAAACCGACTATTAAACCCAATACGTATCTATTTGGCGTTCTATATCCATCGTGACAATATGATCATCACCGAAACGCTGAACAATATCATGTGACGTAGAATAGACATTTGTTAACTAGGAAAAGTATACAAATTTTGTATGTTTGTATTAATTTAGATACAGTTTAATTAAAAAATATTATCAGTGGTTGAAAATTGATGGTAAAACTCGTAAAGGAAGAGATTTTTACAAAGATAGAACGACATCGATTGGCTCGAGCGTAGGAGGAACAATCAATGGCTATAAATCTGACTCAATGGCGTTCTAAATGTCGCAGACACGACGTATGAGGAAGATAAGATAACGATATTTGCGATTATCGTCCATCACGGTTTTTTCAGAGTCACCCTTAAGTGAACATATGGCTTTATTGATGCGACGTATCTGTTTTAAGAAACAATAAACTTGAACGAAAAAATTCTAAGACATTTCAATTATTCAAACGTGTGCAAAGAACTGCATAAAACAGGACGTAAAAGTTAATAATGGTTCAAGATAGAATGCTTAAAATAGTTTGAAACAGGCCAAGTAATTGCAATTTGCTTTTCGCTAAATTTCGTGCTGTGACCGATGACACGCGATTTACACGTCTCCCCTCGAAGTGAATCAAACGAATTCCTGAGATCGGGGATATGATGTCTTATCCCTTTTTATCCTAAGGGCTCCTAAAACCCCTTAGAAACCAATAAAACTCGATCCTAGCCTCCCCGATAAAATCAAACAGTCTGATGCCCCCGAATGAGATTCTAATTTATTCAGAGCCTAGTACTGAACGATATGAGCACCATTTGCACTTCGAAATACTGAAAACTTTTTTTAGAAACTTATTTCAGTCGTTCTCGAAAAAAATGAGACAGTGGATCGTTGTGATTCTTAATATAGAATATTATTCTACTACGTAATGAAAATTTCAATGAACTATTCGACAAAAGAAATGACAGTTTTCAGGAATGTCGAGTTAGCTCCAAAATAGCGAAGCTTCAGAGCGAAAAACCAATGGAAAATCACTTTTCTCGTGTGTCTTTTCTGATCTCATTCCTTTCCGCTCTACGAAAAACGTAAATCAAGGTAGACTTTTATCCGTCTTCATCCTACCGTGAAATCCAATATCTTGTATGCGAAACTTACGATTTTACGCGAGGACTGATGAAGGATCGTATTCGGAGCTCGTGTGATCGATATATCTTTTATCTTCGAGTACGGCCATCAATAATACGAATCGCAGGAAAATAAAGCGGTCTTTATTGCTACAATAAATCGCCTACGAGAAGAGATTTTTCAAAGTTACTTTTCTCCCTTTCGTTAATATCGGTCGTTGGACTCGTAAACTAAGACGAATCGATATCCCGGGTCGGCCGTTTCGTGCAAGGCAGTAGCCTTAAATATCAAGAATTCAGCATATGTAGAACGATACGTAAGTTCAGAGACCGCCATTTGCATTAAAAATATACCAACCGTAATTATAAGCTCAATCCTTGCGTAAAATCGTCGATACTTCCAGAATAAATGTGATTTTTCATTCATTAAGGATACGGTAGTTGAGAACGTTATCACATTCCCTTAATGCTCGGTTTGCCAAGTTTCAAAATGTTCCATACATTTTTCGTATTTCCTGGTGATAAACATTCCACATTACGTTGTAATAAATGTCCCAAAAGCTCCCTAAAGTCCTCTGTATATTGTGGTAATAAGCTGTGGCCTATTACCGTGGAAAATTATGCAGGTACTTACGCTGAGAACCGTACTGATAACAAGAAGAAAAGTAATTACAAGATTGGACCGTAAGACCGAATAATCTTCAAACTATCATTTCGAAGTTACCACTTGTTTGAAGTTTGAACAAGAATGAAACTTAAAATGGCATCTCCTTTCTTACAAAATATATTATTACATATTTAACAATTAATACCAACGTTTCTGAGGCTTATACAACTTGTTTACACGAGACAATGACTGGCACTGTTATGTAAAAAATGAATAACGTTGAAAACGACAAAACCATGGCCAAGCACGAGGAACAGCAGGTATAGTCGATAACGAGTATAGCAATTTAACTAAAACAGTCGGGTATTTGCCTTTCACGTTTCTAATAATTGGCTTTATACTAGCCAGCTAGGCGCCTAGGAACAAACCAACATATTTTTTGCTGATTCCTGTCAATTTGGAACGCCAAAAATAACAAAAGGGACAACGCCAATTGTTAAAATTGTGAAGGACCGATAACCTGCCATTTTATTGAAACTGTTATATCTTGCTGTCGACTATACATGACCGATATAACTGGATAGTATGGGGTTTGGTTCCAATAATAATTTTATGATAGGGTTTGATAATAATAAAACAGATCGACGGTCCTTGGATGTGTGGAATGCAGAAAGAACTACCGACGCTATTCCTTTGTTAGGAATTGAAGTAATTCAAGCAATGTAATGATCGTAAAATTATTACAATTAATTGTGCCTTTATTATTGCGTGTTCCAACGTTGTAAAATAGGTTAAATAGTGTTGGTTATAATAGTTAGAAATAGTTTACAAGGTAGATGTACATGAAGGAACTTTCACGTTAGGTGAATCGATCTCGCGATGTTTAAATTACCAATAACACGATCGTTAATTAACATGTTGTGGAATATAGTTTTACTAGAATTTTCCGCGGGAGGAAAGTACATCAATAGTTACACCCGCCGGCTGAATACCTTTATGGACATTGTAAACCTGCATCATGAGGTGAATTACGAACTTCGTTACAAGTTTCCTATAATAGTATTATTCACGTATACCTATTAAATTTTTTATCTGAAAGATTCATAATTAAAAGAAGAATAGACCACTTTCATTTTAAACGATCAGCTTCATCGATTCACTGATTCACTTTCGTAAATGCAATCTCTTATAAAAGTTTCAATCCCACTCAATAGAAAATTGATTTACTATCTAATTTAGAAATATGAAAACTCCTTCCTGCGCTATCAGTGTTCGTTTTTTCCAATTTAATGAAACAATATGCTCACCTTTTTATGCTCCACTAACAAGTTTACGTTGTAAAGCATTGCACTCTAAACGCAAACCTGGAACTACTTCACACGTAAAGTCTAAGTGTCTCTTAGATGACCCTTCGGCAAAAATGGCCAAGGTAATAAAATATAGAATTCCATTAAAAGGAAAGTGCTGCCTTGCAATATCACACATAAAATTCACACGGTAAAGCAGAAAAAAAACCCATGATACATACAGGTCCATTCGATTTCGCTTTACCACTCCTCGCGTAACTTTAATCGTTTTGTCCCATTATCATGGCAAACCGTTCACGTTTTGACTGCGTGTATATAATTCATTTACAACAGAACGGAGACGAAAAACAGCGGGAGAAAAAGGATTCCAAGCGACAAGTCAAAATCTCGGTCAAAGCAGTGTACCGTAACGGGATTAAACGGGCGAGAGAGGAGAACGAGAATAAAATGTTAAAGGGGGAGCAGAGGTCCCCTTGAATCCGGACAATTGGCCGTTCACCTAAATAATTTATACCGTGTAAGTATATTTACAGCAGAAGAGGCTGGTAATGAGCGGACCCCGTCGGCCATGCACTTAACAGAGTTTCGCTCTCCTGTCCAATAATTCGTTCGATAATATTGTTTTCGCGCGTAATTGACTCCCCTGGCCGACAGCACGTGTATCCACGAGCTCCGTTGTCCCTTCTGCCAGGAAATTTTCGATTGCTTCGGCCGCTTCATAAAACCAATAAGCGAGGACGTGGTTGGGTTACGCGTGTGCAACAGAGTTGGTCAGTAACTGATCATTTGATAATTGCTTTTGTCACTGATTAAAACATTAATTGCCTTTATCAATGTAGCTTATAATACAGCGTGTTTACCTCCTCCTAGGAAAAAATATTGCTAAATAATTTATAAAGGGAATAAATGACCGAAACGAGAGACTTACTAAAAACAAATAATAATATTTGTGAAAATTGTTCTGTAGAATTGAGTTCGTGCATAATTAGAAGGGTACCTGTTTCGTCATTAACGATGAATTATGTTTCGGTTCGTACTCCAGATATTTATTAATCATAGGCACCAATTAGTTAACTTCGTTAAACAGTAGGTAATTATTATCGTTAATGTTCGTGCTACATGTTTCACGAAATAAGGGAAATAGACGGATCGACGTCGATAGGGCGAGATAAAGGAACACTGTTCCCGTTACGCTTTTCCTCAACTCCTCCCGTAAACGTCGTCGACAGTCTGAAGCTTCCACGCCGTGGGAAAGCCGAGGAAACGGTTCTCAAAACTCGTTTGCTCGCTGCTTCCGCCGAGATGAACGGAATAAACGTGACTCGTAATAAAAATATCGGGAAAGTAGGCGGAAATATCTTCTCTGCGTTCCTATTTGAGATTTCCTGAACGTAACGCGAGTCGATCAAAGATTAATCGTGTTATGTTAAATACAAATTAGCTTGCTACCCTAAGAAACGAAAATTTCTGCACAGTAATCGAATAAGGTGCATTCGAAATGAAAATTTAATGAGAGGGAAAAATGAAACAATTTTATTAGCATAAAATGAGAAAATATAGAGTTGACTTAATATCTAGCAATCACCTGAATTAATCCATCTTCGTAAATGAATTCCAGTAACCAATTTTAGATAAACTGTTCATCGCCAGGTAATAGGTAACTTAGTTGACGGTCCTATAATAACCTAAAATAATTATTCCATTTTCGAGCTTTTCAAGAATACGTCCAGTTTTTACTACCATCTCGTCGTAGAAATTTCTTTTCAACGGTTCCGATTTCAACGCGTCATGGACTTTTCCGTTTATCGGAAATAAATAGAACGAGAGAGAAGTAAAAGGGAGGAGCAGATGAGAAAAAAAGAGATAGACAGTCGAGAATGTACGGACGAGAGCGAAAAAGGGAGGAGAGAATCCATAGCCTGCTGTCTGGTGACAGCCAAGCTATTGCTTCCTTCTTCTCCTTCTTTCCTTCCGCCCCTTGTCCCTAACCCCCTTCACGGGGTTCAAAGCACCCCATTTATAATGACGATGCCCGTATCCTTAACCAAGAACGATCCTTCCTGCGGCTACAAACTCCCACAGGATCCTCATATTGGATTCCTGGCCTCTTCGCTTCGCAACCTCGCGATACCCAGTTATCCGACTCTGAACGCTAGAAAATGGAGATGCATCGCCTCGTTTACAGTTGCATCGGCATCAAATACGCGTGGAATGATTAATAAGTTATCGAGGGCAATCCCTGTGAGGTCATTAGTCAGGGACTGTTAGCGATTCAGCACGCAAGTTTTCGCTAATGGCCTGTAACCTACTGATAAAGTGTTCGGCGTCATTGCAGTCGCAGAGCGATTACAATTCGCAACGCTCCGAATCGAATTTTGAACAACCTTTCGCGTGATTATCATCCACGACGTGCGACTGCTTTAACCACCGTTTCGCGGGATGGTTCGCGGGGAAATGAATATTTATGACAGAGGTTAAACCCGGTTTCGCGTGTGGCTTCTGTGTCCCGAAGAAAAATGTTCCCGACACGAAAGACCTAGGCATTCTGCCACTAAACAGAGCTTGTAAATGGAGAATTGCACTCGTGGAAATTTCGCGTTAGTCGCCTCATAAACGGACTGCAATAGCTGCGAATTTCCAGCGTGAAACTGCTAGGAATAACCGTCAACGAGAATACTTTTACTCGTACAGCTCGGGCCAAAGCTGAATACAGCGTAATCTGATTATTGATTAATGAACTTTAGCTTAGAACTCAACCGTTTACTCCAGGCCAGAACTTCAGAGGTATTCAAAAGGCTGATGGAGTCAAAAGACGGCTACCAACATTGCAAACAGTGAAAGCTTACTAATTTGTATCTCTCTGAGAACTGAAAAGAATATGATGAGAATATGAGATGAGAGTACTTAATAATTGAAAGGGACCTTAATTCGCGGTTATTAAGTGTCTAAATTAAACTTCGCAACAATTCGAAAAAATAAATAAGGAGCTGAAATTCCCAGTGTCTGACCACTTACTGACTTTTACTACTGCCGCTATACTCAATTATCGACCTCTACTACTACAAAAATTCCACGATATCACGTAACAAGCGATATAATCTACTCTCTATAATTCTGTAACATCCCCAAAAAGTGTCTGAGCCCCTGGAAACAACTTGTCCCAGTGCACGAAGTATTTAATGCGCGGGCCAAACATCCCACGAATGCGCTCGGCGTGTTTTAAGATGTCAATGGAACAGTCGCGTGCTGGCACGTCCGAAGGGCAGGAATTTCCAAGTTTCGTCGAACCACCTGTCGTACGCCTACAAGGTATTAACCGATGCTCGATTTAAACCGCATACCTTTTCGGGCTGCCCTGATATATCGGTTCCAGGGGCCAACGATGTAAGAGGCACAAAGTGGCAACGGCGGCTTAGATCAAAGCGTTTCGAAAGTTCATTCCGGCGGAGTACACAGCATCATCGATGCCCAGCCAGCGGAGGTAGCTCGCCAGCGAAGATAAGCGCAAATTCTGCGACGTGTGGGAAGCCTTTAGACGCGGGCTCGATCGTTATTTTTAGTGGACAGCCGCCACTCGAAATCGCCTTCTATTTGCTTGCACGGGCCGACCCTTTCAATCAACCTAAGTGGGCTACACAGAGACAGGGAACCTGGAGGAGGTCCTCGAGCAACGGTGGACAAGGAAGCTTTTCGAAAATATTGTCTGAGCGAGCTGCGGGCGCCCGTGCAAAAGGCGACTCGATACGGGGCAGCTGAGTCTCCTCCGACGTCGTGAATTTTTGACCTGTAAAGCTACTTCCGTCGCCGTTGGAAACTTCCCAGGGCAAGATGCCGCCGGCTCAAGCGAGAAACGATCAATGGATTCGTCGGGCAGAGTAACGTAAATGGGGATACCTCAGCGGCGCGGAAAGAGTGGAAAAGGACGTTAAGTTTCGGAGCTGCGTTGGCTTGCACGGGAACGACGAATGATCTACTATCTGCTCAGGTTGCAGTTACAGTGGGATTGATGTTTTGACGAGTATATACGAACTATTTATTGTACGAGCGAGACAAGTTCAGATATATTCGTCAGAATATCATCCACTGTAAGGTCCACTGTAAGGTGACTGATTGTGAACTGACTATATGGCGTCGTTAAGTTTGTTTGAAATAACAAGAAGAATTTGTGGCACGTAAATACCAATAGAAGTCAGTAGAAACATTTATAAGATATATAAATCAATAGCTGAGTATGTTCTGCTACCTGGACACTAACGCTCAAGTTCTAATGTACCTCATAAAAAAATAGTACCATGAAAAAGTACATTCAGTTACTGAGATGTAATTTCAGTGTCAGGACATGCAATTTTTGATTGTCCAGTATTAACAAGAAAATTGAAGTTATTTGTTTCGGGGAAGAGAATAATACTATGGTCCACTTAAAATGCTATCTTCAAAGTACTCTATTCGAAGGAAACAATGATATCAGGCGGAGTGTCTCGTTTTATAGAGCCTGGGAGAAAATGTCCGGAAAATATCGTTTAGAGAAAGACAAGATCTACCTTCGTTTGCGAATGGTGACTGTGGGACTGTTTCCGCGCTTGATAAAGCTTCCCATTCTCATTCTAAAGGAACCCACTGTCCGACTATATTCACCTACTCTCGCAACCCCTCCCTGTGCCTGTGCGGAAATCCAAGCTGTTCAGGATACCGCAAATCAGCCGCAGAAGTTCTCACCTGATCAGCCTGAACTCGGTGAACGAGAAGAAATAATAGGAACAGCACATAAATAATAGGTACTGGGCATCGAAGAGATGTTCCTCTAAAAGACTCTACCAAGGGAAATCCACGGAATCGAAACGTTGCAGTTGCGTCTAACTGCAAATGCAGTTTCATGTCTCCGTTATGGTTGGAATTGTTCAGAACGTGTGGAATTAAATTCTTCGATAAATATCGAGGATATCGGATATTGACGATGCCTCTTGTGGTTATTTCATAAAGAAGCTGGTAATATACTATCTTTTGCGAGGATATTACTTAGAAATGATCTTATTTGGATCGCAAAATTGTCGTGAAGTAAGAAAAAGATGATATATTGAAAGATGCTTGGATAGAAATTAAAGGATGGCTAGTGGAGGAAGAAATATTTGTAAAAAGTGAAATGTATCGCGTGGTTTCTAATTGGTTCATTAACCAAGGAAGAAATGAACCGAATAGAGTCTCAGGATCATTAATTTACAGCTGTTCCAGATCTACCGGGTGTTCGATGGTTCATGAATGACGATTCCGCGTGCAGTCGGACCGAAATAAAGTTTGGCCAGTCTTTACGAGCACAAAATAGATTGTCCTCGTTATTGTAGGCGATGCATCTCCATTAACGATGACACATTTCCACGACATGGTGAAAAACGCGGCGTTCAAATGCAACGTTGTGTTCCCTTTCTAAGTGCGAGTTGCAAAAAGTAGGTCTCTGGCAGGGACATTGTCATTGAAAATATTATACGCAGCGAATGGAGAAAGAAAAAGCTCGAGCGCGACGGATTTGCAAGCGCGAATCCTTTGAGCGGGCAACAAAGAAGGGGGAAAGAAAGATGAAGCATGAGAAATAAAAGAGGAAAAAGATATATAATAGATCGAGTAAACAGTAGTTGGACTCTTTTCTCGCATCATCTTTTTCCCTCCAGTCGTATATCGTTCGACAAATTACCCGAGCGTACTTCCACTGATATTTATCGTTAAATAATGCTTTAACCTTTCACGTTTCCGCGCCACTGCTTCGAAAATATGTGCATCGACAAAAGACCATCCCCTCGACACGTGAATTCTTTGTCGGCGACAGATGATCGTACAGAACAATTCCTCAGTCAAATGTTGAAATTTCTACTGGGTTTCTTCTTTTTCTTTTAATAAAAACTGTGATAGAAGTTCTTGTTTTTAGTATCTTATACTTGCAAGAAACTAAATTATCTCGATTTTTATAGAATATAATCAAACTTCAAATCCTACCACTTCTAACATTTCGAAGTTGCGAAAATTTCGAATTTTCGACCTGCTGCGTATCATATTTCCAAACCCTTTCATTCCCGCGCAATATTTTCCAATACCCTCAAACCTGATACAGTCACAGCATGAACGTCCAATCAATCACGCGCAAAAATTCAAATTGGGAAGTCCAAAAATAGATTCGAAACAACGAGCCACTTCTTTCCAAATAGATATATGCCGTGTCATTGCTCTGAAAACACTTCCCGTTCCATCCTAAACGCAGATGAATTCACAACTACGGTATTGTCGCGTCCAAAGAGTTCTTTGTAACAGAAACTGTAGGAATTCGCACTTACATGATCACGAATGACTTAACCCTGAACCTGTTCGCGGCCCCGAAAGCGCTACTTCCCTTAGAAAATATACTCTAGGGTGTCCCACTTCTCTTCACTTTCATTTTTATAACTTACGAGGCGCGCGTAATCAGAGGCGTCGCGAAAGCATTCCCTTTATTAGTCTCGTTCCCCTCGACGTATTTGGATTTCGAGGTGACCCCAATAACCTACGTCATCTCGCCACTCACAAATATACGCCTAAAAATACACTCGAAACTGTAAGCCGCGATTTCGATCGATATCATTCAATTTCGTTTCGCCGTCATTAGTCTCTAAGGAGATGAACCCTCTCCTATAACAGACAGCCATCTCTAAATCCTGCTGGAGGAACCAAACGTCCTCGCGAAAACGAACAACGAAGGTAGAGGATATCGAGACTTTTCGCCGAAACGGTCGACCCATTTTTATCGCCAATACAGCGATGGCAAATAAATAAACCCGCCGCTCAATTCGTAGTCACCTGCGCAATAAATAACCCAGGCAACATAAATTCTTGTTACACTTAACTTTCATCCGTGTAATCTCCGCGACAGCAAATCCTGAAGGATTTCCCTATTCATTTTATTCAACTTTTCGACACTGTTCCGCCGATCGACCCACTAAAATCTATACTCAGAAAAGCAGCATCCCCAAAAATTCCTATTTCAACAGACTCCCAAACCATGACTCTACACTCACCCTACTTTTCCTCCAGTTCATTCATGAATCTACATCTACAACCAGCCGCTGTGTCACCCCCAGCAAACACTAACCATTTCGAATCAACTCGCTAACTCTGCTCCATATCCCCCAAATGAACAGGCACAAATGCGCGGATATATCAGCTGATTCCATCGTGCAGACTTCACCCCGCATCCAATGTACCCCTCGAGGGGTTGAACTCGATTCGCAACGAAGCATGCTGACCATTCGATACGTGGTTGAATTCGTCCCTATCAACATAACCATAAATCAAACATCTGGTAAGTTATTACCTGTCTTGCGGGGTGACAGGCAAGGGAAGATCTAGGTGGAGGTTCGCGCGCTCGGGATCGTCCCTGTCAGGCAGCGTATGCAGCCAGGAGTTTACGTTCCCGTAGCAGCTACGTCGGTGGCCGGGCCAGTGAGCGAGCGAGCGAGCGAGAGGAGAGGTCGAGTTGCGTGGTCGCGATGGTAGCGTCGGTGGAGGATACGGGGAGGATCCGAGAAGGGGTGTGGGAGCAGTAGTAGGGAGGTAGGTGAACGGTAGAACCAGAAGTGGTGGGGGTCGGCGGTGGTTGAAGAAGGGAATGACCCCGTGTACCGGGGTCAACCATTGCACTACCCTCTCTTTCCCTCTCTTTCTCTCCTGCCCTCTTTCCCCATCTCCCGTTCTTTCCCTCTCTCTCTCTCTCTTTCTCCCTCTCTTCCTCTTTCTCTTTCTTTCTCGCTCGCTCGCTCCTCCTCGCTGTCCCGTAGTCGTAGACGAACACTCATGCGCTTTGTTATCAGTGTATACCGACTGCATACTGCCAGGACCGAGGTACGTTACCACCTGCATACACCTACGCAGTCCGTGCACGTGCGTCTACATGTCTAGATGTTCGGCAAGACTTCGGGGACTGACGATATTTACGACTAGGTATGGGACAGAGATAAAAAAAGCATCAGGAATTGCTTCTCGTCATTACGCTGGCCAATACCTTCTTAACGTTCAGCCTGTTTCGTTCGCGGAAAAGGATCACTGCCATGGGATGCCTCGTTATAGGCATGTCTGTTTGCACATCGATTTTTCTGGGGAAAGCATAGACGAACGTAGCGGGAATTCCATCGACCGTGGTTTATTGTGGTCATATTCACCACCTCGCTCCGAATTAAATGAATAAAGACATTGATTTCGGTACCCGCCTCGGGAGGAATGAAATTCAGCGGCAGCGATTCGAGAGTTCATTGTGAGGTAGTTAGGAGTCTAATGATTATTTTTTGGAATTGGGGATGCCTGGATATTAATGGACCCTGACACGAGTACCTCGTTGGTAGTAGTTAGGAAATAATTTAGATCTTGGGATAGGGTAAAGTACTCCGCAAACCTAGTGAAATGTGGGTTAAGGATAATTCTAGTAGTCGGTACCTTGAGCAAGACCTGGCAAACTATTTGCTGAGTAGTATCGTCTTTATGATCGATTTTTGTAAATTTCAAAGTTAGTCAATTTCAAAGTAGAATCTTATATTTAAGGTGAACTAATAGAAAATATCGACCACTAGGTCGGAGTCGATTATTGGGCACTTTAATCTACACTCTACATAAATTTATCATCATCTCAATATTCTATAATTTTATAGCTATTAATATATACCTAGTAGTTGAAATATTCATCTTGACTACTATGTTGCAATTACTACAAATTCTTCAAGATTCTTTCCTTACACCATTTCTTTCAACTTTCCTCTTTTCACAGCCCATGCAAACAAAATCATATTAAAACCATTTGAAATAGTGTCGATTAAATTTAGCTGCTGACCTTACGGAAATATCACAGTAATCAAACTATTGAAAAGGGATACATTTATTAACCTAAATTGAGTCAAAATCCAACGAGGTACAGACTCAAGAAATAAACATCAATTACACAGTGTTTGAAAAACAGTTTTGTTTACTATTGACCGTAGCATTTGTGACGCAAAAACTTGCACCTTCGATACGCATATGTATCTACTCGGAAATGTACATGAGTGAGCGAGATCAATGAACCTCAAAGTCAACAGGACATGAACTCGAAAGCTGGAGGATTTGAAAGGATACATTAGGGAGTATCGGTGATGGTTAACGTTCGAACCAGCCTAACCCAGAAATAGCTTTTGAAGCAACTCTTCTCTCTTGGTCGTTTATACTGCTCGGTTAAATCGTTCAATACTGGAGCCGTACGACCTCGAATACAAAAGTCAGAATAAAGAGAAAATCCCAGATGCTTCGCTGGATAGCTAAACCCGTATAAATATGAGTAAATGAAATTCTTCTGTGAATGAAAAGAAAGGGAGAGATGTACAGGGAAGAACGTTTCATGGAATCGTAGTCAATGGATCTCTGTTTTGAATTTATAATTTAAGATGCTCAAAAATGTAAGAGTATCCAAGTAATTTAGAAAATCTTGAATAGGATAAAAGAATGGACGATCATTAAATAAAAATAGGGAAAGATTGATAATTGGTGCAAGAATTAGCTGGTACAGCTTTATCGGAAAAGTAATCGAAAGCTGGCGAACGAGTTCTGCCTGCTTATTAAAATAAAAGAAGACTAACTTAGTCGTACGATTGGATACCAATGAAATTATCACATCGACTCCTAACACTACCCCTAATCCAGCCTCTATCCCCCATCTTCAAATGGTTTTCCAATAAAAAGGACATCCTACCTAGCTTGTACGAACACTCGTTGTCCAAAATGTAATTTCCAACTTCGGTCATTTTAGTAATTGTCGCACGAGCATGCCCACGCGTAATTTAAAATTTCAAGGATAATCTAGACGATTCACATTATTAGATGAAAATTTTTACCATAGGTAGGGAATATGATTGTTGTTGATAGAGAAAATGGAACGAGAAATAAGAAACTGCACGTGACGAGCAAATTTACTTTACATTTCGTATCTTTTTCATTTGCTGGAAAGTGGGGACTCCTATCTGGATGTGTAATCTATTCACGTGAAAAGTGTTTTTCCAAGTAGAATTCATTCGCTGAGTCCAACAGAGGAGAATGAGTAGATAAGAATAAACGGAAGTTACAAAGCTGAGAGGAACATCGACAAAAAATTCCGAGCTGATAGTTTAAATGCACATCTTGCTTACGTATTAACGTGCGTACGAAAATTGATTTTCCACTAATCGCTCTCTGGTTTGAGGAGATTACTCAACGTTTGCAAACGTTATTTGTCGAAAAGGGATAGTAATAAAAACATTATTTTATCGAAATGTATTAACTTCGTTATTTCTCAAACAATTTTAATAGCAAATTTTAAGTTTAATTCGGCTACTGTTAAATCCTACTTTAGTTATTAATTTATTTCAAAATTCAATTTTAAAGTGATAAGTTGTACATTATGAACGAATAAATATTTGTTAATGAACTGCTAGTTCGTAACAAAGTTTTTGTAGTTTTAATACAATAATAAATCAAATTACGAAAGTGCAAATAACGGTGCCTTGCAAGCCATTCAGTACCCTTCATTAGATTCCCTTGTGCACCAAAAACAGTAATTTGATCCAATAATAGAACCAAATTAAAACGAAAAAATATACCTTTCTGCATTTTATATATAGAAACTGAAATAGGAGATTGCGAAATGCATGTCAAGAACCATTGCGAACACGACCCACAAAAAAGAGGAAAAGATATGAAAGTGTAGAAAATTGCTAATGGTGAGCGACTAAAACGCAGGTCGGACTCGAAACTTCCATTTGGCAAATAAGATCAAACAGCAAAATGTAGAATTAAATTCAAAAATACAAACAGGAAGAAGAAAAATTAAATTGTAAAGTACCATTTTGCATTTACCGATGCAAAATAAAAAACCGAGTTAAAATTTATAATTATTAGATTCTAAAATACCTAAGGAAAACGTTTAAAAAATATATAGTTTGCTGAATAAATATACGTACCTCAACGAAATTCGCAAATTAATTAATTAATTCTCTTCTGTTATCCTATTTAATATTCTACTTATACGTCTTGAACATTTTATTCCCACTACCACAACTTAAAATATTCCTGGCTTTTTATACATCCCGAGAGCCACTCACTCTCGTCAAACAGCTTATTCAAAAACAGGGAAGAAGTTTTAAATCTGACGAGAGCGTTGTGAAATATTCGAGTCGTTCCGAGGCGACCATCCCTGCACGTTGCTCTAACCTTACTTTATCGCTGGCTCTATGACTGTATTTCACCGTCTTCCAGAAGATTTCGTATAAACCGGCTTGGAAGAAAATTCTCTAATTAACGGGGGCAATATTAAACCAAAAACAATTTCCACCGTTTCCCACACAAATGCTCCGACGTTTAACGTACACATTATAAAACTTTAATCTAAGAAATCTGAACGCGTTCCAAATCACTTATTTAATTGTTAGTTGGTCATCAGTAGCGAGAGAAACAGTTTCCTTAGTACAGAGAGTTTTAAAATGTCTGCATAAACTTCTTAGAAAGTCAATTAGACCCTGTCTACATCAGGCCATTTTTACGACTCAACACAGCGGAATAATGTCTCTCAATAAAAATACGTCAAAGAAATACATAAGCGGTTATAATTTTCTATATTCTAAATTTATTTTTCCACTTGTACCATCGCTTCTAAAATACTCTGTACATGTATCATAATTCAAATTTCCCTCCAAAAGGAGAAGAAAAATGAAAAGAATATGCCCAAGTATTTGCATGTGCTAAATATAGACGAGTGTGTCAGAAACGAGGTAATTATGATTTCGTTCGCAGGAACGCAAGCTCCTCGTTTCGACAGTTGGAGCCGGCATCCTCGAATAAGTGAAAAGAAAAAAGGAAAATACCGAAGAAAGCTGTATAAAAAATCGGAGTAAAGGACTCACCCGTGACGCTGAGCAGCGACATGTTCGATGACGTTCGGCTGAATCGACTTAACGACGAGAGTTTCGCTTAATTGGCCGAGCGGCACTTGATGCGGCGCGTAGAGATCCGTAGGAAAGTGATGCAGCTATATAACGAGAGACACGCTGGATCGAAGGAGCACACTCGCGTATACGGCGTACAAGCCCCTTCCCGCACCGATATATTATTTTCTTTCGCACTGTGCGCCTGGTATCCACGTATATGACGTGCGAATGCGAGAGAGACACGCGTGTGTTCTTATACGTGCATATATATATATGTACTCGTATATATGTATGTATGCTGGTATATAATACGTACGTATATATGTATATGTAAATATTACAGAGAAAGAGAGTGTGTGTAAGAGAGAAAGAGAGATAGAGATACAGAGAAAGAGGTTGTAAGAGAGGGAGGAGAGATAGAGGCCGAGAGAGAGAGAGATAGACAGATAGAGAGAGAGAAACAGAGAGAAAAAGACATACAATATGTATATATGTGTCGCGATATGGCGCTACACGAATCGAAATTTCAGGGCAGGAGTAGGAATGCAACGGGCAGTCGATATCACGCTCCTCCCGTTCCTTCTATATGCCTTTGTTTCGTTTGTTTCGTTTGTTTCGTTTGTTTCGTTTGTTTCGCGGTCTGAGGTGAAGCTACGCGTGCCACAAGCGTGCCACAAGCGTGTCCTTTCTCGCAACTCGAGTCCTCCGTTCGCACCCGGCACGCGTGCACCGTCAACAACGAGAATACCTCCTCCCTTGTATCTAGGCGAGCCACTCGCGCGACGCTCTCTGTCCCTTTTACCTCTCACCAGCGGCGAAATTCGCGGGTACCTCGGCTCCTGGTACTGTCAACCCGAAACCAGCGCGCACCAATTCACGTTTCGCATACGGTACGCGCACTCCTCGGTCCGATACCACTGAAAAACTCGCGTAACTCCCGGTACCTCGTCCCTTGCGTATATGTACGTGTATGTATGTATCGCGGCGGGTTGCCTCGCACTTTTAGGGCACCGACGGGTGTCCTCCGCTCTGATCGCGAGCCGTGCCCGCGCGTAACCGGTCGCCGTACGCGATCGTCGTCACACAGCGAGGGGCTGTTGGTCACGCGCAAAGTCGTCGTGCTCCCCGCACGTTCTGCCGGCCAAGGCGGTTACTGTCCACGCTCTCGGTCACCGTCACTTCCTCCGCCGCTCCTGCGGCCACGCTCTCCTGCTCCTGTTCGCCGTCTACCTCCTCCTGTTGCTCCTCCACTTTCCGCTCGGTCGATGCTGCTCGCGTAACTGCCGTGTCGGTCGGTCCCCCTCGCGGCTTCTCGAACCCCGCGATTCGCGGCAACGAATTGTCAGCACGAGGGTGGCAGCGGTGATAACAGCAATAGTAAGGGAACGGCGGCGGCTTAGGGACGCAGCTGCTGCTCCTCTGCGAGCCGGTGGCCAGCACGGTGTCTGTGTCGGTGTTGTCATCTACCCGGCCGGTGGAACGAGGCAGCATCGCCGTGGCACCACGGGGTGCTTGTACGGACCGCTTTTCTGCACCGTAGGTTCGGCCGAGCGCCTCTCGCTTCAGGAGGAGCGCCCACCGTGCCACCTTTCTCGTTATTATCATAGTAGCAGGGGCTGCAGTGCATGCGCCGGCTCGCACGTATCCCGTGCTCGTCAAGGAACCGTACTCCAACGACGCCCGCCTGGTCTTCGTCGTCGCCGGGAGCCACCACCGGTTACGAGCATTTCACCGTGGTCCAGGGGCACCAGCCAGGAGAACGCGGGACGGCCACGGGGGGGAAAAAGCTCGCGACGGGAAGAGGAGGGGAAGGAGTGGACGCCGAGGAACCGCGCGGTCCAATGCGTACGTGCACCAGTGGAGCTTGCGAGGAACTGCTTAAGCAGGAGGTAAGAAGACAGAGGGGGACATAGATAGAGTGTTAGAAAAACAGAGAGCGTGAGAGAGATAGAGACCGACAGGCAAAGAGAGAGAGAGAGAGGGGGAGAGAGAGGGGAAGAGAGAGAGAGATAGAGAGATAGAGAGATAGAGAGAAACAGAGAGAAAGAGAAAGAGAGAGACAGAGAGAAACGGAGGGAAAAGGTTAGGATGAGTAAGGGTGCGAGGAGATACGGGGAAGGGGGGACGAGTAGCACGCACCACGAGAGAAATGAACGGGGAACGTCGCGAACGGGACGACCGAGTTCACCACTTCTCTATCTAGAACGCCGTGCTCGCACTGACCGCGACGTCGTCCCGTCGTTTGCACGTTGCGTATCTTTGGTCGTCGACGTTCCACGGTAAAGAGAAACGGGACTGCACCGTAGCCGCAGACGTGTGTGCGGTGCTCCGGGTGCACTACCACATTAGTGCGTTGAAACGTTGTTACGAACATACGCGGACTGCTCGACGTCGAGCACTGTGCGGACGGAGACGCCTCCGACACGCCGCCGCCATCTTGCTACGTCAAGCGGGTAGCATAGCGCCGGCGCTGTGCCACCGCCGAGGAGTCACGAGCGCCACCGGCTGCGCCCGATCGTTTCGGAGAGCTAGCACGGAATCAGCCACCCCTTTCGGTTGTCCTCGCGGAACTGCCGTGCATTTCGCTCCGATTGTTTCCTCATTTCTAATTCGACGTTCCTACCGACGATTACACGCTCGATTGATGCCCTTTTCGAATCACCCCTCCGACCTCGACCACCCTCTACCCACCTACTCTGGCTCGCCGTGATTTACGGAACCCCCGAATCGCTTTATGACTCCTTTTTCCCTGTATCAACGATGCAATACGCAGACGCGTTCTACACGCTGTTAATTATTGCGATAGGCATCGTGCCAGATAGAGTTTAAACGCCTTTCGCGTACAGGAATCCCCACGTGGAACATTACACGAGAAATTGATTAACCGAGGCACGCGCTCCAGCTTGGAATCTGTATCTTTAATGGGTTCGTTCCTTCGCTTTACGCTCGAGCAGCTCGTTTATTCTGGCGTTCTAATGCACCGACCAGTAGCCCCGATCCCATCCTCGTGCACAGGCTCGAAATTTGTGGAAAAGGTGTTCGAGCGGTTTCCCGTCGTGTTCCAATTAATTTCGCAGCATTATGGAACCTATCTAAGCCCCGTCGAGACTTGAGGAACGATTAGCTTCTCTCGTATTCCTATTAATCGAGTTTCTTACCATATTTTCTAGCTACCACGGTTAGGAGAAATATGTTAGTTCTTGTGTTAAGACTAAAGCTGCTTTATCTAACGTAGATTCCCCGTATAATTAATCGATACCGTTTTAAGCTCGAAATACAACGAACGCGCGCATTTTGGGTAGAAAATTGGTTCCTCGGGATGGCTGCACGTAAAACGTTCGCGTGAGAAGCGATCGTAATATCAAGTTGAACGAGTCCGGGGACACGCAATGCCTGGAATTTTCAGTTCTTGCGAATCGCATTCGAAATAGAGCGATACATCACTCGGTAGACTAATAATATTCTCGGTATCATCATAGGAAGAATTTTGATCGATATCTCTTCTTGAAACGGCTGTTTAAGTCACGTCCTAGTTTCTCATAAAACCTTAATCCTTAGTTATCTAGTATCTGTAGACGAAACGAGCAAATCCGCGATAACGAAGTTTCAGTAGCGGGGTCATTACTCCCTAGCCAACAGACGCATCAAATAGTGGCTTATACTACTGTGAATATGTTTCCCTTGCCGTATGGTAATACTACTTGTTCGTGCCGAGCTGCTATTGAAGCTGCCGCTCATACTATAGAATTATTGGAACCACATGTATATTACCTGGAACTACAAATAAAAGAATTTCAAGCATGTTGCGATGCCAGCAACAGGTTACGGACATAAAATAATGTATATGTGACATGTCGCATTGATTCAAATGGAGTGTATTATATGGCTCATTTTTGATGAATTAACTTTTTATGAGGAAAAATAAGGACAATGTGAACAGAATACAGAATAATTTAATACCCACAGTTAGAAATAGATTTCTATCTTACCGTTTTATCAATAATACATTTTTTTAACTTCGAAAAAATATGTGTACATCCTTTTTGCATCACATTATAAGAAACTGGTTTCAATTATAAATTAGGAGTGACTACATACACGGAGTACTGTCTTGTTCGTTTATTTTTCAGTTCTTGACTCCGTTCTATTCATAGTTCTTATAATTCTCTGTCTATAGACAATGACCAGCCAAGCGGATAAAGTTCCTATGTGAACTCGGTACATAAATACATTGCGAGCCATATAACAGGCTGGCTGGACCTCGCGGCCCGAGCCGAGGAAAGTATTTCTGAAAAGTAGTCGGTATACGGTCGAAGAAAAGCGGAACTTTTGTGGCTCGCTTTCAATGCGTCGTGTTGGTGGTCGCTTCACTCGTTTCAGGCATCACACGAAAACCATTTTACCCGGATCCTCTCTCAACTCCTGCCCCGACATCTGATCATTCGCCCACGTCTTCCATCCCTAAGTGCAAGAATGACGTAATACACAAACGTTCCCCTTGTGCCCCGACTGCCACTTGGAGATGTCTTATTTCTCTCTATTTTTATCCGAAACTATCCCCTTACGGCCGACGATACGCGTATCGCATTACGAGCATCGTTAAGAGTGATACCTACACTTTGATTAAACGTGAGTCGAAAGAATTACGATCGTTTTCACGAGATCATCTGATAACAGTGAATTATGGTATCCATGGTTCATCTGACAGAAAAATTTATTAATCTGCAATGGTAAGCGTGAAATTATTTGCACAGAGTGACCTTCTACTTTGTACCGAAAACTTGTGCACGATGTTATAACGAATCAGAGGCGAAAAGTTGCACGAAGAAAATGATTAATATTCGGAACATGTTCCAAGTGGTCTTCTGTAAGACTGAAACTCACGATAGAAACCGAGCTTCGTTCATTTTCTTCATCCAACTTGACGAAACTTTGCCAACGAAGTTTCTTCCACTGATTTCCCTGGGTTCCATTGTGATACGTTGCCTTTTCCGTAAATGGGGTATTCGTGTTGTTACGGCTTTATCTAGTAATTCGATTGTTAGTGGTTGTACACAATATTGCCCTGTGAATTGGGTACACTATATTAGAGAAATGGTGCTCGTATACGCATTCAGCGTATTTAGTAGTTTCAAATTAATGTAAAATAGAGTACAAGATTTTATAGGCGATGCACCGAAATCCTCGTAAATTCAAGGAAATATTGCAAAACATTCTCCTCATTTGAAAGCCAAAACTCGAACCGTATCTGTTACGATTAAGAATAAATGTCAACCCAGATGTACGTGATATTTGTATTGTACGTTTCACATGATAACGCAAATAAAACAAGAGTTATACGTAATCCAGGTTTTATTCAATTTAAATGGATTAGGATTTCAGTTCTACACAAACTTGATTTTATATAGTTTAGTTCTACGCTATCCTGTATAAACCACGTAGAATCTTTAATAAAACTTTCGAAAACTGTAAAACGAGTTTTATGTAATCGGATACGACAAACAATTGAAAAACTAGAAAGGGAATTGAAAAGATACGCGGTAGGGGATATTTTGACACTTACAAGTTCACTTTAACACACCTTAATATATTTATACGCCAGAATCCAATTCAACTTGTTTGAAAAAATAAACTACCAGGAGTCACTTTGGTCTATCTGGCCTACATCCAACCCACACAAATCCTCCCTGACACATACGGAATTGCTAACACAATCCCAGACACATACCACGGCACTAGGAGAGATCTAAAGTCGCTTAGATTTCGTCATAATTGAATCCTACCCTCTCTGTGTCGACTCTTTGCGACCTACTTAATCTCCCCATGAAATCTCCTATGAATATTTTAATGATTGACGTAATCTCTCCTAAAAGAACTTCATTAGCATTATCAATGCTCTCAGAAATCACCCTTTCTCGACTTCACTAATAGCAGAAATATAATATTCCATACCGATGAACTTAGCAAACAAGAATACAAAACCGTCAACCTTGAAGACACTAGACCAAGTTTCGAGAAACATGGTATCAGCAACATGATATCAAAGTATTCAGATACATGGAACCCAGGAGGAGGACACTTGAGATCATAGATACCTAATTGAACGACATCAACGATCGTTGGCGATATGAAATCAAGAGAATCCATTTCCAGGATTCTCGAGATCGTAGGTTACAGAGAGGTAGGCGTCAGGATGGAGGGAGCCTATTTCGAGAAGGCTGGAGGCTGTAGAATGTGTTCAAAGAACGTCGAGATGGAAAGAACTCATTTGAGAGACGCTATGACTAGTGCCATTTCATAAAACAGGGATCGCGATCGTGGGAGTTTAATCTGAAACCATCTAATATTGTAGGTGGCAATGCATAGGTTATCAAAATTACGAAAATTCATTTCAAGTAGACTAGAAATCACGATATTTCGATACGCAAACCTTTCAGATGTTTCATAGAATCTCAATGTATTCAGATGCATTACTTCGAGTTCCACATCGTCGAACATCTTACTTTGAAATTTTTCGATCTCTACAACTTCTATTGTGCTTTACTATATCAGACGTTGTCTGAATAAGACTCTCTGGAGCTTATTCTACTGAAATAAATATACTGGAATCATACATGCCTTATATTTTGCTAATATTAGTGGATAATCCTACCAATACAAATGAACAACAAGAAATGAGAGTATAATGTAGTATGATTAATATCGCATGTGTCTGACAGCGTAGTAAATTTCATTAATCATTTTTTCCACTCAATCGAGATAAGGACTGCGATATGTGTTAATATCTTCAATCGTATTGATTGGCTAAATGGCCAGTTTCGTTAATGTAGACACGATGGGAAGGACAATACCGAAATTCTATGTTACACGTCACCCATTAATTGTGGATGTGTCACATTCCATTACTATATTCCTAGATTCCTATCTGAATGAGAGACGCGGTCACGTCATGACGTCTATTCATCATTGATCGACGTTGAATTATCTCTATCCCTATAAGGACAATTTATTGCTACATGAAAATAAGACAATCGCTCCATTGAACAATGCAGATTACCTAAGGATATCTATAAAACAAAACAAAAATAAGTTGATATAGAAACTACTTCCTTTGTAGTAAATAAAATTACTTACAAAAGTATATGTACCATACTTACGAAATATTACACAAACGAATACGAATCACTGCTGCAACGTTGAATAAACGCAGGAAATCGACATACTAGTTGTTTCACGTATTCTATAGAAGCTCATAGATTTGTTGCATTTAATTCCAGTTAATTCCATAAACCCATTGCCGTATATGTTGTTAGCATTAGTCATGATTTTAGAACGAAACTTCGTATACGTTAATTACTGTGCTATACATAACTATCTTTAAGCTCGTTTGGCGAACAAGCCACGATTGCACTTGTATCTCACAATGGTGTACCATATCATACACGTGAACGTATCGGAATAGCGCGAAGTAACGAGATAACTTTGTAACAATAACGAAATACATTCGCCTGTTTCGGTATAACGCGATACCGAAAAGGTCGCACATATGAGGAAACTGTAGCCAGAAAATCGGATTCATTGAGCACGAGACAGAATTATATATTTCGCGTCGCATCAGATCGCTGCCATAGCTTATTACACTTCAAACACAACATACGCATGGCAACATGTCATTATCCCGGCACGTGGAAGGAATGCATAGAATCGCGTTGCATTAATAAACGTTGGTTAATTGAACCGATTAAGAATCCAGACACGAATTGTCCTGATTCGACAACAAAGTTTCGGGTGGAACAGGTAACAAATTAGCCGCGGTATAAATTACGATATATTATTGCTGTTCGTAGAACGAATTCGTGATCGTTATTCCGATTTGTAGAATGTTGGCAGCTCTATACTCTATATCCTTTGAGCGCGATTGATCCGCTTAAAAATGCATAAGATCGTTCAGAGCTCGATGTAGCGTGCACGTTGTTGGAAAAACAACACGAGAGTGATGTTGAACGTCAACAAATCTCGGCATTTCATCGATCGATGTGAATATTACGATTTAACGCACCGTGAACTGTTACTCGTTTTTGTGTTTTCGATTCGGACGCACGAAATATTACGTGCAGTGTAATTTCTGTTTATTGTTAAGACCAGAAGATTTTGACCGGCAATTAGGTAACCAATTTACGAGTGAAAGTGTTTCAGACTAGTTTTTAGCACATAGTATATGAAAAATTGATTATATTTTGGATTTTTCATTGTACACGGTCGTATAACTTTTTTCTGATGTTTCGTACAGATTACAGCATCGTAAATATTTTGTGTTCAGGTTGAGATTGCGTGCGAAGCAATGCTAGGAAAATAAAAACGACATAATACGAAGAAAACTAAAAAATAGACATACCTTTACTGTAGTTCCTTAGCTTTTAGAAAGGACATTGCTAGTATACTATATTTTACTGGATTCTATTACATTGAAAGTAATTATCAGTGATTACAAATTAACCACCATATCGTCGATAACATAGGAAGCAAATGTCGCATCGTAAACTACATTATCGACAAGATACCCTTAAAAAAAATACGTAATCTATTATTACAAAACAATGCAAAAATTCTTTCTTACATGACTTCACATATTTGAGTAATCCGTATTTTTCTTATCGCACCTATAAAATATCAGCCACATCGGCAGTCATTTCTTTCAAGCAGATAAAATCAAAACGACTTTTCATAATCCCTGATATCTCATTCGGATAACATGTCAGCTGCGTAAATCCACACTGTGACTAGAAAATAAAATTAAATAAACATAAAAAAACGAGGCTCTTTTTACGATGTATAAAATGTTTCGCGAAGCTATCAACAGATAGCTCCAAACGCAGTCTTCCTCTCTCAATGGAAGTTGGTGCTGTAGCGATTGGTCACGTGGTCAGGGGAGCCAGGCCAATCGGGATCGTCGCTGCGTACCACGTGATCGGAAAAATCGAAATGGTGGACGTATCGGGACGCAGGATCCCGAGAGGAGACGAAGGACGATAAACTGGGCAAGGGCCCGTCATCCGTGTCATCGGGATTATCAATTCGGGAACACGATTAACCGCGAATATCGGTGTGATTTGAAGGTGGACTGGCGACGGGGGAGCTGGCGCGGAACTATCGGTGACAGTAGATCTTGTTTACTGAAGTGTCAATCCGCCCGTATTGTACGTGTGTTCTCTAAGCGCGAGAAAACAGAGGGACAGTGTGTGTCGAGTGCGCGAGAGCTCGGAAGTCGCGCGCATCGTTTCCACGACGGTACGTTTTCGTAACGGTGCACGAAACAGAGGATAATATATCTCGAGCGAGGGATTCGGGGCGAAGAGAAGCAGGGAATGTGAACAGACGGCAGTGCGTTCGCAGTGAAATTCTAAGCCCGCGGAAGCATGTCCAAGTATGCGAGAGCCTTGGTGATCCGTGAGAATGTGTCACATCGAGCATCTTGTTGTCGGCGAAGAAGGTAATAGAAAGACAGTATCCCATACGCGTAGGCCTACATGTTTTCATTACATTCTTTGTCGATGATACGTAACGACCAGTGTCATGCCTGGACGAGAAATTCCTGATGACTTTAAGCCCGGTTTACTCTCTGTTGACGTTCACACTCGCAGATCGCTGCTGATTGGTGGTATGGTCCATGACCCGCCAATCGGCGTCAGAAGACGGTTTTCTTGCGAATGTCAGCCGTCAGGTCCGAGGCAATCGGTGTCTTGGGAACGTGTGTCGTTTTTCGCAATCCTTTGTGTACCCAGCGAATGATCGATGTGTTACAATTACCGTTCACTCGAGATTATTCCGAATATCGTTCTGTATTGTCTCTTTGCTTCATGACGCGATAAATACGGTATTCGTTAATAGAGAAAATTACCGGTAAAGATGAGGGAACGTTCGTGGATATTTTTAAATTCGATCATCGTATAGTAGACGTAAAGAAGTCAGAAAGATAAAGAAAGATAATTTTTCTTTGGGAAAAGGGTTGAATCATGGGGAAGATCAAGTACGTAATTATGTTTGTTTAACAGTATTTGACAAATGATTCATTTCTGCAGTTAAAATAAATAGCTGTTCTGTATCAGCGAATTTTTTAATCTAGAATATCGAACATATGATTTTGTTTACAGTAAAAATTTATTGCTTATTCATAAGCGAATAGATTGTATAATAAAAAGTATAACAGTGATGTTATTTCTATAACACAACAGTTGATGCTGACCACTGATGTGTCATGTATCTTTCTTTTTCAGATAAGATACTTCCTTAATGCACAAAAGTTTTATAATAGGTACGAGTGCAAATACATCTGTAATCTTTTGCAATAAATGTATTGAAATACTCAAGGGATGTCAGAATGTTTATAAAGCATTGAAAACCTTGGATTATTGTCTCAGTAGGGAAACTGAGTTACTGCCTGCCAACAATAGCACACCTACATTCTTTTCAACTAATATAGCGAATGTCATGATAAAATATAATGGCTGTCAGAAAGGTTTAGCGAAGCGTTCAGTCTTAAATACATGATACCTGAATTAAATGCACGATTCTGTGAATTCAAAATACTCTAACTACTAAAGAACAAAATCATCAAGGATCTATAAAATTGACTGAATATATAAATTTAAAAAAGAGCAAAATAATTTTATTGACTCTATTTTTATTATGCTAAAAACAAAAGATATATGAACAGATGATAACAATACTCTAGAGTATTCTGTCCTATTGATCAAATTGAATAATGAATTTAAAGGGAAGCTTTAAGAAAGATTTGGAAACACTTTACTATTTCTGTATACTGTGCACTGAAATAAAAGTAATACTAAAAAATTTTTATTTTGTTGAACCAATACATGTGTAAGATTTGACATGATATATATATATATAAGATTTTTTAGTTTGTGAATACTGGATAATTTTGAGTGCATTTGACAAAACTAAATTACATAAATTAATGTAAACTATACTTGTAAATAAATCCAGTAATCAGCAAGGCTGTAATAGTGAACGCTTTTAAACAAAATGTATAAAAGTTATTTTAAACATTTGCATCAATGGCTGTACATTATTGAAAAACAAAAAAAAGGAGAAACGATACATTTGAAATCCTGCATGGATGACAGAGGACAACTTTGTTAACCCTATCAATAACAAGGTAATATTAGTTAATAATAGAGAGAACTGTAAATATCAACTTTGGAATTTTTTAGTTTTATCTATTTAATACTCTCATAGGGTTAAAAAATGGACAGCAGTGGTTCAGGAGTAGTGCAAGTATTTGTGGGTGAATGGAGCCCAGAATATGAAGCACTTTCAATTAAAGCTACAAAACATACTTCATCAGCTGAGATAGTGGAATGCATTATTGAGAGACTTGGATTACTTGATGCTTCTGCTTCCAACGGTTATGAATTAGCAGAAGTAGTAGGAAACTCTGTTGGGCAAGAATGTAAGGAAAGAAGACTTGGGCCAACTGAGTGCCCTGTAGCACTTATGTTATTATGGCCCAGAAATGCTGCACAACAAGAATACTACAGGTGAATAGACAATTCATTAGATTATTTATATAATAATACGGTGCATCTTAATGTTGTTTTTAACTTACAATGTTTTTTGCTTTAGGTTTTATTTGCGGAAGAAACAACCAGATTTGTGGTCGGATAGTAGATTTCCTATGGATCCGCAACTCCTAAAAGATTATTTTAATAGATTCTTATACCAGCCAAGAGACAAGGAATATCCAGATCTGTGTCAACTTCCAGACCTTAATGAGCAAACATTGTTGGATAATCTTCGAGCTAGGTTTTTAGCAGGGAACATATACACTTATGTTGGCAGTATATTAATTGCATTGAATCCATTTAAATTTTATCCTATCTACAATCCGAAATATGTAAAATTATACCAAAATAGAAGATTGGGGCCAGACATACCACCACATATATTTGCCATAGCTGATGCAGCGTATCACTGTATGCTTAAAGAAAAAAGGAATCAATGCATTGTTATCAGCGGTGAGAGCGGATCGGGGAAAACGGAATCAACAAATTTTCTACTGCATCATTTGACAGCCCTTAGTCAAAAAGGCTCGCATGGTAGTGGTGTTGAACAGACAATACTCAGTGCTGGTCCAGTCTTAGAAGCATTTGGAAATGCGAAAACTGCACACAATAACAATAGTAGTCGTTTCGGCAAATTCATACAAGTAAACTACAAGGAAAATGGCATGGTGCATGGGTAAGGTTTTGTTTATAAAGATGATTTAAAAATTTTCATGAAATTTTGTGCTGAATCATTGAACTCTATTTATGAAATTATTAGGGCTGTTGTACAAAAGTATCTCTTGGAGAAATCAAGAATAGTTTCCCAAGGAAGAAATGAAAGAAATTACCATGTCTTTTATTATCTCTTGGCTGGAGCAAGTGAACAAGAGAAACAACTCCTGCATTTAGAAAATTGTGATCGTTATAATTATTTAAATAAAAGTGGCTGTTACGGACTTGAAAATATTGATGAACGACACGAATTCTCAAGACTGAAACAATCTATGGAAATGGTTGGATTCACGCCAGAAAAACAAAGACGACTCTTCGCAGTTTTGTCAGCCGTTCTTCTACTCGGTGACTAGTCAATTCACTTTGATAGCTTTTACATTAAACTAACCATTTTTCTACATTTCAGGTAATGTTGAGTTTCAACCTAGAAAATCCTATCATCACCATGACGAAGCTGTAGGAGTTAAGAATCCTGAAGTGGTTGCATTGATATCTGAACTGCTTAGAGTGAAACAAGAAACTCTTTTGGCTGCACTCACTGCCAAACGTGCAAGAGCTTCTGGGGAAACTTTAGTTATCAACTATAGGCTTCCAGAAGCAATTGCGGCACGAGATGCTATGGCCAAATGTCTGTATGGAGCTCTATTTGATTGGATTGTACTTCAGGTAAAATGCAGTTCCTTTCCTTTTTAATGTACATTACAAATTCATACAAACATACAATGATATATTTCTTTTTTCAGGTCAATCATGCTTTACTTTCGAAGAAGGACACCCTAAGAGATCACCAAGGCAATAGTATAGGTGTATTAGATATTTTTGGTTTCGAAGATTTTAAAACATGCAACAGCTTTGAACAATTATGTATAAATTATGCAAATGAACAATTGCAACATTATTTCAATCAACATGTTTTTCAATATGAACAACGAGAGTATAGAAAACAGGGGATTAGATGGACAGACATAGGATACAGTGATAATTCAGGCTGTTTAAATTTAATAGAAGGAAAACCGAATGGCCTTCTTTGCCTGTTAGATGATCAGTGCAAGTAGGTACTTTGTTTTATCTTTGTTAAAAAAAGGCAATCAGTGTTTTGTTTTATTAAATATTGAAAATATTTGTGACAGCTTTCCGGGTGCAACGAATGAAACACTGCTGCAAAAATTTAATTCAGTACATAAAGACAATCCATTTTATGAGGCACCACAACGACGAGAAGCAGCCTTTGTTGTACGTCATTACGCAGGAGCTGTCAAGTATCAAGCTGCTAATATGAGAGAAAAGAATCTGGATTTAATGCGACCAGACGGTGTGGTTGGTGTATTGAAAAATTCATCCCTTGCTTTCGTTCGAGAATTAGTGGGTGCAGATCCAGTTGCAGTATTCAGATGGGCGATACTTCGAGCCTTTTTTCGGGCTCATTTCGCTTTTCAAGAAGCTGGTCGAGCTCACAGACATGGTCGAGGTAGAGTATCTATAGTTTGTACATACATCGTAATGGCATATTGTTTCAATCAATAATAATCAATAATAATCACGTTCCAATGTTTTTATGTTTCAGCTGATGGTACAAAAACATCTGTACAAAATAGGTATAGGACACCGAACGAGAATCTGATAAGGTATTCATTATATATTCTATTTAATTTTCTATATTATTTTTGCTCTGATAAAAGGGTGACTCGAAAAAAGTTTAAATGCTTGTATACTCATGATAGAGCAACATTTATTAGTTAAATAATAATGATCGTGATAAACAAATGCCGATGTTGTTGCGCTTGTTTTTTGAATATGTTTGATCTGTATATTATATTTCACCCTATAAAGTCTAAATCAACGTTGTGCGTTAATAATATTTGCATCAAGCTGAAGAAGTTCCTATGTGTTTTACAACTAAAGCAATTAATTATATTTACATTGGCCACATGTCTTTTGTCCCTGTAGCCATCTTGTGACGTTGTCGACCGTCAATCTAACTATTAACCGAATCGCGTAAGTGGTCTTTTGATCCACTGTATGTGTCATTTGGCAAACGTTACATTCTTTTAGGCTAAGATGTCTTATGGATTTACAAAGTTTATTTGCAGATTTATAACACGATTACATTAAAAATACACGAAATCTGAATCTCAGTTTATTAGCAGCCAACATAAAAGCCACATGAACTTGTAAATCCATATTATTTTTCCGGTTTTGTGTGTTAAAAATATTGTTTAGAATTCTATGTATGCACCTTCTGTATTAAGTGTGATTAGAGTGCAATCTTCATAACTTTTACCATACAATTACATTCTATCATTTGATGATGTACAACTTTACTTGCTATTATTCTCAAGCATGATTAACAACGCAACGATAAATTTTTATTTATACAATTCATACGAATCATTAAAAATCGTGTTTCATTGGAGTTACAAGATAAATTCCGAATATAATTTTTTTTTTTTACTCAGATGTCACCAAATTAAGGATCAAGCTATATATTTCATAATAAACTATATAATTAGTTTGTAGTTGCTTAAAGAAATATTTAAAAACTAAGCATGAGAGACTTTTTCAGTTCGCACAAACATAATCGTCCACCAAGCTATCAGAAGCAGCGCAGTGTCTGTATACCATCAACTATACCCACTACCACATTATCTTCCATACAACTCGAAAACAACGACAATGTTAACAACAACCGATTGTCGTGGCCACAATTTCGAAACATTAATCAAACGCAACACCCGTCAAACGTAACGACCATGAAGGGTTACTTAATAAGGGGCAGGGAAGACCAGCCTCATAGTAATAATAAATTCAGACGAGATACTCACACTCCGCTAGAGAGGGTGCTTCCAAAAGACGAAGCAAACGTCATGGAACGCGCTAATCAAATAGTCATGTATGTAAACAACAATCACTTAATTTTCAATAACGTTGTAATTTAAGCTACAAAAATTCACTGCTCTACAATGAAGGTAGTGTGTGCTCTATAGTGATTCTTGGTGAAGGATTTCTTTTTTCATAGGTAACAGCATTTCAATAGGAAATTAATGGTCTTCCCCTGCAAAAACATCACAGCTTTCTACAAATATTCATTATTTTACCAAGTTTTTTAAACTGTATCATACATTTCATTTTGTTTGGTGTTTCATAACATTCACGATCATTATCCTTTGTCATTTTTAGTACTCACATTTAGTGGTTTTCTGTTATACTGTCAGTTATAATTGATGCATGTTTTTTTCACATTAGTAGTTCTCTTAAAAATATAAATTAGCCCATTTACAATTAATTTAAATGTAAGATTAAGCACCAGTTAGAAACGAATGATAGTCATTTGAAGTTGTACACTTTTATCCGTACACTCAATAGTGGGTTAATTTGTATTTTATGCCGTTCAAAGCAGTAAAAAAGATTCAATCCAAAAAATCCTACGTTACTAACTGCACGATTCATAATATGTTTAAAAGGTTTAAGAAATAAGACTAATCTGTCCATTTAGCTCTTAATAAAAAATTATCTTCTAAACTTAATACTTCATAAAATATGTAAATGGCTTATTAATATAAATAGTTTACATTATTTATGCATTTATCTAGCGCAGTAAACTAAATTGTATTTTTTACTCACTATTGAAGATGTTTTAAATTCAATTAACGTCTATTTCTGTGAACAATTAACTCTATTATCACATGCTTCTTACATTTGCTGTCATAATATAGTCATATGAATGATAATAACATTCTGCTAAATGTTTGCTACTTACTCTATAGAACGTTTATTAAATATATTTGCAATGCTATTCGTATCACTTTAAAAATTACATACTCTCCTTTTCCTATTTTTTCATTGCATACATTAGTAATATTAAAGTAATAGTAAAATTGATAAATTACTCATCTAAATAAAAAATACATACAACATATTAGAGAAGCCTGCGTACATTTTCTTCCGTGTGTTTTTTAATAAGGATTTAAAAAAAATGGGAAAAGGAATCTCTGAATTATTACTTCCTACTAACGGACTGCATTTTACCGCTTTTACAGGAAAAACAAATCATTTCGACCAAGAGAACGTGGTAAGAAGGGTTTAAAAAATCTTCAGACTGTGAAAACGCTTGCTGGAAGAACGCAGAGTTATGGCACAGGACCCGGAAAAGCTAGGAAACAACCTATGACAGTTTCTGCACAATTCCAACAAAGTTTGCACAGTCTTATGGACACCCTGAATCAAGCAAATCCTTTCTTCATTAGGTGCATTAAAAGTAATGCAAACAAAGTACCAAACGAGTTTGACGAGGAAACTGTGCAACGACAATTAAGATATACAGGAATGCTAGAAACAGTACGGATTAGACAGGCTGGATTTAATGTCAGATTAACGTACGAAGAATTTATCCAATTGTATAGAATGTTGTTACCTAAGGGTTTGTTAAGTTCACAGTCAGATGTTAGAGACTTCTTGCTGACACTGAATCTTAATAGAGACAATTACCAACTTGGGACAACTAAAGTATTTTTAAGAGAATCAGAAAAAATTAAATTGGATATAGAATTGCATCAGCAAATTATTACAAGCATTACAACTATACAAAAATGGTTCCGTGCTTGTCTGGAAAGAAGGAAGTTCCTGAGACTACGAAATGCAGTCGTACAAATACAGTCGTTTTGGAGAATGGTTATTGCCCAAAGGCTAGCTCATTCTTTACGCGCCAAAATTGATGCTGCGATTCACATTCAGTCTGCCTGGAGGGCATACAAACAGTACAGCTGGTACAAGAAACTTAAATCTTGTATAATTACCTTCCAAGCTCACGTTAGAGGTAATAACGCAAGAAAGGCTTTCATAGAACTGAAGAGACGAAAAAAGCTGATGACTGATAAAATTGGAGATTATAGAGAAAATCAAGACCAAAAAGAACTTGCGTATGATAACAGCAGAGTATATTCCAAGCTTAGGGGAAGTGACGAGTAAGTATTTATAAATATAATTATTCTACTTATGCATGGAATTATTAAATAACTATTTCTGTTTATTACTTAGATCACTCACTGAAGATCACACGTTGCTGGATTATACTACTTTTCGCAAGATCGAACCTCAAAGTCGTCTTACATCAGCAAGGTAAATAATAAAACTAATTTTTCTTTGATTCATGTATTTCTTTAAACATATATCTATGATAATATATTAATTTGCAGAACGGATAATATAATTCGAGACAGCGGTATCGACACGAGTATGACATACGCTAAACGCAAGGGTATATCAAATACAAGAATATTGCACGAATCTAATACAATTTTGAAGAATACAGAACCATACTCTTCTGAAGAATTCAACGAACGTAAAAGCAGTTTGGAAAGCTTGACTAGTTTAAGGAGCTATGAATCTCAAGTCAGTGTAAACAGTTCTGAGAGTCAAGAAAATTCCTGCTGCAAACCTGTACCTAGCACTAGAACGAAACGTGGCGATCAGTCTCCTACAGTCACAGTAAATACAAACCTGGTAAATGCTTCCAGTCGATTGTCGTCTGTTAGTAGTAAACGAGCAGA
Source organism: Calliopsis andreniformis (assembly GCF_051401765.1). Lineage (NCBI taxonomy): Eukaryota > Metazoa > Arthropoda > Insecta > Hymenoptera > Andrenidae > Calliopsis > Calliopsis andreniformis. The sequence goes on from NC_135064.1 coordinate 24,106,315, forward strand.
CAGTTCATCGACGGGATATAGCGACGGAGAAACAGACACAGAGGTCCCAAGTTCTGTGCAAAGTGCTCCACCAGTGTTTAACACCGCTCCGCCATTCCCAAGTCCACGAGAAATTAAATACGATCAGTCTAACTTAAACTTAACCCAAAGTCCTAATTCAGACGTCTGGCGTCGTAGAGCAGATTTTTCGTCCATTAGCTATAACGACTACTTAATGTCTGGCCCACAGAAGTCGACGTTGACTCGTTCTCCTAATGTCTCCTACTATAGAAACATCACAGATAATATATTCGAACAGCATGGAAAGCCAAACGAAGCATCGAATTACAACGTGAAGCTGGATCCAAACGAACGTTTCGTTCATATGGAAAGCTCTTCGGGTAGGGAACAACGTAGATTGAGTGATAATAGTGTACCAAGTGATCGCATAGAAAATGTTCCACCTTCGCCCATCAGACGTGACCAGACATATGGTCACGGAAAAGACGCGAAAGATTACAGTTACTTGAGAAGACAAAATTCTGAAGGTGATACATCTATGAAACTAGATGTTATGAACGATGAGAATGTCTTGAAGAGTCCTTTACTAAAAGGATCACCTAAGGAGAAGAACTCACGACCAAACGAAAAATGCGAGCCAGACGTTCCTGTCAGAAGCGCAAGAAGAAATCGACCCTCCCGAGAATTTCATTGCCGCTCCATGGGCGAAAGCGTGTCAGAGTCAAATAGTGGAGAATCGAAGAGCCTGTTCCTTGGTACAATTAAAGAAAGTGACTTAAACAAATCCTCGAGTGTGTGGACACGAAAAGATAATAGTCCACACGACACTCCTTCGCGATCGGTGACAGACTGGCCCGTGAATAAAAACGAATCCGCGTCCAAAACTCAGCAACCTGGTAAACGTATGAGATCCAACGCTATAACGAGTCTTGAGTTAAGAAGAAGGAATTCAGATCCAGCTACTAAAATATCAGGGCTTAGCGAAGACAAGCCTGGCACCGATACGAGTCCCAATGATTTGAAACTCGCACCTGGAATGAACCTGTTAGAATGGCAAGACCGGAATGGAAAGGTTTTCACCTTAGCTGGTCATCGTTTCAGAAAGATAGCAAGATTTGCCAAAGACGACGTGTGCGTTTGCTGCCACGAGAAGATGGACGCGTTCGTGACGCAAGGATACAAGTGTATCGATTGCAAACGTTTGTACCACGTCAAGTGTATCCAGAATGGCGGAGTACTTAAGATGCCCTGCGAGCTGGCGAACACTCCGGGAAGACGGAAAAACAGGAAACCGCCGCGTACACCGTACGACGCCTCGAAACAAACGGTCGCACCGAAATTCAGTTTGACAGGTACTTCCGCTTTCTCCGACAGCACGGATAAAATTATATCCGACGCGAAGGAATTGGCTCTCATGCAGGATTTCATTACGAAGAAGATTTATATAATGGAGGGACAAGAGGAAGGCAGGAAACCGAGCGAAGTGGATCGCGTGTTTAAGCAGGCTTTGCGTAAATTCAAAGACGATTTGGTGATCACTTACAGCGTCGCCATTCAGCAAGGTGTCGAGGGTAACATCAAATACACCGATCTGATAGCGAACTTCTTGCACGTGATGCAAACAGTTTGCAAGCAAGAGAACACCAGTGAAGATTTTCCCGTGACAATGGGAGTGAACGCGTTTAGAGGGTTCATGAACGAATTTATGACGCTAGTCAAGACTGAAGCTCCAGAGAAACAGAGTAAAAGTAAGCGTAAGAAAGAAAAGAAGCGGAAACAGGAGGAGCCGACACGACACGGTAATCACATGTTCCAGTTGACTATCATAAATATACCTACAGCTTGCGAAGTCTGCACGTCTTTCTTCATGTGGCCTATCGAACGAGGACTCGTCTGTCAGAGTAAGTATTCAAATTTTATGTTTATTTTTGGGATTAAAGTTTAAGGCCGGATTAAGGCTTTGTGAAGCTCGTGACTGGGGGGGTTGATACTCTACTCAAATATTCCCTACTTTCTGAGAGGATTTTATTAAAGGATAACTGTTTTTAATCCTTGAGCTAAAGTACACTCCGAAGCTTCATAGTAAATATGACTTTTGTAGAAAGCTGTTACTAAATCGTAAATAGTTTCTTTCTCAAGTAAGTATTTGCAGAAATTTATTTTAGTATACTAGAAAACAAGGCCCGTTAAAGGATGAGATCCAGAGCTATAGCCTCTTCTAGACACCCCCCTAATCCAGAACTCTTTATTTTATATCTCTCCTTCATCATCATCAACTTTATTCGTCTATAAATTTATGTTTAGATTGCAAATTAACATGTCACAAGAAATGCTACACAAAAGCATCGGCAGAATGCGGAAAGGAAGCCTCGTTGCACGAAATGAACTCACGGAAAGTGTTTGGTGTACCTTTATACAAATTGGACTGTGGTGACGGCAAAGTGCCGTTAGTGGTAGACCGACTGATTACAACCATAGAGATGCATGGTCTCTATACCGAAGGGATATACCGGAAGAGTGGTGTTAGTTCTAAAGTGAAAGAGTTAAAACAGAAAATGGATGAGGGTGATTTGGAAAAAGTGGACTTTGAAAATTACCAAGTGCACGTGCTCGCGGCAGTATTGAAGAGCTTCTTTCGGGATATGCCTGAGCCGCTGCTAACCTTCGAGTATTACGACGACTTTCTGCACGCTGCTAATTTGACAGACCCCCGCGACAGAATCAGCACGCTCTTCGCCATTCTGAAGAAGCTGCCGAAGCCTAACTTCGATCTGATGGAACGGCTGATCGTTCATCTGGCGAGAGTGGCGCTTCACGAAGTTGACAATCGAATGTCTCCGTCGGCCCTCGCTATAGTCTTCGCCCCGTGCATTCTAAGAACGAACAGGACACTGCCTGCTCAGGACTCGTTGCAAGACGTCGGCCGACAGACCTGTTGCGTCGAGACGATCGTGCAGGAGAAGCTGAGGGTCGTGAGAGCAACGTTGGCCGACATAAATACTCTCGAGTCTGCTTGTCACACGGCGACTCATCGCTTGTCCAGCCTGCGATCTTCAAAAATTTTCAGTCCAGAAGAATTGAACGCGGTGACCCCAAGCGCGGCGGCGCGAGGAGGAACCGCGGATCGGGACAGAGACCGAGGCGATGAGGAAGAGGCGTTACTTGTTGATCACATACAGGAAATTCAGAAGGAAAAAGCCCTACTGACTTCGACTCTACCCAGTCTGACGAGAGCATCCTCGGACGACGACCTACTTCTGTCTGCCACGGACTTGGATGATGGGTCTCTCGATGACCTTCTTCCATCCTCTGCTGGTGAGTGATTTTATTTTTGTTAATTCTTGCAACAATCCAGGAATGATATATCTACTTGTTTCTGTGCTTTCTGTGTTTGTGAACAGACGGGCTGGTGAGAAAGAAACCAGTTCAGAGGCAGAGTTCCGCGGACAATGCATTTCCTACGATCATCAGTGTCGATGAGGACATGGTAATGGTATGACCATCGACGGAAAACGTTACCACGACGGATGATCGATAAGCGTAGCAACATGACACGCGCTGTGACAGCGTCGACTGACGGCAGCGAATCGACGAGTCTTACTTCTGGTCTCATCGGCAAGCCGCTAGTAATTTAAATAAGTAGTACACACGACACTAGGTAGGTTCTAGTAATTTGTTCCACGCGAAGTTAAGCTGATAATCCGATCAAACGTACACACACACGTATATATATACATATATACATATATATATTTTTTTCACTCTGTCGCAAAGCTTTCAGAGGGTTTCTAAAGGAACGATCAAGATAAAAAAATACGCGAGCATGTACAGCTTCACGTGAAAATGTACTAAATATTCGTTTTATAATCTATTTTTCTCTCGGAGTGCATTCCTCTTATCGAAGACTGTCAATCAGGCTAGGTGTTTAGAGAGAAAGATTCATCGAAACCGCGCTTTAAGTCGCAGTTACTCTGCCGTAGGATATCTCTCTCATTTCAGTCTGTCATATTTCATTTCTCTGTACGATCGACGTGAAAGGTAGAAGTTGCAGTACATATGGGTCGTGGTTATCTTCTGAAAGAAAAAAAAAATAGATATTGGTTCCTGTTACGAGTATTTAGTCATATTTGAATCTCGTTCTGCTCATATTTTTTTGAGGGGAAAAATGATCCTCCTGGTTGATCGAGTCTCCACTTTTTTACAGATTTTATAGACTGTTGTGTAAGTCATGAAAGTAACTCTTTTTCCTTAAACGAAAACGAATGCGTATCTCATAAGTCTACCAATTTTTTTGACAATCACTGGTCTAGCAGCGAATGTATTCATATATCCTTTGTTAGGGGGATGATAAGGGGACAGATGTGGAACGATCGAAGTCCGAACAAGGACGAAGGGGTACACCTGATCAGGTTTCGTTCTTACTGTGCATTTCGTTGACTATTTTATAGAATACTCGCGCGTCGGTAGATGGTTAACGAATCGCTGATTCTTTACGCAGGGGAAAGGTTCGTTTGGTTTGGTTCGTGCGAAAGTGGGAAAAGAGGAAACCAAAATGTAGCTTCTGTACATATTATTATACAATCGATTATGAGTATCTCGTAATAATCTGTTATATTATTGTTAACTTTACGAGAGACGTTACCAAGATTATATTTCTACTGTCGATATTCGTCGCGTATCAGGCTCACACACGCCTACTTGTCGATAATGTATCTATATACTTATACACACACACACATATACATACAATCACACAGGGCCTGTTAATTTTCTCTTTTCGTTTCCTTCGAATCGACTTTTACTTAGGATAACTCATTTCATGCAGAGACCCTCATTTATAAACATATACATATATATATGCAAATGCGTCCGACAAACACGTATATAACGTATATATATATATATGTACGTCCGGAGGACATTTACATAGATACATGTATATGTACGAATACTTATGTATATACAGAGATTTTGTGCACACAGATCTAAGCAAACGGTTTTTTTTTTACTTGAGATTTATGGCGATTTCGTTTTAGGGTCTCCCCTCCAGCGCTCTTTTTTTTAGTTTTCGCTTTCTTTATGTTCATCTTTCCCCACCGCCAGGTTTTTAATACACCCTGTAGTGTCTGGTTCTTCTATTTTCCTTTCGCGCATCCTCGTGCCAGCCTCGGATGGCTAACAATTCGCGGTGGATGGGTCAGGGAACCGTTGGAGCGAAACGCTAAAATTAGAAATTTCGGAATCGCGGCTCGCCAAGTGGGAATTTTTGTTCGCATGGTGGATCCATTATTTTTTAAACTGTATATTTATTTCACGGAGGCAGTTAAAGCGTAATATAATTCTCGACGCAATTCAGTATTTAAACGAAATTTCCTCTTTTCCATTTTTATTTGATCCCGTCGCTTTAATTTTAATTCGACCGTAAAGCGTTTCAATTTCGCGGCAATTTCATCACGCATTCGCGCAATTTAAAGAGCCTCGCATTTTTATTTGTTAATTACTGGCGCAAGTCACCCCTTTTGGGGAGATAATTTCCAGTGTACCTTCATTCATCGGTAATGATCTTTGCGTCGTTGATAGCTCGCAATTAAGACCAGCGAGCGTGCACATTTTCACCGAAATTTCGTTTTCCTTTTTCGGTTTTTCTCTCCGTGGTCGCTCGATCGCACCCTCGAAATTTCATGGGACAACCGCAACAGAGGATTCGTTCGACGGAAAAAAAGAGAATTTTTACGACACTGCGCCCCAAGCTGTACAAATTTCTTTTACCGCCGCGAAACGAACAATTCGAAAACGATTCGGTCCGAATCGAATTTCTCTTGTGTCGAAATTATACTCGTGACTGGGTCGCGCGTGACTTTTATCCATGTAACTTAGCGTTTAAGCCGGGAAATTCGGAAAAGGGCGCGTGACTCGTTCTTCCAAAGCGTTCTATTCTTCTCTAGACTTGCGAAGTTTATATACGGGGTGGCCCATTTTAATCAAGTCAACCCTAATGGTCCAAAATCTGTGTCAACAAACGTTTCCAAGCACGAAGCGCTGTATATTCTCTTTATAGATGGACTTTTCAAATTTCTACATTTTTTAAATAGAATCATATATATTTTTTGATAGCGCAGGAAATATGAAGTAACTCGATTATTTCATCTTTTCCTGAACGATTCCTTTTAAAAAATAGCGTTTGAAATATCCGATCGATTTCCATCCATGAAGGAATCCATATGCAACCGTATGCATCTTCCATCAAATCTAACTTTTGACACATGCTTGTTTTCATCAAAGTCAATGTTGTAGTCCAACAAATTCGGATTTTACGTTTGATTTTACATAGGTATCGCATCCATCGAAATCCTTCAACCTTTCCTTTTTTTAGATTGTTGGTACAATATTCCTCTCCAGTGTTTATTTTTGAGAAAATTTTTTGCTGCTACTATAAATATTGACGGTGTTCGCGTGGCTTTGATTAAAATAGGGCAGCCCGTGTTCGTGTTACGTTCGTTTTAGAATGATCGATTAACAACGGCTGTTTTTAAATGTCCGTATCCGTGTTCTGTGTGTCGTTCTCTTCTTTTTAAGCACACCTTCGGTCATCCGGAATAGTGTTCGAAGCGCGAAGCGGATTGAGATTCTTCGTTTTACGGTTGATCGATCTTTTACCGAGAGATATTAGAGTATAGTTAGATAGCTAACGTTTTGTTCTACGTGTTTTCCTCCAAAATTACATGTTTTTTAGTATTCAAATTACAATTGAATTGTTGAAAGGGTATTGGGCCTGCAACGATCTGAAAGGATAGGAGCCTGATGGTTTCTCGTCGATGTCGAAGCAGTTCTTCGTTCTTTCTACACCGTCCTTTTGAACTGTTCGGAGTTTCGATATTTAAAAAAAACATATGTGTACACTATCGCGTGAAAATTTGGGGTGCATATTAATTAAGAAGATATCTGTTAATTTTTATATCGATAAGGAACGTGATAGAACTCATTACATGCAGCGATTCTTGGTCGCGTATTTATCCATTTCTGGCATTGAGCTCGCTCCTTCGTCGTCCATTAAGAGTCATTGAAATCTTGAACGTTCGCAGTCAAGCATCAGTGATTCACTGGCACAGCTGGAGTAGTTTGCCCCAGAATAAACCTGAAACAATAAGTTTCAGAGGTCGTGAGTCAGAATGAAAAATTCTTTCAAGAAACGTAGGCGTATCCAGAATTTTGATCGATAGGGTACACGAGGAGATTCATTGATTAGCGTTAAACAATTCTTCGTACTGAAAGTGTTACTGTTGATTTCAGTCCCAAGTGTCTTAAAGTGGTTTCGAACTTGTCTTTGTTCATTGTTTCGTCGAGCCGTTCCCGAGTTGGTGGTCGACTGAGGTTGATTTTTGTTTCGACTAGTCTGTTGTCGGTTTCATCTGTTGTTGAATCGTCGATTCTTTCACGTCGCCCGTAAACCATGTTTCTGTTTTTCCTCGAGAAATTTATTAGAGAATGGCCGTGAGTATTAGTAGACGTGTTAAATCGTTTAGGGAGACTCCGCTGCGCCGCTGTTGGCCCAGTCTCCTCGCACTCTAATAAGTAAGAGCTAATCGTTGATCTATAAATTATCGTTTCACGCGAACGCAATTATACGCTTCTACTGTTGCAACAAAAAACAAGGTGCTTCGCGCGGGTATCGAGCGCACAAAACTGTCATCAATTAATTCTCGATCGCTGTAAGAAACGCGAGCGAGGTCCGAAGGAATCCAACGTGACCCGCGCGCGAAAAACGTTTTCCTCGACGGTCCCTTCGTTCTCGCGATCAGAGCGAAAATCTCATCACATCGGAAATCTGTGTTCGTCGCGGATCCGAATAATTCACGAGCGAACACTCGGGGAGGATCCAACCGGTGACCGACGTAATTAATCGCTCTTCGTCCATAATTGATCTCCGCGGAGAGCGTCAGAATCGCGAATAATGAGAATCAAATAATTCGAGCCGAGACGAATGGAGCGAAAGGGGCGGATCGTCATCCAATAAGCTTTGAGATTTCCGTTCTGGCGAGCTTTGGGAACGCGGTATGTACATAGGCGATAAGGTAGCGCGACAAACGAGAAACTCTTCATGACAATATCGCCCTCCCCCGAAAAGTCCTAATTAGCTTCGTCGTGTGCGCTAACCACGCCGACGATCCTCACAACTCCATTCTATATTTTTGTCTTCGAGATCGCGGTTCACGACGTTTCTCACCGCCTCTCGCGGTTTGGTTGCGCCCGTTCATGGGACTGGAATTCAGACCTGCGTCGACCTACCTCTCCTAATCCGAGGGATCGAGCAAGGAGAAGCCGCGACTAGCGAAGGACGAGGGCGAAGCGACGCTGTCGTAGATAGGAAACTCGAAGGAAAGGATCTTTCCGTTTTGGCCGAATTCTTGAAATACGCTTATTACAGTTATAGGTCTGACAGCGAGTTTGCTGTCCCCGAGGAAGCCTACCTTGCTCGCTCGGCTCGGTGAACGGCGCACTTTCGCGTCGAACGCCGACAGCACGCGCGTCTCCTTTCGCTTTGCGAGCGTCGCGCGTAGAGAAACTCGTCGAGAAAGGTCGACACAGGTCTCTGGGAACTCGAGGGCGTGCACAGCGTCGTTCGAGGGAGAAACGGAGGAACCGAGTCATCCGATTGTTCAACGATTACACCGAAACGTCGCGACATTGAACGCTCTTCCCATTTGTGTCTTGTGGCGTAAGATCTAAGCACGATCGTGATCGGGGTATCCAGGCTCGACCGTGGTCCCAGAATTCGCTGGATCTCTCGGGGTTCTCTTTCTCCGAGGAGATCTCAAGGGATGGGAAAATAGAGCATCGAACCCGTTCGTGGCTCCCCACGAAGGGAGAAGTTCGCCCGATAAGTAGTTTCGCTGGTACGAGCGTGGACTCCCCGTTCATTGTATTTATACATATACATAAAAATATATATATATATATACATACCTGTTATTTTTCTTCGAACAAAAAGTGAGCGTGTATGTGTGATATCATAGTACGAGTTAGAGAGACGGCAATGGTGATGCGAGGGCGGATACGCGTTACAGTTCATGCAAATGTACATACACCGACTTACCTGCGTATATACGCGTATTTGCACAAGCGTATACGCACAGAAGCGCATCGAGACACGATGTACACGGAAGTCAGGCTGGTGGGCTGGGGGAGTCTCGAAACGGGCGGCCCCGTTCCTTCGTTCGATCGAGACAGTAAGGCAAGCATATCGCGTGCACTAGTATCGTGTGCTCTCGCCAACAAAAACAAGTATTCAGAGAGAGACGTGTACACACGTCTGTATCTACAGCGAGATAGGAGACACGCGAAATGAACGAAAAGGACGGGGGTGACTTCCCGTCGAGAGTCGTAGCCACCACTCGGACCCTTCCCGCTGGCTCTCTTCGACTTCTCGACTATTCCCATGGGACGGATTTCTCAACGATTTCACGATCCTCTTATACTCGCTCTCTTCTTTCCCCTCATTCAGTTTGCTCACCTTCTTTCCCACCTTTCGAATCCCTCCTGTGATTCTTTCTTCGTACTCATCCACCTCTCCGCGACTGTTCATGGGCAATATTCACTTCCATCTCATTGCGCTCGGATTTTACTTCGCGTACGCGTTCCACCTTGGCTGCCTGTTCATTCTTATCTGCAAATGTGTCGTCGTTTGAGGGAATTCGTATGCTGAGACACTTGAGTGTATAAAGAGGCAACGAGGGTGAAAGCCGTCAGATGTGGTTTATGCACTTCGGGCTGTCTCATCCTTAACTGATGACGAGCGGTTCTAGGAGTCTCAAAATTACTTCTGTTTTAGTTTTGTAGAGATACATCAGAGCACGTCATCAATCTGAAATGGTTGCCACAAAATCACAGTAATCTACTAGCTTAACAATTTCATAAACTTCCCAAACCTTCATTTCACCAAGTGTCAACCCTTTTACTTGTTTCTCAAAATTTCATAGAGTACATTCTCCAGTACTTTCGGCTCCCAACCTCTAACTTCAACCGTCCGCTCTCTGCTCTTTCTCCAGCCTCGCTCTATTCCCCCATCCAGGTGCCTCTTGTACTCCCCGAATGTGGACAAACAAAACATAAACAGAAGCTCTCGGGGACGACTAAAACGCGCCGTCCTCGAAACGTCAATCTAGCTCCAAAGTTCCACAACAGAACCGCGTTTCGAGAGTCAGCCATGGACAGATTACATTTATTGCCCACTTGGACGTTACGACGACCCGAGTTGTAGCCAGTGTAGCCCCTCGAGTCCGCGGTATCCCCGCATAACTTGAAACGGACTTCGGTTCAACTTCCGACTTAAAAACTTGCTGCGCCGCGTAATGGGTCGTTCGTAGCACGTGGATCCAAGGGCAGGCCGTGGCAGCCGTTTCGGTGGATTCGATGGCAGGGCTCGGCCGCGCGCGTATTAGGAGCAGACATTTCCGTGGCCGCGCGTGCGAGTAATTGCGCGCGGGCTGGGACCCACTCCACCTCGGTCCAGCGACGCCTCCTCGCTTCCAGTTCCTTTCTTCCACAGCAGAGGCTTCTTCGCGTTCACGCTTAATCGCGCGTTCCGCGAGCCAATTGGCCAGGACCTGGCGATTAGATCTGAAACGAATCGAACGAGCAGCGAGGACGAACGATCGGATGGTGTCGCGAATGCAGGCCACCACGTCCTCTGGCTCTCTTCCTCCTCGTAAAACGGCGCCGAGTAATAAACGCGGACGAGAATCCGAGGCGCGTTTCCAAACGCGATCCTTTTCTGTCGCTGTAACGTCCAGACAGTGTCCTGACCATAAAGGACGCGAAGAACGCGCTTCTCGTTCCTCTCGCTTCCCTTTTTCCTGCGCTTTCCCCGCGCGAAATTAAGGATGATGGAACGGTTCATAAACTCCGTCGGGAATGCATTAGACTTGGTCTTGTTTTTGCTGGGGAGAGGGTTAAGGTATAGTTCGATTAAGGAACGTTAATGTTTTGGGGGTTGCTGGTGTCTGGACTTGAGCGGCTACGGGAAACGCTTGTAAGCGTCGAGAAATATAGTTAATTAGCGTAGTTAGGGGGTTGCAGTAAGGTGGTGTGCGGAGCTACTAGAGGGTTTAAGATAGACATCTTTCCTTTGTGTTAATCGTACAGACTATTCAGTCTCCTCAGGAACGAGTTTAGTAAACTTGGAGAAAGAGTAATTTAATTTTGTCACTTGTACTTATTTTTGCAGAATAATTTATTTCAGTCTCTGTACCACTGGCACTAGTGTTCGAATTTAGAGAAAGAGAAGTCAAGAATGTCTTTAAACCTATACGTTTTAGTATCCCTGAAGAGGTTAAATAGGGCTTGCTACTTGCTACTATCTCCGATCGAGTCCCTTTTATTTCGTCCGACATGAAAAGCTAGACTAAAGGCAAGCCAATGAGGGGAAAGAGAAATTCGGACGGGAATCTGATCGAAGAGAGAGGGCGAGCGCGATTTCGGCGTCGAGAGGAGGGGTGGGGCCGAGAGAGCACGGTGGAAAACACGCGCGTTCACTGTAACGCGCATCGCTAAACTCTAATGTGTATGTGTCTGTGCTGAGTCTAGGAGAAGGTTCACCGATTTCATCCGCGAATCTGTAATAACGTTTACTGGCGTGAGAGATCCGTACGAGTTTCGTCTGTTGTGTGTGGGTGCCGTGCGCGTGTGTGCGCTTGTCTGCCTGGATATCGGTGCGTTCGCTAGGTGGTGTGCGTGGGTTACTCTCCGTGATCGACTGTAATTTTATATAATATTTGTAAGGCAAAAGAAATATTATGTACAGCATACCTGACAGTAAATAATAAGTATCTACCTTATACCTAAATTCGCGATTTTCTGTGATCCTTAAGCCACGAACGTGCGTCACCAGTGTTGTGAAACACATTTAATGTCTTATCTACATCTTTATTGCAGTATTACTATATAAATTACTCGTCAATTAATTAAATTAATAGCTCTGTACACAGAAATAATGAAGTTAAGTGTGTTTTGCCTTGCGTGTTACACGCGTCAGAAGGTGGCTTTCTAGATTCCATCGTTCCTCCACTTCACTTTTCCAGTCTTTCTGTTTTCAGTCTTCTTTCATCAAAAATGACCGAATTTTCTCGCGCACCAGATTAGTTTCCAAGCACTCTTTTAACCATCGTAAGCACACACGCGCGTATTCCCATTAAGTTAAAGATCGACCACTTTCGAGAAGGGTGCGCCTCGAATTGCTACCTACAAAGTTTCACGATACGGCGTAGACACGGACATTCGAACGTGCAAGGATTCTTCGAACGAGATCAAATTGTTCGCTCAAGACGGAAATACCGAATACGCCAAGTTCGAAAGTACGAAAATATTGAGTACAATTCAATAAGTTTCATCTCGCTCGACGTTACAGCATGTCGAAAGTTTACTAACTCCTATTTCGTGCAGATTTCTATGTTCCACCGAGCCCCGAATCGGTATAATCTTAATGCTAATCGTAATTTCCAAAGTAAACCAGAATATTTCCCCCGTTCGAGGTTCTGTAGGAGAATTGCAGGGATATAGCCGGGATGCAATCGGAGTTAATGGAGATTTTTGGATGATTTCCTAAATTTTGCATACCTCTCGCGAATCCTTATGTCATTTGGTTGCACGTTCCTAATTTTGGAGAAACTTGCGAATTGTACTTCGATCTTTTTATTGGGATTCGCGATAACGTCACTCGAACATTAAAATACAAGAATAAGTTACAAATTCTATTGAAATTTTGAACTCCTCTGACCCTCGAACACATGTGTACATTGAAAAGGTTAAAGTAGAATCGCCTGGGGCTTGTAAACCCATTTATTTGATATAACTAGGCAGGCGGGACACAAAACGTGCGAAACAGTGATATCTTTTCGAATCAATAACCTTTGATAACCTTTGAATGCGCATGTAAGCGTTTAATTCGTTCAGTATAGTATATTCGTGCTCGAGTTTCTGTTTTACGCGGCTGTCACTCGAAAATAGTATCAAATTCCACAACTGTCTATACGAACCATCACTTCTGTACCGTCAATTTCCCTCTGAAATGATATCCACATGTTTTCAAACACTTCCCGTATCGTACCGATTTTATTTATGCAACCAGTAAAATTTGTTAAACCCGATACGCTCTAGGCAAAACCAGATTAAACTGCCACGTGTTTTAGATCGACGCGACGCATTAATTCAAATTCAATTGCCTATCAGTTCGTTAGTAATCCTAGTATCGTGGAAAATTAAATAGCGCTTATTGCGGACAGAATACGAGCCTCGAGCGCATGGTGCAATTCCCGAAAATGGCGATGCAGCGGTGTAAAGAACCTGATTCTACGGTCGTCGCGTTCCTTAACAATTTTCGTTGACGTCCTGCAAAAGGAAAACACGGGCAAGAAATTGAAACCGGTTCCTCGGCAAGTCGCGTTATCCTTTACGATCCTAGTCAAAGTGGTGCTCAGACACGAGAAACACCCGTTACAGGCAACTCAAGAGAGAGGGAGAGAGAGAGAGAGAGAGAGTTCCCCTTCTCAACTGGGTCGCTATATCGGCCACTGTAATCCAGATCGTCATAGACTGCGATGTTATTACTGTTACGTGCGTTCGACGGTGACCTGCCGTGGAAACGGGCGCACACGAGCGCGACAATTGAGGCGAACCTGTTAACGAAGAACCTCAGGGAACAAAGGGATCTACTGTTGGTCGCGATTACCGCGATACTTCTCCAAAATATTTGCCCAAACTGGCTCTGCTGAGCATACGTAATCGCGGACGCTACAGGATCCGTCTATGATCCATCGATTAAACGTCCACCGTTAATTAACGGGAACGCATCAGTAGTCGCGATCGGTGGACGATCTCGCAAATTAATTAGTCTGTACGATAGGTCAGGTCAGAGGTATTAGGCAATATGCTGTGCGTTGGTTGCAATGCTAGAAATCAAAAGTGATTTGCGCTCCTGTGTTTGTAATTTCAAAGGGTACATAGAAACATCGCTCCCGGCTGATGTGGAGGTAATGGTATTGCTACAGAGGAACAGTGACGTGACTGGGTGTCCACTGTACAAAATAATTGTAGCGTACAGAAACTGTACGGTATTTCGACTCGTGTCTTGTGTTACTGTTAGTTCGATGGCGTTGCAGCGGCAAAGGCTTAATGTGTTTTCGCCTTACAATTTTTTTCAATTACGCCAGGCTACGTTAATTTAAGCAAAGAGGGAGAAAGTCAAAGTGGATTACTAATTAAAAGATTTTATTAGTCTCTTTCCGTTTTCGCCTTTTCGGTAAGGGGTTAAGCTTGTTGGAATACATTAACGAAATAGACTGTGATCTACTTTTCTACTCTACTGTATTCTGCTTTGAAACGAGCTTGATGAGGGTATTAAGAGGGTCGGCGAATACCCCTATAAATCCCGTGTACCCTCTACCCTAAACTTCACAGCTGTCATAAGCCAGATTGTCCGTAATTATCTGAATTTTTTGCAGATTGCTCCTAAACTCGCTTCTTCCTTGGAAAACCCTACTTTCTCGTGTCCTCCTACCTTCCTTCTGCACCATTTAGACTCGACCTTATGTCCAATTGCAAGTAAGAATCTTTCTTATCTTTCTTATCTGTCTTGGCCACACCTATCTTACGTTTGTACTTTAACAATTTTAAATGGAAGTCTAGACGCGACACTAGAGGAGGTTAATTCCATCAACTGAATTTCAACAAGCGCGTATTTCAAGCTCTTGTACGGTAACCAGTCCTTTGTGCCGTGAGCAAGCAAACATGTCAACTGAAACTGCGATACGCAACCAAAGACGCCTACAGTGTTCTACAAATCTGTGAGTAATGCTTTATTTAATTATTCATCGTCGCTGCGACGCTTCATTCCGTTTGTTTTCTGTAACATTTATGTCTGCTTGTATATACTACTGTCGGATTATTTTGAGGCTGGCTTAGAGAGTTGAGCTTGCGACTGTAATTAATGAAATTAGGTGGTGAATGAATTGTGTGTGTTTAATCATTGAATTTGTTTAATCATGGAACTCGCATGGGATTCATAGTTGTATTGTTTATTTTATATTTTTTTAGCGTTTTAGAAATATTAGAAGTGTTTCAAATTTGTAGTAATCCCGACATATAATTTTACAGAATACTGTGGTGGATTAGCATTTACTGTCAGCAAAATGAATTAATATATCTTTCACCGTTTTCATACATGCAATTATAAATGCACTAGTGGTCTTTTTGACGGAGAACCACGCTAATTAACCTGTAGTTACTCGCGTACATCCTCATATGCTTTTTGCATACGTTTGGTCACTGTTAATTATCTTTTATTTTAAAAAACACGACTTTTGAAATTATGTTTGTTTTTTGTTTTTAATTGTAATTTTTTTTAATGAAACGTAACACTTTTCTACATGCAGTATTACAACTGATATAGAAACAAATTAAATAACTGTATTTAAAAATATTTTACTTAAAAAATATATCAAATTTAAAAATGAACATTGAATTTGTGTGATTAATTTGTAATAAAAAACTGTTATTTTTCTGAAGTCCTTACAGATATTTGAATTGTAGTCACGTGATGGCGCGTAGGCTACTGCGCATGCTCGAACCACTGCGCATGCGCGATTGCTTCTAATCCTTAGCGCCTATTTATGCGCCATGAGCGTCTTCAATTTTTTTTGTTGGTATCTTTACAGAACAAATATCTAATTCGTCATTGTTCAACTCAATTTTCATTTCTGTAGTCTCGGGTTTTCGATTTTTTGTATATTCGTGAAGAAGTTCTATCTATTGTACGATAGAGAAGGCTCTGAAGTGAGGGGATACCAATAGGTTATCTTATCAAGTAGATTGTACGGTAATGCTCGCAATTTTTACTGTTAAATTAAGTAATAAGATTCTACTCCTTACCTTGATAATTTTTCAGATTACTCTTTAGTTACATATCATTTATCTCTACATATATTTAAGCATCGTAGTTATGAATTTGGCTATCATGTATTTTTGAGTTTAGCGTTTCATAATTTGTTTCTTTTTACCGATTTAAATAAATTTCTTAGAGCCTTCGATCAAGGAAAGTTATTTGTATACATGATAAGTTAAAAGAGAAACGTTTGAAATATAATGCGTAGTATTTTTGTTGTCCAGGTTCAAACAGGAGATTGGAAAACGAAAAGCTGATTTGCTTCCATCACTTTGTGTTCAGAGGAACTTCAAAGGGATTTTCATAAATACGAAGCACATATTTACCGTACCGTAGATTGAGCGCGGAAGCCAATGTGAGTACACAATATTATATCTTGTAATCAATATCTTCTGCTATCATGTTTGTTTATTAAGCTTTTTATGCCGTCTCATATTATTGTATACTTTATATGTCATCATAATTTAGTGTCCAAATAACTCTTTGAATGATGGAATATGCGAAATAATTGAATTGAATTTTTCATATAAATAATTTGAGTACAAATTAATATTTTTATATATATTCTCTTAGTCAAAGACAAATTGCATACTTAAAATTTCATAATTTTGAGAGCACTTTAAACTTAAATTATTCAGACCAGAATCGCTTCACTTGTTTATAACTCTGTAAATGCATATTGCAACCAAATATTTCCTTTCTAATTTCCACTTCTGGAATCAATTTCAGAGTGGATGTTCAGGTTCGTTTTGTAACCATTTAATTTATCTGTATATCAACAGAGATACTGTATACAAATGAAAAAATATCATGTTCTGTTAAAATAAGTAGAGCGATTCTGAAATCTTAAAAATGTAAAAGTTAGGAAGTAATAAATATGGATTGTGATAATAGAAAGTTAAAAAGTAATCAGAAAATTATGGAGTTATTTAGATACTAATTGTGCATTCTGATGACTCCCCCTGTAAATTACCTTCAAAAGACTCTTAAAATATTATTCAGTCCAATAATGCAAGAAATATGACAAAACAAGTCGCGCAAAAAATACGACTCTGCTCCGCAACTTTCCTCTTAATGTATGCACGCCTGAACCGTACTACAATAATTCAAAAGTAATTTTCACAACTCAAGTAAAGAATCATTAGGACGCCCAGCAAGTAATTAAGAACTAATTATATAAATCTCGGCGTTACACAAAATCCACCTAATCTATACACACTTTAACTAAAATAATTTGAAAGTAGACACTCAAAGTCTAATAAAGCAACCAGTAGTACCCAACACCAGTGATTAATAACTCATACCTTAATCACCAGATAGACACAAATGCCCTATAAACATCGTGACATACACTATATGTGACGAATACCCTTCGAAATTCACACGACCCTCCAGAGCTTGATAAATTTGTTTCGAGACTCGTTTCGCAGTAGACTTCAAGTTTGAAGCCTCCTCTTTCCAACGAGCCCCTAAAAATTGCTGTACGATATTTTTCATCGATTTATCGCACGTTGACTGATGGAATCGCCTCTTAAAGTTTCCGAGATCTGTCATCGAACACCCTGTACACAGATTTAAATATTACAATTAATATAAAACACTTATAGGGATGTTTCTTATCTGATCCAGTGCGCATACGATACAACTGTAAGACTGTGTTTCGGGGAAACAGTTCCGTCTTCTTGGTCGTTCGAAATTTTCGACAAATATACGAGTGGTCTTTCTCCGGCTATTGAGTACGTCGTTTCGAGGAATTTGGTGGCGGTCGACGAGGCAAGGATGGAAGAAGGGGTTAGGAGGACGACGGCGAGGGTGAGCTGGACAGGAAAATCTCTCACAACTCGTGCGACAGAACGAACGGACGGTAATGTCCCGCGGTCGGACAGAAATGAAATTCCGGTGATATAACCGTTCGAATTCACGGACAATCGGGGGGGGAGAGTAAGGTGGAGGGCGGACAGTAAATCGTCCCGATAAATGGGCAGCGCCACTTCTTCTGCCGAGTACGTGCACCCGTTCCTTTTCTTTTGCCTCCGTCCGAGTCACCCGGCCACGTCCGTTTCTCTCCGTGGAAGCCACGTACCAAGACGATGAGTCCTTTTTGTCGGCTACGTTGACAACGTTTTCAGTTTCCCGCGATCCTTTTGCTTTTATCATTAGCGCCGGCACGGAGGAACGGCAAAAAGAGCGATTGTCGCCGATGAAAGGGATAGAAATACGCGTTTAGAACGACGTTGGCACACGACAAGAAGAAGCTTACGAGCTTGACTTTGACTCTTGCTTTTAAAGCGGGATTTCATCTCACCTGCTTCTGACCAGTTAATTATATTCTTTCTTCGCGATTTCACAAATCTTTCACGTGACATTTCACTGATTTTAAGGAATTAGTAAGATGCAAGGAAATTTTGTAAAATCTTCAATTATGTACAAGTATGTTGAAATGTTGGGTAGTAGGTAGATCGTGTGTTGAATATAATAGTGAAATGAATTTTTTTCCGAGTCTCCTCAAGTTTGATATAGGAAGTAAAATATCTTCGGAATTCGAGCATGCGAATTTAATAATCCTTCCTGAATAAATCTGTGAGTCACTGTAGGGTAAATCAGTGTGATATGGTCAATCACCCGAGATGACGTATCGAAATATTTCATTGATCCACTGCAGTTAACTGTCGCAACGGAGAGCAGGAAAAAATAGATGCATATGGTATTAAAAATGCAGTATATATAATTGCTCAGATAGCTTACTCCCTAATGCAGTGCCTCCATCGCAGTGTTACCGCAATTAAACCCCAGCGAAAAAATCGGAAAGAAAAAGTAGTAAGGAATACTCTGGTCGATCCAAACGATTTTGCTTACTCGAAAACGTCGGCGCTGCTTCTGGCCAACCCCAATAACTTTTCCCTCCCAGCATCTGCCTTTTTTCCATTTCAGCCGGCCACTCGCCGCTTCCCATTCACCCTCTTCCTTTGTCCCTTTCTTTGGAAGCCCCCCGGCAAGAGGCTCGCGCGCGCGACTGGATAATCGATGGCAAAAGCCCGCAGGGAAACCAGACCACCAAGATTCAGATTTAACCTAATTTGCCGAACGAATTGCTCTGTCTCCCCCCTCGGCCCCTCCGTGATTGGCCGTATAACGGGCGGCGGTGGCCGTACGCGAGGGCGAGAACCGAGAGAAGAGGCTTGTTAGGGGCGGACGTTCGGACGCGTCGGATCACGCGCACGCGGATCAAAGTAAATTTATGCTTTACAAATTGTACCGGATCGACGCGCGAATACACACGGCGCGTCAGGCGTAATGCAGAAGTATCGACAGCCCCCGGACAATAGAGATTTAATACCGCGGCGGCCGATATCGGGGCCAGTTCTGGCTATCTCGGCTCGTCAAACTCCAGGGGGAACGTAATACGCGCGGTGCCGCTCTCGATGTGATTTGCGATCGACGTTTCATTTAATCCGCTCGATTGATGGAAATTGATCCTGTGGAGGGGCGTGTGCCGCTCTCGGAAAAGAAACGACGATTAATACGCATCGTGCCGTTCGGGCTCGATGAAATGGAAAAGCCTCGCGGTTTTTGCGACGGAAGTCAATTGACCCCCGCTGATTGTGGCGTCCGAGCAGAAGTCTCTAACCGGCTCTCCCGCGCGAATACTGGAAAACACAACACGCTCGGCTCATATTTTTTCGAGCGACGTTCGATTAAACGAGATTGATAATTTTTTCGTTCGCCATGCCTCGCCTGGAGATCGTTCTCTCTGTTTATATACGGCCGGGTGCAAAGCACTGGAAATTGGGGCGAGCGTTATCAACACCGGAGCAAGTTTTGAAAAGCTTATGAGAATGTTATTAAACGAAATACGTACGTATATATGACGAAAGTTTCCACTGTGGAAGATAAAGCCCCGCGGGTCGAGGGGAAACGGGGCTGAAGGAGATGAATTCCCGCGTATTATGTTTACCTGGCCGCGTGCGAATAAGATAACATCTTTAAGGTAATTAGCGAGCCCATCGAAGTAGGTCGGCCCAATTATTCAGCCGGGGAGCATTTGTTTCCGGCGAGTAGCCGTTACGCGAAATATTTAGTGGCCTTATTCCCGACGAATCTGATATTTGCCTTAACTGTATCGCCGGCCTGTACACACGGTTGATTATTAAAAGGATACTCTGCGGTCCACTGACCATCGGGGGTGGACGAACTCGAGGGTTTAAATGGAAGTCAAACACAAACTGACCTGTATGCGTCTGCACGGTCAAAGTGAGCGCTAATTTGATCAAATTGAACGTCGCCGAAGGGTGGAAGCTCGCCACGGGAGGAATATCGATTTTTCCTCGACGAAACGATTTTACGTCGCGTCATCTGAAACTTGCTCGTTTATCCGATGGCCGAGTGAAGAATTAAAATTAGTTCTGAAGTCAATGGACTAACTTCCTCCCGCGGACTGCTCGTATAAAACTTTATGGCGTTGTCGATGGACTATGTAATGGTATTATTGATAAGTATCGGCGAGCTAAACGAAGGTTACGTATAGAGCGGTGCCTTGTCGAGCAGAAAATGAAAGAGGGTGCGCGATGTTTGGGTAACGTATGAAGCTTGCATCTCAAATTGGGTGTACCTTCAATTGTCTCTGGGGAATATTTATTTTCCAAACTAGAGCAGATTCTCTGCCTTCGGGGAATGTGGTCGCAAATTGCACATCTTTAGATGCGAACTCTATTTTTGCGAGATTGCCGTGTTTCGTATCTTTTATAAAATTACCGAGCTCCAAAGTTCGATATTACCTGCCACATGGTATCTTCTCATCCGTGGATAATTGTTGCGGTTTCCTCATTTGGTGGTTGCGCCGGGATCACGAGCTCAAAAGTAGAGTAGTTTTTGAATACAAGCGTGCAATATTACTAAAAGTTTCTCTTACCTGGAGATAAACAGGTTCAGCGATGCAGGTACGAAATTGTAATGCAACATTTTGATTTGTGTGAAGGTTATGGCACGTGTCGTGAAATATCTCGCAACGGTCGAAAGGCAACCTCTCGTTGGACGGCGAAAAAATCACTATATCACCTGAAATAAAAAAAGGAAATTTCACAATATTCCTATCGCTGAGCATATAGATATTTTATACTTTTATTTTTCAAGACCTGACAACGGTTTAAAAACGAGCAGTGGATTTTTATTCAATATTTTTAGTACTTCTTCGACCATAACCCAAAAAACTTAAAAAAGAACAACAGAAGCTCAACCAATTTATATAACACTTGTATTTTTAGATGGTACAACAGATTTTTGATAACGTTATATAGAGTTTTCGGGAACAGATGTAATAAATTTCAAGGGATGATTCGACATGTCAAAATAGGATGACGAGATTCTATTTGGGGCTTACAATTACTTTCAGAGTTATTAGTTGTTGAGGAAGCGTATAAAATTCGTGTGAAATGTGTCTGACTTGGGGCTTATTCTACTGGCTTTGCCCTCTCTGTCTTAAGACTTATTCTACTGGCTTTGCTATGTCTGATTCAAGACTTATTGTACTGACTTCCCTGTGTCCGACTCGAGGCCCATTCTACTGACTTTTCTGTGTCTGGTTCGAGGTTTATTCTACTAAGTTTTCTGTGTCAGTCTCGGGACTTGCTATAACTCTCGTCACTGTGTTTAACCTATCTAGAATAAGTCCCGCATCAGACACATTCCTTGCAAAGTTTAGACGCATTAATCACTCTCAACAATTAATAACTTTCAAACGAAGCACTGAACACATTTTCGTCATTCTTAATTTTCGTTTTATTTTACCGTGAAGTATCGTCGCCGAACACCTTATATACCCATTTCCAAAAATCAGTGTACTGTTTAGTCCCTTAGTGTAACGTAACCCTCTAACACCAGAATTACCAAAAAGATCGAAATACTGATATCATTCAAACATTGTTTTCTCGTTTATTTGCGAATTACGTAATTTTTTAAAACCTAGTAATTTCACTATAGTGTTGAAAATATACACACGTTAACCTCGGTGGTTCTAGTTGTTAATTACTTTTCGCGCAACGCACCACTGGCAGAGTTATCAACTCGCAGCCGCCTCTCGGTATCAATTACGATAAAAGGAACTTTCGTCCCTGCCTAAATGGTATCGAACGACTATTGAAATCTCAGAGTTGCGATCATCGAGAAGACTGGGTCACTGGAGGATTCGAGGCACAGCCACAATTGTTCCCCCTGGTTCCGCTAATCGAATCAAATTGAATTTCCATCCTCCCTTGACTGGAATCCCCCGGCCAGTCCCGGGAGCGGCGTCCCTGGGGAGTCAATAAAAATTAACGATTGATTCGGAAAAGTAGGCCCCGGCCAGTTCCCTCTGGCGAGAATCGAGTCCGTCACGGCGATCCATAAGCAGAGAGGCCGGGGGCAGAGCCAGAAAGATTCGTCTAACGAGCGTGCTCGCATGCGTTCGTACTGGCAATAGGACGAAACAGAGGCGAGTGCTTTCCGGCGGTAAACAATGAAGGAAAGTACAAAGGAGGTCAGAGACGCATTTGGCGAACGTCAGCTTTATTGTTCCTCCGGCGGAAGATCTGAAGCAGCAAAAGCTGATTGATCGCAATCAGAATTTCCGGTGGCGACCGAGATGGAGGGGCGTGGAAAGAGAGAGACAGGAGAGTAATGGTACACGGGTACAACGGGGGGATTGTAACCCTGAATCGGATTGCTAGTCGGATGCAAATAAAAAATGCATAAACATGCGCGGAGATATGATATCGACGGAATTCGGCGAGGAGTGGGTAGAAGCGCATCTGAAATTCCGCGGCAATATTGAAAATTAAAATTCTAGCGTGTGACGTTTGTTACGGCTGACTCGAAGCGCTTTTTAATATTGACGCGAAGCTTACGAGCTTTTTCGAGAACGCGCGTGCGGGAAATACGGTAAGCTCACGCACGGCTTCTCGAAGAAAATTGGAAAAACGTATTTGTCAACGGTTGACTGAGTTGGAAAATTGGAATAGAGAGGGATAGGAAGAGGTGTGGGAAGAAGCTTCTAGCGTGGTAGGGACTCTTTAAATGGCAGCTGTGAGTTCAGAGGATCTGACACTCGATACTCGCGATCGCGTCTCCGTTTGACGCGTCGAGAGACCACTTTTGTTATCGATTGCCTTGTATTACAAATTCACCAGAGTCCGTGCTTTCCCGGAAAATCCCGCCGCAACTTTTCGACATATAGATCGCCTCTATACAGATACTGGCAGGGTCAAACGTGTCAGGATCATGATAGAAGTAAAAGAGAAACGATAGCGATCACTTTACCGCTGAAAGATGCGGGAATATATGCGGGACACGTCTGGCCATAATCGGAACGTTTCTACTATCTTCTCGAAACATGAAACAGGGGAGTGGAACTGGCGCGAAGGGACTCTGGGAAAAGGGAGGAGACACAGAGAGAGAGAAAGATTTTCTCCGATACTTGAAACTGACCGATCCACTGCGTGCTTTTATTTTTTGGTTTTCCTTTCGACTTCGTATCGGATATCGATGTAATTCCGTTGATTGGCCAAAAGTCTCTGCGACGTTGGGATCGTGAAACTTCGGCTACTGTGATTTCGACCCCTGAATCAAGCTACTTGGTTGTTAACTTTGACTTTGAACGATAGAATACTTGCGCTTCTAAGTTTCGTCGATTTTAACGATTCCTATGTAAAAGCACGCTTTGGAACTTTTCAGTAGAAATCATTTCTATTGCTTTCGTGTACTACTCTTTGTACTTCTCAACTTTCCAAATTGTATATTATTATATTTCTTAACGAGGCCTAATCTCTTTTCGAACAATTTCGATTTATTTAAAATTCGAATATAATCGACGAAGCCGCAGCGGTCATTAAGATAAATATTCAGCACAGGAGTCCACCGCAAAGAAACCAGAAGTCCTAATAAATTCAATCCTGAAGAGGTTAATTATGACCGTCAAAGAAGTTCCGACAAGAAAAAGAATAATCTAGAAACCCCTGGAAAAATACGATACTCTCCAAACAGTCAGTAGATAAAAATTCTGCCGGAAAAATATCTCCACTTCGCGTAGAAAAATATTTAAAAAATCGCCTGGAGGTTGGAAACGATGTCAATATCCGAAACATAAATCGACTCAGAAATATATCGCGATAGATCCGCCCTTACCTTGGCTAAATTAGGTCCCTTTGAAAGCGCGACGCAAAACAAACGCATCCGATGCACCGATTGCATTATCGTCGGTCGAATTTCTTTTACGTGTGCTGGATAAGGGATTCGGCGGATTACGGCGCGAACAAGCGGGGAAAGCATGGCCCGCAAAAACTGTCTCGGCGTGGAAACGAAATTTTCAATGGTAGAACGCGGTAGATACACAATTATCTGTATTGGGAATCGATCCACGCAGGGGGGGTTACTTGGACTCGGGCAGGAAGGCTGGAACGGGGCACGAGGAAAAGAGGGTGAAAAGGGTTGACAGGAGGGCAGAGAGGTGCGAGTAGAAGAAGAGGCGGAGAGACAGAGAGGAGATAGAGAGGGAACGGCGAGGCGCGTAGAGGAATTTTTGGGCAACAGTCGGCCTCGTTATGCTGGAAAATCTGAAATCGATTGGAGAACCCACCCGGCCCGTGTCGGGGCGTCTGCGCGACGCAGACACCGACGCAGACGCCGAGGTTGCTCGTCAGGTCGATAGCGAGCCCTGGTTAAACTCTGCGAACGAACTTCGTCGATGGTCCGTGAGGAAAAGAGGCATACGGCGGTGCGAGGAAGATGAGGGACGATCGACGCCGAGCGAGGGGGACGACAGTGCAGCCGGTAAGGATTGCTGGATCCTTCGGATTTGCTCCCGTCGACCGCTGCGCTGTCGCCTCGACGAATTAATTACGAACAATCCTTAGGCCCGCTCAATAGCGCCTTCCGCCAGCCAAATTAGGTCGTCCAACGTCCACCGACGGGTTATCCATCTCGAGGGATCTTCTTATCGCGCGGTCACCACCAATCGTCACGACAAATCCCTCAGGAGTTCTTTGACGTTTTCTTTCCTCGTCCTCCTCGGATCTCTGGTTTGAGATTTTGCGCACTTAACATCTGTTGATCTTTTTTCCTGGCCACGAGATCATCGCTGTAAAGGTTCTCGGCTGATTTCACCGCTTGGCAATTCTATTTAACTCCTTTTCCAGCTAAGTCATCCGTCACGAGCAATTGCTCGGGCAGAAATCGCCGAGCTTGCGGGATTGCAATTCTTCGTGGCAATTATTATTTGAATCGTATCGATGGTGTACGATGCATGATTGGAATTAAAATCTCTCCGGAGACGCACCTTTGTAATTGCTAGCTGTTAAATATTTTATGCTCCCCTGTGAACGATCCTCATATGGAATGGAAAGAGTTAAAGACCGCAATAATTTTACCACGCTTCGAATGGTACATACAAGGATCATCTGTCTCTGCGACTTTATCGTTTAGCGCGGGTATTAATGGTTTGCATCTTTTTGTGATTTGTTGAATGGCTCACACGACGTGATATAATCTCTGTCGGAGTAATTCGCTAGTTTTTGTTCCATTAATACGACCGATTTATTTGCCTTTTGTTCGTCGAACGATCCGCGTACGAAAGGATCGACAGTGATTTATGATGGCGTTTTATGATATACGAAAACAATCGAAAAGGCGGAAGTATAAGGGATATTAAGACACAAGATTTAAGAGATAGTAAGTATGCCACTTGCATTTCTGGGGCAGAAAATCGCAAATTACTCCGACAGAGTTAATTAGCGAAGTCGACTGAACTCCTTCTGTCCATTTTTCTGAGCACTACAAGCCCCAAATTCTACAGTGCCCCTTTTTTCGCTGCAAGTAGACAGTTCCTCTTCCGTTCCTGCATTTGAAGTTGTCAGCCCCCTCCGTACGCCTAGCAGATTCGACGAGGCATCAAAGGAACATCGCGTGAATTCTGCGAGGACACCTCACGGGGTTCTATTGACAGAATAGGCTAGTTAAGGAACGCGAACAATGAGCTAACGAGAGGAAGAGAGAGCGCTGCTACTTGAAGGTTTTCCTAGGGGAGGATCGTAATTGATAACGCAAGAGAAGTGATCAGTATTTGAAATGTTATCCCGCGGCGAAGCCTTCGAAAGGTAATTGAAAAAAGGGGAGTTCTAGGTTGATGGCGGAGTTAGAAAGGGGAAAGGCTATCCACATCGGTATTCGACCGGGATAGTATTTGTCCAATTAAACGGGAGGTCGTAAGGAAATATAAGTTGAACATGAAAGGAGGTCAATCCTGGAATCCAGCCCGAGTTCTTGGGAACGATTGATTACGAAACGAGCCGCGCTTATTGATAGATGCTTCTTTCTCCGTGAATTAAAATATAATCGACGGCAACCTTTTACGATTGCTCAGCCATGTGTGTGCGCGGACAAAGCGCGAAATTGTTCTTCGAAAAGGAAAAAATTAACCGAGTAAAAGGGACGTGAATTTCGATCTCGTCGATATTGGATAGCGAAAAAGTGTGGACAAACGAAAAACGAGAGAGTGAAAAATAAAGTATCGAAATCCCTTTCGCGCTCTGAGTCAAATGGAAGATTCAAGATCTCTCCCATTATAGGTAGCAGTTTTTCCTAGGAAAAATAAAATCGATCGCGTGATAAAACGAAATTGGAGTTCTTAACCGGTTATCGGTTTCGGCCCGTTCGAAAACGTTCAAAATCGAACAATCCGTTTCCCCTCCGTGCAAACAAAATTTTCTTTCGCGTCGCGATATCGATCAGCGATATTTATTAGCGACATCGAAAACAACGCAGGCCTGCCGCTCAGAGATCTTGTTATATCGGCACAAATGCAAAATCAAGCGGGCCGAAGTTTCGTGTAACAAAGTCCCGAGCGTGATTTATCTCGAGCCCGCAAAATAGTTTGTTCTGCACGTCTTGGGAATCATGAACTCGACGTTACTGCGCGAAGTTTCCCCCGACCTCCTTGCTGACAAGCTTAGTCCGATTCTCAGTCAAGAATTTATTTATACCTGTGTTCCGATTTTCGCCGGAAGTTAGAGGTCTCGCGCGGAAATCTGAGAAAGAGCTAATTCAATATTTATCTCGAATTGGCTCGAAATACGCGAAGAAGTCGTCAATCAACGATCGAACTTCCATGTTCTGTCGGTTACTGAAGGGAAAGTATCGTGTGTTGCTTGGTAATACGTGCCTGCCGTACTGGTCACTGGATAGAAGGGCGGATAGTGGACGGGCAAATATTTACCTGAGGTTAGGCTTGGGAGAAAACTGTAACACTAGATAATTCAAAGTTTCAGTACTTACAGAGGATATACATACATTGTCAGTTTGCTAGAAGGTAAAATCTAAAGATCTAAAAAATCTAGAAAATCGTCAGTTTTCAAATATCTATAGAAATTGACTAAAAAGGTTAGCTATTTTTAGGTAAAATGGCAAAATCATAATTATCAGAGTTCTAGTATTGAACAAGAAAAATGTCACACTAAAACTATTTCTACCATAAAATTATTTTTTATCATAACAAATTTTAAACGAATTTGATTACAATTTACGTGCATCTAAATCTTGAAAACTTTCAATATAAAATTCACGCGCTATAAGCACACAATTAGGTACAGCTATCGAGCTCATAAAATATACTCGCCAGCTCTGGTAAAAATGGAAATTCCAAAAGCTAAGGCAAGATCGTAGCACTAAATTCCCCACTTAATTTCCCATTAGGAAAAAGAACTGATCAAAGATCCCTCGACTCGTGTTGGTTACATTCCGAATTCCTATTATTCCCAAGTTTTATCAAACACTTAGCAGGACCTCTCTAGATTCGTCCGCGCGGTTAATGTCTGGGACGACCCGGTTGGTTGCACTCGGTCCCAAGGGCAGGAGAGGTCGAGATAAGGAAGGCAGGAAGAATTTTCGGGGGGAGATTCAAGGACTCGGGACACTCCCGGGCTTGGAGTATCAGTTTCACCGAACTCTTATGAGAAAATCGATGTCGACATCAAATCGAGGCGGCGCGCGACCCGATGACGAGCGCAGTCGGGTAAAGTGGGATATAAGAAGAATCGGGATAAGGTCCCGGTCGAGTAGCGACCGCCCAGGGATCGGCGTGTTAGCAGAGTTCGAAACCTGTGAAACCTCTGCTCGATAACGCTATAAATCAACGAGGAGCGCGAGCGATGCTCACTCTCTGCGCGGCGCTAAGGTTTTACCTTAAGCCGCGATCGATCGAGCCGCGTGACAAACGTCGCCCGAATAAATTCGTCCCTCGGTCAGATCGCTTGCACCTTCGCTGGACCAAGAATGATTTTTCGCGGCTCGTTTTATCCTTCGCTGCTGTTTACTGTGAGCGCCGCGCGAACACAGAGGGAAGCGCGTCGAGAGAAGTGTACGTCCTACTTTGCTAGACGTATGCCATATTGATTCGCGTTCGAAAATTCGGTCCGCGTATACGCTCCGGCAAAGTCGACGTGTAAAATAGTGTTACTTGATGGTGGGGAAGATTTGACTAGGGTGATTTAGTCGAATACCTCGCCAGTGTCGATTTGATGCTGAAAGTATTTTGTTTGGAAATTTTTTTATATCCACCGCGTTTTTTAAAATAAATATTTGCAATATATTTACAAGGGCACATAGGAAAAAGATTAACTCTTTTTCGTACATTTATGTGAACAGGATTTAGGTAGGGTAGGTAGTCTAGAGCTCTTTCACTCTTGTGCATTGGTTCATTTCACCCAAAAATTCATTTTAATCTTCAATGCTATTTTAATGAGAATTTAATTTTATGGAATTCCTTGAATTTTAATAATGGTAATCCAAGCATACCTATATCCTTATATGAATATGCAGTTTACAGTATTTTAAATGATCGAAATTTATTTGATTATTGCTTGTATGAAATTGTTATTTAAACAGTCTACAGGAGTTAATGAACCATTCGAAAACTTGAAAATTGTAGAGCAAAATATTTGCCGCCTCATCAATGTATGATTTTGTTTAATTGTTAAACAATGACGTGTTAAATCGTTATGCAATAATCCCAATGTGGTATAATACAGTATGCGTTCGCGTTAATAATGTGTTTAATATCATCGACTATTATTAAGATTTCAATGCAATGATATAGCATTGTTCTGCTTCAAGCGTGTTATTCAACTGTAAATGGTTTCATTTACGCTAAGCACTACCTATACTCTAAGATTAATTCTATCGTTTCGCACAAGTAATAGTGACAAGTTTTCGAACGAATCCGTTTTGTTTACCATAGCGAAACTTTCGCATGAATTAATTCGTCTTCTCTGTTTAAAGGTTTCAGTTAATTCAGTTACTAGGAAGGCATATTATTGAAACGTAGAATGACTAAATTTCAGAGAGTTAGGAAGATGGATCGCAATGGTTGTTGTATCAGCTACAATTTGAATATGAATTTCCTTGATTTACAAGCGATCTCCTCATTTATATACTGTTAGAGGGTGTCCTACAAGTGGAGCGCTCTCTGTAGGTTTACGTGCCTTGGTATCAGCGACAGCTGACTTGTCAAGGTTCTGTCCTTCAGAGATAAGCTTAATAAATGGATCCTCACAGGCTGAAATCAAAGCAAGGAGTCTGAGATTCGCGATACGGACTGTCTATATTCACCCCTGAAGCTTATCTTTTTCAGTCAAAGAATAATGAAATCCTTTTCACAAAATTGAACTCGTCAAAGCTATCATTATTGACCTGACAGGGCGTACTGGAAAATGTCGGTACTGTAAAATATATTTTCTGAGATAAACTACGAACAAATAAATCGCCTCCCGCGATGGATAGAACGAATGAAGTATCGGTGATTGAGAGTAGCCCGTATCAAACGTGAAAATGCATGAGTCTGCAGCTGAGACGCGCTCGTATCTATCACGACCATGAACTTTAAGAGCTTGAATCAAGATCTTTTTGTCTACCGAGTTACTACTTTGATGTTAACAATTATGACAGAATACAAGGAAAACTGAAACTGAACTAAACTGAAATTAAGTGTTTCTAGAGAAAATTGGTGCAAGGGAAAAAGTCATTCTAAAACATGACATTTTTCGTCCGTTTTTGTTCCCACGATTTCAAAAGTGAATTTTATGCCAAATATTAGTTTATAATGAGACATTAACGACTGCAAACTTTCAAATTGAGCTGATAATTAGTTTCTGAAATATGAAAGGTCAAAGTTGATAAAATTCATTGAAGCGTTAGTGCATAAGGTTCCAAAAATGAGAGAGTTTTAAGGTTACGCTTCCCCAAAATACTTTCTTCCAAAAAAAGAGAAACGTTTACATAAATTTAAACTACAGCGCATTTCACATATTTCACCCCAATAAATTATGCAACAAGCTTATCGAATACGAAATACAAGAACGACAGGCTCCGTAAGATAGGGCAGGGCAAATTTATTTAGTTTCAGTGGAGCACGTATGTCACAGGCGTAAGTCACCTTTCGAAACACGTCGATGTTGGGGGGGTGTATGTCGATGCCGGGCGAGGGTGAAATACTCCATTTAAAAATTCCGTAAAACCCTTGAAATATTAAGGATTCGCTAATAGACGGTCTATTTCGAAATGGGGTCGCCGCCATTAAAGTCGAAGTTCAAGAATTTTGTCCCCACCCGAACGTGAAAGTCTCCCGTTGACTAAGGCCGCCACTATTTCAAAGTCGACGTTTACACGACAGCTGTCGAAGACAGGAGGATGGCCGTGCCCTGCAGAAGGGACGGCAGTTCGCCAAGCTGTTTCTGGGTCTGAGCTAAATTTTTGAACAGTCGTGTTTCAATAGACAGACGCGAGCGTGTCTCGCGCTCTCTTAGTCGCAGACCACCCCAACGTTCATCCGCTCCCTTTTGATGTTGAGGTAATTGTTTTTCTCGACGAAACACCACGCAAATGAATCCCCGTACGTCGACTCGGGTTCTCGCTCTAGGCGAGCAATTCCGTGATAATGCAATTTCGTCCCTGGCAGACAACAACGACGTAATTCGAAAGAATGTCCTTCCTTCTGCTGCCAAACGTCTTCGTACCTCCGCCCGGATAATGTTCGCAAATTGCTCATGGTACAATTCCTGCCACCTGGCGACCAGGTTGCCTCGGTTTACTGTCGGCACTTCCGGAAATGTACAAACGCCAGTTACAACGAAACTTCGTACCCTGGAATTTTTGTTAAAAAGCGTCGCTGTTTATCCTTGAATCACTTCCATTTCCACGACGCAGTTGTTGAATATAACATGTAAAAGTTTAACATTCGGTTGCTCTTTTACCGTCCTTGTACAATTCTTTTATTTTGCTAGTAACAACTGTGTTTGTGGCTATTTACTTGTGCTTGTTTCTCTTGTAAAAGTTTCACGTACTGTGCAGGAAACATTCGATGCTTGCCATATTTTATTCCTATTTATCTTGACGACTGTGTTTATTCGAACTGGAAACAATAATTTAATATTTTTGGTATTTCAATTATATCTGTCAAGTACAGAAATTGCATCACAAATACGATTCATTTAATACAGCGTTTATTATATTTTTGTTAATAGTGTTTAAATTAAAGTGATATACGTTACGTAAATATGTTGTATTTCCAACGAGATTATACGATTTACTTTCGAACAATGCATGCAAACAGTACACGCTTTCAATTTAGCGGATATCAAGAATCGCGCAGTACACATTTACTTTTAAGAGCATCATTCGATCCTAATGAAACGGACCTTAGATATCGAATCGATTGATACACACGAATACCCACTGCACTTGTTCCCCCTCTGTTAAATGCAACGTGAGGGTAATACGATATTCACAAGAGAAACGATATCTCTCTTAACGATTTGAACTCTTAGGAATTTTTAAAATTTGTAATTCAAATATTTAAAATTTCAAATATTCAATATTTTCAGTATTCAAAATTTCAAGTATTGAGGTGTTTAAATTTTCAAATTCTCAATTCGTATTTTATACTCAAAACTGTATGTATTCATCTTGATAATTTCATCAACCTGGCTAACCTAGTCAGATCATCTAAACTTGAACATTTTTGAAAAAGTAATATTTTAAAAAGTCAAACAGGAAGTCGATTTGTCGTGCGTAGAAATGAAAATACATATGGATTTCTTCGTTTATAGATGCGTGGTCCACTGCGTTTTCTATCGATGCAGGACATATTCCTACTACTATTGTTTTGTTTCCTCAATGCGAATAGTCCGAGCGAAAACCATTGTTTTGTTTACTCTCCCTTTCAGTCGGTCCCTGATATACAATACCCTACAAGCTTACGACTAGAACCTACCGCACACGGGCTCAATAGACTCAACCATAACCAATCACCGCTGCATTACATAGAACCATACGTATTCGGACAGTACCAAACTTTTTCACGCGGCACATTTCATCCTAGCGATTGTTGCATTCTGAAGGGGCGTATCGAATTTCATGGTGGCTAGCCGCGCGTAGAAAGTAGACGAGGAAAAGCGGCTCGGCCGTAAGCCAGTAAGCAAACATGTTGTTCGAAGGTAGATATGAAATAGCTCGTAAAAAAACGTCCGTTCCAGCGTAGCGAGCCCAGGCGTGATTAAAATCCGTCGAAAGCTCTGTTTGTGCGTTAAAGGCGTACCCAATCCTATTTCCCTGCCGCGGGAACACTGCGGGTGTATTTAACAATTACGAGCGTGAAACCGAGGCAGAGGAAATCTCGCGAGGCAGTCGACAGGGAGGGCGTTCCCAGTGCCTTTTCGCGGAAGCTGTTCCTTCCCCAGGAAATTCCTCCGCTGTTCGTATCAATAGTCGCAACAGGAACCTCCTATGCATTTTCCTCCGAGCGTTTTATCGCTCGCCAGACGGAGTCCTTCGAGCTTCAGCGAGCGTGTACGAATGCAGACGCGTCCCAATAATTCGGTAAATAAATTCCAATGATTTATTTTCCGTAGAGTAGAACGACGACAAGTTAGGAGACGTGGGCTGATACGAGGAGAAAGGCGGAAACGGAGAAAGTAGCCGGTTGCAAAGCGGTTCTTGGTACTTTCCAAGCGCAACCCCTACCCTGGTCTTTTTTCAACCCCGTCGATCCTCGCTCGTGTGTTCGTGCGGTCTGTCCGGCTTGTTTACGACATGGGCATCGGAGCGAAGTTCGCCTCGAGGTGGTGGGAACCCGATATAACACACCCCCGGCCTTTGCCGCCCCTCTCGACACGTTTCCCGAACAGGGTGGGTCGCACCAGCACCAACACACGCCACTTGCTCGCCGGCCGAGCACCACCCTACAGCTTCTGCGGTTCATGAAAGCTAACTATCTCCTTGTTCTTCTTCTATTTCTTCCTCCTGCCTTTCTTCCACCTTCTCTTCTTACACCTCTTTTTCGCTAACCCTGCTGGTCACTCGTACGTACCTACTATTCTACGTACCTGTTAACCTTGTTACCAACTGCTGCATTTGGAATTATTCATCCTTCGCATGAGAAAGTGATCCGTTCGCTTCCCTGCAGTTTGTACTTGTCCTGGGGAAGTCTAATATTTACGCTCGCGATAATTGTCGGGAGTTTTTGGTGCGTCTGTTGTTGCGGTATTGTAGACATTTATGGAGTTCGAGCGACTAGAAGTGGTAATATTAATATTAATGGAGTTGCACAATTTTAGTTGATCTCGGTGTGTTCTGTTTTCGGAGGCTTCGCGTGACTTTTGTTGTAGTACATGTGTTGTACATCTGGACATTAATGGAAAGTAGTATGTATGTTGGATTTTGTGCCTTAGTATATGTTTCATTTATTTTTGGAAAGTGATATCGATCTTTTTGTGGCTAATAATGTTTTGGAATAAACTGTGTCGTTCGCACACTGGTCTAACATCGAGTCAACATGTTATTGCACTTGTTATTGACCGGGTCTATTTCTGCTGTTGCAAATTTAACCTACTTTTCCTTTTTTAGCATATGCTAAAATATCTATGTATTTGCACATATCAAATCCATAGAAGCGCCGATCTCTTTTGAGTTTGTAAATTGGTTCAATTTTATTTTTAAACGTCAGATTAAACACTAATTTTGTTTGTGTCTATATCTTTATATTTTTTCTCAGTTTCCACATATTTAATTTTCAATTCTTAAAAATTGATGCTGTCATAAAATAAATAACTGAAATATTTATACGTACTTATTATAACAAGGGACAGAGACTTTTTTGGAAATCGAATCCATGAATAGTTTGCTTAGGATGTTCCTTTAACATTTATTGAAACGTTACATTTCCCCTTGTATGTTAAATAAACACGAGAAAAGAGGCGTTCCATTTTCATCGATGCTCCGTGCAACGCTTGCGTCGCTGTTACAAATATCTGTTGCACAAAGTTTTTAGTCGCTGTTTGTATAAAAGCGGTTGAATTCTGCCCTCTACTTTTCAGTATTCCCATGGTTGCATTTTGGTTTCGAAGACAATAAAAGCAACAGTACAGGACCGTAATGGAAAAACTTCCTTCCTGAGATCTAAAAATTGCCAATTTCAAGGCTGGAGAAAGAGTTTACTTTATTTTTTTAGTCCCCCATAAACTTCAGAAACTCGATTCTCACGTTCGTCGCGATGTAACGAAATTTAATCACATTTATGTGTGCCTTTTTTCTCTTTCATTTTCGTTTACCATAAAACGACGAAAACAGAGAAGCACCCATTTTTCTACCATACCTATCTTTCAAACCCATACATCAGGTTAGACGGATAATAGTATCTTCTCGAAAGATTAAACATTTTTTCAATTTTTAATTCAAATACTCAGATTTTTAAATTTTCAAGTTTTTAAATTTTCAAATTTTCAAATTTTCAAATTTTTAAATTTTCAAATATTCAAATTTTCAAATTTTTAAATTTAAAAAAACTTCGATCAGACAAATATTAATGGTATCGATATACATATATTATATAGATATGTATTTAGAACTCGCTCTAGATTACTTCAGTCTTACTAATAATTGGGCTAAATTCCAACACCTTCCTAAAAACATTAATTGGACAACTTCTCTCGCTTCTAGGATTCCTTCTATCTCGTAGCTTCTTTATTCCCGTTTCTGACGTCTAAACAATTTTTAGACCGTCGACCTCCTTGCTTGAGGAAGACAAGTAGATAAGAGTTAATCAAGCTGGAAGACTTATACGACCGTGATCGTTACGTTTAGACGTACTAACACGGTTGAGCTGTTACGGTCCACGGGAGCTAAACTTTCCACACGCCGTCAGTAACCCGCTTGTTATCCTTCTACATCCACGACTGGACGTAGTGCCAAATTTAGTTTGGGTAATAACTTTTCCGAATACAAACTAGCCACGTTTCGATAGCACGTGTTGGACGTTCTGATTAATGAACGTTAGCAACCGGTACTCTAAGCGCAATAAAGTTAGGGCACGCGTGCAATATCTTGCATCGACTAATACATCTCAGCAGATTCTTTCAAATCTTCAGACTGCAATTTCTTGATAGATCTATAGATGTCTAAACCATAAATACTCCAGGAAATATACAGTTAGTGGAAACGCTTTCAAGAATTTCTCATTATTTTAAGTTCACTTGCACATAATCTATCCTCGAAATTACTCACATATTTTGAAATACTCTATATAAAAAAAAGAAATTCTTCGGTATTATATAGTGTCTATAGCTGCAATCTCTACTATTTGGTCAAACCTACGTTAAAAAATTGAATCCAGAACTCTTAAATAAAATTCTCCAAACTTCCAGATGATCTTTGATAACCATAATTACGAATGACAGCATAAACGGTCGAAGAAATTCAACCTGAAGATTTTTGGACGGCCCCTGTCAGCTTGCATATATATTCGGTTCCTTAAGCGGTCAGGTATGCAAAGGCAGAGTCCTACCAAAGCCCCTAATTAAAGGAAACCATCCCGCTAATCCTGGGATCCGTTACGGACGTCCTTATACGTCTGTCGGTTGGTTTCAAACACGGGGTTATGATGGGTCTACCGTCATTAAGCTGCAGAAGCCAAGTACTGGAAAATTCTGATTAAGGTTTGGATTCCTCTGGACCATAAATTAATAAATTCTGGTGAACACCACGAATCCGAGTGTCTCTTAAAAATAAAGAGACAGGCAAAGTTATCTTCGTCTCGTATCGTGGACTAAATTTTTTAACAGATGGTGAATATTAACGAGGCATATGGAGGAAGTTCATATGTACGGACATGTAGCAATATGTCTTCTCACTCCAGCATCCCCATTTGAGGGAACTCGATAATCTGTTCTTTGATCGATCGGGCAGCATGCATCTGCGGAGAATACTGCCTCAGCAGAGATTTGGACCACATTAAAAACACTCCGGCACAAAATGGCTTCGGCGTAAGAATGATAGAGCGCGAGATGAAAAGGATACAACGGGCAAAAATAGGCGAACAGGAACGAAAGTGAAGACCGAAATAAAGCATTGGCATTTCTTCCTTGCATGGAGGGCACAATTGACCGAATTGGCAGAGCGCTCAGAAAAAGGGGACATCGAAACAGTTTTCACAAACACAGAAGAAAGTTCGACAGGCACTTGCCTCCGCGAGGATCCACATTGCTACTGTTTCTTCGAATTCTATCGAATATCGTGTTTATCTGTCGGTAGTTTATGAGACACTATGACCGCGCGAAAAATATACATTTGGGAAATTTAGAAGAACATAAACATGCTTGCCAAAAATAATACTACTCGCAGTAGATGGATGAAATATACTCAAAATGAGAAACGCTTGTTCAGAAAATACAATGACTTCGAAATGATGCACAGTAAATTCTCCGTACCTTTAGTTAGGGAGAAAACCGGGAACTAGAAGCGACACAAAAGGACATGTTAAACAGATGATAATTCAGTCTTCAGAGGCCCAATAAAGCTACTTGCAATGCTAACGAAACGGTAGAAGACTCCTCCAGAAGGGAACGATTTATACTCCAACATCCAAGACGTTTAATTGTCTTCAACGTTCATTAGCATCGTCTTCGAGGCAGCACTAAGAAAAAAAGGACACGTTCTACGTTATCTTGAGTGGCTGTATCGCGCTGAGCCCAGGCTCGACGGGACAGCAACAACTTCCATGAATCATGAAGAAATTTCGTAAAAAGGGAGGCACGAGCCCTTCCCTGCATTACTGTTTTGTTTCGCGAGCGACGCGAGGCGAAGATTAAACAGATTCAAGAGATCACGAGGAAAGTTAAATTCTTGGTCGCCTAAGGATGTCTCGGTACTTTCGTTCCCTTGAAAGTTATCGTCGGCGGTGGGTCGAGAAGTTGCCTGGTCTCTTACGAAAAATTTGTTCCTCACCCCCTCTTTCTCTCGGTTCTGTAATTTATCGCGCCGCAATAACACAATTTAAACGACTCGGCCGAGCACGGAAGACTTGTTCTCGGAACACTGCGAGCGATTCATCGTCCGCATATACTTACGATATCACGAACGACGATGCAGGCTACGCCGTTGGAACACTTAGTTTTAATATATGCAAAGCAATGCGTGTTTCCTGAATTTTCTCCGCGCCAGAGCTAGACGTTGAATAGGTGGGAACTGAATTTTCTATAACGACGGAGTCATTATACCGACACTCTATTCCCGAAGTTTCGGGCAACTTTGGGACGCGTAAAACGACGAATTTCCATATTCGCGTCGTTTAGGCCAATTATTGCGCGAAATTGAAATCGCACTGTCGAAACCGACCCCCTTCAGCTTTGCACAGATGGGAACACGGGATTTAACCGGCGAAAGATACACACGCGCGATTTCGACGATTGTTTGCCGATGCTGCAACGATTTCCAGGCGATAGAATAAAGTTCCGTATAAGCTGCGAAGTTGCCGCGATTCGTTTTTGCGATAAATCTCGAGCGAGAATCTTATCGCTGCCGCAACGCCCGTTCCCTCGCGATAATAGTTCACTTGAAACGCAACTTATAGAGGGGCTTCAAGCTCGAAGTTAGTTCATTGACCTTATTGGATCTGAACGGAACTTGGACCTCGGGGCTCAGCTTTGGCTCGATATAGAACACGATATTGACAGATCTCGATAAGATGGGCTTTGGCTTTGGGAAGTGATCAGAACGCAATTTAGGGTGCAGAAAGTAGATTTGTGATAGAAGTAGGTTCCGCAGGAAACATTTCTGCATAGGGAATTGATTACGAAATGAGTATGCGGACTTTTCAAAGGTTTACGTATTATTTCAAAACACAGGCACAGTAGGCTGCTATTTCTGTACACATTTCTAATTAATATTCTCATAATTTCGTTTCCCTTTTAGGGACTATTTTTCATTGTAATTCAGTGCGGATATGTAATTAAATTTTATGTGGCAATTAGAATTTTCCATTTTCACTTGGATCTTTTCACGTTTTCCACGCAGTAAATATGCACCAAACAGAGAAAAAAAGAATGCATTCACTGTAGCTAGGCGTGGACACGCAGGAGTTATACAAAGGTTAAAATTTTGTATACCCAGGGGCAAGTTTCATAGTCTGCATAATCAACAACTTTTAAATAAAATTTAGTGCACTTGCAATTTAACGTCTGTCCTTTTTGACGATACATAATTCTTTGATATCACAGTATAATTGACCAAAAAATTGCGCGTCTAGCTCGACGAAGGGAACAGATTGTTATTTAAAACAGACACAAATTCGCAGAGCGTTAGACAGCGTTAGAGAGACGCATTTGCATTTAAGTTTGCCCGAAGGTTTACAAGGTACGTTTAAAAAGCCGAGTCCCTGTGTCTCGCTTAGCGTCGCGCAAAAGCTGTGGAGCAATCCAACATTCATATATGATAAGTAAATTGTCCCACATCGAAAAAAATAATCACCGTACAGAGAGGCAGGTGTGTAAGTCACGCGCGTGCCCATTCTGCTAATCCGCTCGGGCCGTTTGTAAATTCTAATTTGATTGCATGCATCCCGGCCAAGTGGTGGGGCGAAACGAGACCCGAATGAAAAGAAAATAATCCCAACGTCATTTCCAAGGGTGTTAATTTGCATCGCTTGACGCATTGTCGCACCGCGCTCGTAGGAATAACACGGCGAGAATAGAGAGCAGATTTCTGACTCTGTGAGATTTGAATGCAAAACGAACGACGTCTATTAGTTTATCTTCTTCGTGGAACTTATTAAGTGTGACATGACATCTCCGCCATCCACGGTGAGACTCCCTCAGAAAGGTAAAGTGGGTTAAAAGTGAATTGCGACACAATGCGTTGGCACCGGTGCACGTATGCTCGGCCCTCCGCGGCTTGAAGATTCTTGCGAGCTGGAAGGGTTGCATACAAACCCTGGCGTCAATTCTTCTCGCGTAGTTCTGTCGAATTTTCCTATGCCAAGTTTTATACAATACACGCAGTGTTTCGTGGGCCGCACAGGTGCTGCATCCTAAGTATGTATTACTTACTGGGCGTGACTTCTCCCCAGAAAATAGAATTTCATGGAGGACAGCATCGTTTGACCTATATTAATCGAAGTCATTCAAGGTTAGTTTGCTAGTTAACATAGCATGTAACAGAGAGGTTCGTGCATGGTCGCAACCACTAGACCCTAACTCGATTTGAAAATGGGCCAACTTTGAATTCATGATTTTGAACTGGTTCTGCAGCACTCATGACCCAGCCGAGCGACCCCCGGGGTCGGGGGTCTCGTGTTATACCACGGGGGATCATATTTTCCAAGATAACTTCGCGGATCTAATGCTCTTGTCCCGCACACGAATTGCCCTGCTCCACTCGAGGCTGGCCCTGACTTAACAGAATTAAAAATCTTTTCAGCCTTTACTTTGTTACAACAACCGTTTCCTCGAGCAGTAATTATTTTTATACAGTTTTAAGCTCGGAATATAATTTCGCGGAGGACCGTGGAAGAATGGTCGTGTACAGTCCAGTGGACGGGGATATTTGAAGTTTTTCCAGGGACGCAATAAGAAGTCGCCGTCTCTCTCATAAATCGAAACGCGTCGTAAACTACTGACCGCGCTGGTTGTCTCGGCATTTACTTCGTTTCCCGGGTAAAAGAGCGCGAGACCCGTAACAAATTCCCTGCAGTTGTAGTGAAAACTTCCCCGTGAGTTGCTCCCAGGTATCAAAGTTCAGGAAGTGTCGACCGAGAAATCCTTTCGCGTAATTCGTTTGTCCGACGGCGCAGCGAGCGCGCTCTACTAAAAAGGAAAACCTGGGTAAAAGAAATCGACCGGGTGGCGGAAAATTCGCGACAGTACTCGTTAGACGCGCGTCGATAAATTCGCCGATAACAACGCGGAATTGCGCCGCGCGGCGTGGTTCTTTAAAAGCGTTTCCATAAAACTGTTTTCGCGCGAATCAGCCAACGTCAGAGGGAAGAGCGAAACGCTAACGTTCTCTCTCGAAATAATATTTTACAGCGAGGGGAATCTGTGCGCGCGGTTCGAAATCGTTTTCGCAGCCATTCGAAGGAAATAGCAGGAATAACGGCTGCTCTTTTTTTCCGCTTTTTCCCTAGTATTTTTTTTTTCTTTTTTGTTGTTTTTTAGCGTATCGAAGAGCACTGTAAAATATCCGTAACGCAAAAGTCTCCATCCGCCTCGCCGTTTGAGGAGAAAAAACGCGATAGAAAAACTGGAAGGGGAGCCCACTTCGCGATAACACTCCCCGGCAATAATAAATGCGCATCCCGATAGATTCGACTGCATAACAGTCGTAGTACATTCATAGAATTATTATTGCGTTCGCGGCAATTTCTATAGCAGATGGAACGGGTCTGAAAACGAGATTGAATCTACCGACAGAAATAAATCCGCGGCGAAATAATGTCGATCGAGCATCCACGGCCAATTACATTCTGACGCGATTTGTAATACAACGCGTGTGCCACGTGAACCGTATTCTTCCGCGATAAATATCGATTCATCTAACCGTGAAATACTCGTGCCACAGAGGAGTAGAAAAAGAAATACTCCTTAATGTTATTATAATTGTATCGCAGAGTATTCTTATTTTTGAATAACGGTTTTTCCTTGAGTTCTTGGAGCTTCATTTAATTGAAGCTCAAAGTAATTCAGTCCTTGGACAATATAAATGGTACTCTAGATAGCATTGACCTCTCTCAGTAACTGTGGAACATGTTCTTGCACCAGAGAGGAAAAAGAAATATTTCTTAATATTGGTATGGGATTATAATTCTGTCGAACAGTATTGTATCTTTTTAGTAATTGTTTTTCTCTGAATTTTTGAAGCTTGAATTAATTAGAGCTTAATGGTACTCTTAATGACATTCTGTTTTTTCACACTCCAAGAAAATTGAGTTTTTTAGTAATGTCCACGTTATATAGTTAAGCGAATATATTAATAGTTAGGGCGTATTCCTCTTTCTGAGCGCGTCTTACATTTCACACCAGTTTACTCTACGGAACGGTATTCAACAGACATTCTGTATTCAAGAACTGTACGCTCTCCCAGCGGGTTCTGCTGGAGACGGCGAAGTAACAATTGTCAAGAAACATGCGTCGTAAATCTACTGCAATCGTAGGAAAGATATCCGAGCATTCTGCGCTGAAGCATGGCGACACGTTGTTTTAAAAGGGTCAACAGTTAATACAAAATCAAGTTTTAATAGAATTATCTCGTGGGACTCTGACTTTATGCTTCATGTACAGAAATTATTCTCTAGAACAGTCTAATGATGTCGACATAAAAAGCATGTTATCTGCTTTCACGCTTGCGTAAGAATTTGCAAATTTACTCGCTGCTACTATACAGAGCAATTCAAAATTACAGGTCACCGAGTAAGAGATAGTAAAGATCGATAGAATATTTTTTTCTGATATAGACGTGTCTATTATTCAGTCTTAACATAATCTATCGTGCATTCATAAGAATCATGTACATGATATTATTCGCTTAAAAATTAATAGTATTCAGATATACTACACAGACCTATAAGAACACAGAAGTATGGTACGAGAGAACATGCAATTTGTTACTTGAAATTTTAATGAGACCCATGGTAGCGTGAGCTGCCTTCTCAGGTCAGTGTATCCAAGTTGCAGAAACCTGTATTTTTAAAGCCACGTATCTGTAAAATAGGTTGAAATCCAAAATACATCTAAACAAGAAACATTTTTCTTCTAGTCACCTTCCATCCTCGCCCGATCGTTCAGGACATCTGGTTCACCGTGTACGTAAGAATTAAAGGGTCCCTTCTTCTACTTTATCGAAAGTAGAATAGCCCGATCGCAGTTGGCCTTCGGGTAGCCCCTATTGAAGCACTTTGCCCGCGAAATCAGTGCAGAAAGATCGAAGGGTCATCGAAGAATTCGTCGGACGCTCTGGTAGCGGAAGAGAGGAGGTACGTGCCAGCACGTACGTTCGGCAAGGAGCGAGTAACGTGTCCAAGGCACGATAAATATCCTGCTGGAAGCAGCGGGACGTTGAACGTCCAGGCACCGTTACTGCACATCTGGCGCTGTCGCCATGAATATAACCTCATACCAACCATGCTCCACCTCTGCCTCTGCCACCTACTAAACTCCCTTCCGCTCGTTTCCTCGGCCTCGCCCCGCTCGCTCCCTGGTCCCTGTCCGTGCTCTTTGCACCGCGAGAAAGTTTCATCCTGTTTTGCACGGGGAACGAGCTGGTAGTTGGTGGCGACGGTACTGCCGCGTGTCTCATGGTCTCTATCCACCTACCACACATCTCTCCTCGGTGTCAAGGCTGTTCCAGGTCCTGCTGGGAATGGCGGAGGAAGGGTAATCGTTAGACCTGCATAAAATCACCGCGCAAAGATCTACCGGACGCCCTGCCAAGTTCTCTCGGTCTCGAGGCTCGAGCCGGAAAGAAAGGATTCTGGAAAGAAGGGGGATAAAGTGGTCGGGTAACAGACGCTGCATTTCGGGAACAATTTACCTCGATCCCTCTGGGGAAGTATTGGTAGTCGTCGATACCTTTGTTCGATCTCGCCCGCTTCCCGAGGATTCCCCCTGAGGCAGGAGGTATATTTTCCTCCCTCCTTGATTACGAGAATGCGACGGAGGTTATTGTTATGTCTTGGGTTTATGGAGACGCGACGTTGCATTGATTGGGGATGATATCGCGTGGCATTGTATATAATGCATGTATCGCGGACGTAATGCCGATGGGAATTGCTCCGATGTGTAGCTATACGAACTGTCAGAGAATTGTCGTCTCCGTGTCTAAAGGGAATCGATAGAAAATTCTATATATTTGAGAGTTTTAATTTGATTCTAATTAAAGTTTAATAGTGGTAGTACTTGAGGCAATTCTTCGACTGTGCTGCGCTTTTCGCAAGGAGAACTTTAGAAGTTTGCACGCTTTTTAATGAGTTTGGCAGTTTGTGGAATTCGTCGAGTCGATACATCAATATCCTCTTTTCGGGGCAAGTGGGTGTATAGTTTACTTAATGTTAAGAAAGCTGCTTTGTGTGCCTCATCTTCGTGAAAAATTTGAATATTTCGAAAATTGAAAAAGTCTAAATCTTCAATTTTTGGAAAGCTTTTCTTGTAAGAACTTCAATAACATTAATCAACCCTGCAGCCATGTCTTTTTATCGACAATCTGTAATTCAACCACTCGATTCCTTCTCCGGCCACTTATTCACACCTGACGTACCCCAAGTTCATTCACCTCCTTTCCATCGATAAATATCCTAGACCATCAATAGTTCGGTTCATACCAAACCCATTAATACACTTACCACTGTTTGACTCCGCATCTATCAATAACAAAGAATCAACAGAAAAGCTAATTAGCTAAATCGATAAAGTCAAACGCAGATACTGATTAGAACTCAGTAAACAGAGGTATTTGGTGAGTCAAGTCCACAAACCGGGAAGCACATCCAAGCCGCAGGTTATAATTCACTCGTGGTCGTACCAACGAATTCACTGTTGCTCCTAAGCGTATCAAGTTGTTGCAACTTTTGCATAACAATGTACCGTCGTTTCAGCCGCGCCCAATACATCATTAAAACGCATATTTCATTTCTAATAACTCTCAGGATATTAATTTAGCACGCGGGAGCGGTTAGTCGGAGGGTTGGCTGAAGCGGCATTGCTCGTCCTACAAACCGTCGTAGAGCAAACGCCGAGTTATGGTTGCAACCCCCGGGGTCAATTCGCGAAACCGGGGTCGCTGCTATTTACGACCCCGTCGCCGCGAAAGTGTCCTCGGTGCCTCTCTCTTTCCATTTATTAATTCCCTGAGACGACCACTCCCTCCTGCCCTCGTCTCGAGCCTCCTCCGCGGCTTCTTCGCGACGTCGAACATACACAGAGTCTCTCTCGCACGGTGGTGTGTCGTGGTTGTTGTCGCTTCACTCATCCGCTTCTTTTCTAGGTGCCGTGGCACCGTCGCAGATTGGCCGGGCAGCCAACCAGCCAGCCAGCAAGCGAGCAAGCGAGCGAGCAAGCCCCAGCGTCATCCCTCTTTCACCGGGGCTAAAGTAGGGGGATGACGGACTCCGGTGAAGCCACAAACTAATTACGACCCGGGGCGCCGTCGAGAGTAGAGGCGCCGGTGGCTCACTAGGGATTGTCCGGGTCGTGAAGAGGGACAAGTAGTGATGGCCTCAAGACACATCGAATCCTCTTTCGACCATACTATGTAAGTCGAATCGTTTCGAACATAACTCAGCGACAGGAAGTCTTCGAGAGTCTTGGAAGCAGGTGGGGGGGATCTTGAAAATTTTCCTTCCCTTTGGGGAATAACTGCAGTCCCATATCTGCAACTGTACGTAGGGGGTGCTGTGCGTTACTGGTACAGGGAATCTATCGTGTTATAAATGTAGTTAATGGAAAGAGAAATGGATTTAAGGGAAATTTAAGTGCAGGGCTTCGAGTTGCTATTTCAG
The DNA here is from genome assembly GCF_051401765.1 of Calliopsis andreniformis. Classification (NCBI taxonomy): domain Eukaryota; kingdom Metazoa; phylum Arthropoda; class Insecta; order Hymenoptera; family Andrenidae; genus Calliopsis; species Calliopsis andreniformis. The sequence continues at coordinate 24,151,083 of NC_135064.1, forward strand.
CGGCGCCTTTTGTGTAGAAAATTGGATTCCACGGAATGAACTGAAAGAACGAATCATTGTCTCTGAGACTTATATTCCGACGAAGGATTCTCAGTATTACACACGACCATTTACGAACTGCACGTAAAAGACATAATTTTAGTTGGGAAGCGACTCGTGGAGAATACGATATCTCCTCTACGTAAGCGTTAATAATTTTATTTTCAAGCTGCTTGAGCCTGTTGTACACTTCAACGCTGTCGGGGAAACACTTTCCGAGCAGTAGGAGCCCTCCTGGCTATTGAGACTTTCGAGGCTTCTTAGAAGTTCCTAGAACTTCTGGCTTCTAATAATATTCGGAGTACCATTGAATTGTTCGAAAATTTTCGTGCCAGAGGTTCGAACGCCCATCACTATGAAGGAGGAGGTACGGCAGGCGAGACGAAGAGGGCGGGATGGAAGGTAGACAAGGGTGTAGATGGTTAGACTGAAGCGAGAGGGGATGCTGGATAGAGAAGGATAAGGATTCCCTGGGCATCGTCTGCGCCGCTCCCGAGTCTGCACGTAACTGTATCCAGCAAACGGTACGTAGCTCGCTTACGACTCCTGTTAACTATACTCGAGTGTCTGAGTCCCGACGCCTTTCGCATGGAGACTTCTTTGGGGACATAGGACATAGGTAGCGCGGATAAGCGCCTGCAGCTAGGCTCGGTTGCGCGGGGCACAGAAATTTAAAGCGGTGGAAAATTTATAAGGGATTTAGAAGGAAACAGCCGGCACGCGACCCACCGTTTGTCGCTCGGTGCATTCCCCAAAAAGGCGTGTAACTCGCTAGCACGCTAGGCTTTTTCATGGTAAATATAGCTTCTGGTCTACAAACTTTGAATCACCGAGAGTCACAAAGAAAAACATTCTACGGTAGTACATACAGTAGAATTGAGGGTAGTTTCTGGGGAAGAAGTGAATACGTATTACATACCGAGACAATGGAATTAACTGGACTAAAAAGTGATTCAATGATAGTAGCTGAGATATAGGATAAATGTCCCTGTAGTCGACCATGTCTTGGTACCTGGGCACTAAAAGCTTGATTTCTATTAAAAAGCCAGTACCACTAGTGACAAGCAAAAAATATCGTAAAATAGTATATTTAGTTATTGGGATGTAATTCAAGTGTCGGGATATGTATTTTTCGGTTGTCCACTTGCCAGGACATTTGACATATTAAGACTCCAAATATTGAGACATTTACCTTATAAAAGATGCAAACTACTAAAGATGGGTTTCCAGGTTTCGTAAATTAGGGGATTTTTAAGAGGAAAGGGATAAAGCTTCACCAAATTCGTTTATAACACTATTTTTCTGAATTCTCCTGAAGGAGACCAAGAATTAGAAAACATATCGAAATAAAAATCTAATGAATCTTTGCATTAATTAAGCTCCTTGGAAAATTGAATAGGAATAATTCATACTTCCCCGCTTTATTAGTTCGTTTCGGTGGAGCAGCGTATGCGATCCATTCGGCTTGCTGCCGAGCCTGGAGTCTAGTGTTTAGCAATATTGCGTAACAGGAGAATGATTGTAGCAATAAGTCTGACTACCATCCCCCGCCTCCCCGGAAGCTGCGCCGTACTAATTGTATTTTAACCAGCTCCGCTCGAAGTTCTTTCTCCCGTTGTCTTCCCCCTCTCTCGCGCCTAGTATATCGCATTTCCCTTAGATTTTCGCACGACTTTGCCTTCTAACGAACGCAAGAGATTTCGCGTTTGCGAGCACGCTTGCGTTTCGCGAGCTGGTTCCGTTCCGCGCACGCAGTATGTCGCTTTGTGTGCCTCGGCGTGGTTTAATTAAAACAGAATATTTATACGCAACTGTATTTAAAACGTTACGTACGAGTGAAAGGGAGAGAAAAAAAGAGGATGAGAGGGTGGAGGATGGAGGGCGAGCGAAGGGAAGAAAAGGTGGTCTCCAGCGAGCGGGCAAACAGAACGGTCGGGCGAGATATTAATATTACCTGTTTGCCTTAAATCATCGAGTTATTTACGATTCGTGTGAAAGAGCAGCTTTAGAGTGGATACGATCGGCCATTTGCCCTGAACAAACGCCACTTATCGCGCTCGGCGGCCGTCGCGCGTCGTTGTCGAGGGAAAAATTAACGGCGAAGGGAGAGAGGAGAAAAAAGAGCAGCGAAGTACGTTAAATCGCTACTTTTTATCGGCGGGTACGCGGGCGCAAACAAGAAATTGTCCTATCTCGTTTTTAAGCCCCGGAACGCTTTATTTCCCGCGTACCGCGGTAATTGGCGTACTAAAACATTTTATCGGTGCTCCGTGTCACCGGGTGACGGCAATAATTCCGGGTTTCCCTGCAATTTGTATCAACACCGAGGACGTACTATCCGCGTCGTACGTGGCATAACACATCAATTACATGTGCCGGCGAATCCTGGCCTCGCTGCCGTCGGCCCTCCGTCGGCCCTCCGTCGGACGCCTGACCGTCCCTATGACGGCGTTCGATGATAACTTCCGGTGTAGGCCGCGTGATACGCGGCACGAAAATGCCTTCATCGCGGCCAAATGGCGGTATCTGGCCCCGACGATGGTGCGCGGCGACGCAATTAAATCCTCGAGCGGCTAATTGGCCGCCTCGTCTGCAGTCTAGGCTTAATTGAACAGTATGGACCTAACGATGTAATTGCCGCGACGATTTAGAAATACGCAAACTGGAACGCAGCAGCTGGAACGGGGTTGAGTGCGGGGAAGAATGGAAGACGGTGACGAAAGGACGGGGAGAGATATGAAATTGAAAAGGGGGGAGGGAAGCGGAGATGTAAGGGAACCAGGGGGATTGTTCTTAGGAGTCTCGAATTGTCTTGGATCGGGCTAGCAGAAAAATGAGATGAATTTTGCGTTGAAGGGTGCACCAAGTGGTGAGGTACCTTGTTGTAAGTGGAGGAAATGGAACAGGGCTTTTTTTTTCATGAGGATTTATAGGAAGTTCTCGCGAGCTTTTACTGTTAATGCCGTGTATGATGGGGGAGATTAATATAGCGTCCTTCCGCGAGAGGATCATGGCTCACTGATGAGTTTATAGCGAGGGTCTTGTCTCTGAAGTTGACTTATCCACTGATAACCTAGATACGACTGACGCTGTAGTACAAACAGAAATTGTAGGTTCTAAATAATGCAAAAATGAAGAAAATCTAATTAATAAGGTAACCTAAATAACACCAAGTAAACCAAAAAAAGTCCAGCAATGTCTGACCTATTTGAGCCACTACTACTTGCGTACCTTTACTTCTAAGTAGTAGTAGTACCGAGCATTAGTCAGCCACCCTTTCACGCATGCTTGTTCTCCTAAAATCATTTATACCACGAGCTTATTCAACCCGCATTACTTTTTTACACGTACATAAGCACCTACACAACGCTAAGGCTGGACTACATTTATGCATTTACATAAATTACTTCTGCATATATATTTCCACATTTATCCCTCATTTGCATCCACCGCTGTCTGCCATCAGAAAAGTAGACGAGAGGAGAGCTCGAAACATAGAGGCCGAATAAGGTATAGATAAGGACAGACCGCGAGAAAGCCTCAGATGGATCGAGCAAGGGACAGGGGTGGTAAGGGAAGAGGTGACGAAGAATGATGAAGGATAAGGGGATGCAGCGGATGGCATACAAAGGAAGCCTCGCGTTTTTTCGCGATCATGCAAAGCGTCTGGATACTCGGAACCAAAGTGAAACGACCAGCGTCGCTCCTCTGAAACGTACTTGATCGATTATGCAAATTTCGGGCGGAGGAAGAGCTGTTCAGACTTGGAGAGCTCGCCCAGTCACGCACTAGGCTAGTCAGCTTTGAGTTGGAATTATCAGATCGTTCGTTGGCCCGAACTAGCCCACTTTTCCCCTACAAAATCTAACTTATAATGCATACGATACACCTACACCTACACATATTTATTGTAAATAGGTTTCAGCAATATTATGAGAATTGCTTTGGAAACTCGTGTTCTAAGTCAGAAAACCGACGGCACTTGAACCGCCTCGACCTGACTTGATTACGAATTTAACGATACCGAGCAATATCGCGATAAACGACGTCGCTCCGGGGTAATCCGATTACTCCGTATCGCGAGTAATCGCATGCACGTGGAATCGATCTTTACTGCAGAGAATGGGGCAAAAAAAGAAGGGGCCGAAAACGTCGCGCGAATTACAAAGAACGATACCTACTCCAAAATCGTCGACTCGACAACGGAGAACCTTTTAGAATCGCGTTCCAATTGATCAGCACTAATTGGACTTCGGTGGTCGCTATAACACGAAATTAAATCGCAAACAATACCGTCCAGCTATTAATTATGTAAAGTCGAAACGGCAGCGAGATAAAATTAAACAGATATTAATTGTTGGACGTCAGAGCGGAAGAGGAAGGGGTGGACGGTCTGGGGTTTGGTGGAAGGGGAGACGAGTCTGCTCGTTTCCGGCGGAAATTCGCTGAAGGATTGACTACCGTAACTAACGGGAGGCGTGCAGCGACATGAACGACGACAGAGAACAGAAGGTTTGAAGGAAAAAGACGTAGGAGTCGGGGGTTAGACGCGCTGCCTCCTCGAAGAAAAATGGGTTTCGGAGGATCAAGAGGTCACGTGCTACCCTTGTCAGAGGGCAAATGCAGCCTCGGTCGAACCTTGTCAAGGGATTATCGATACACCTTTGCAATAAGTGTGTTAGCTGGTTCGAGCCGACGGACGGCTCGTAATCGCTCGACGATGAACTCTTCTTGCCAACCTGACCCTCCTTTTCTATCCAGTGCCAGTCCTTCCATCGTATCCTTCGTCAACGAAAGTTTAGCAAGTTAGTGGCCCGTGGTTTAGTCCCTAGACGACCTCCGAGTCCCTGACCAACCGTACGCTGCAATCGTTGGTAGCTGAGAGCATTTATTGCTGGGGCCAAAGTCAGTACGTAAATATTCATTGGCGGATGCGAATGGACAGAATGGACGGAACGTTAATGACAGCGGTGATTACATTAATGACGGAAATATATGAAGCGGTAAATTAAACGTTAACGTTCAATTTTAATGAACCGCCATTGTAATATTATTATTACGATATCGATGTGTGTAAACAAATTATTTTAATAATATACCTCGTGCTTTTGATATTTGTCGGAATTTTGTTCGTTATTTCAAGGGGGACGTTTTATTACATTATCATATTATTAGTAACCCTTCAGCTGTGGCGCGTTTTGAATGAAACTCATCGCTGTGTACTTCTGCATAATTTTATGTTACTATTTGTAGCAGACAGTAAAGAATAATGAAGAGATATTCCTTTCTCACGGCATATTGCAGTCAAAGGAATTTAAGCACAACTTGGGAGTTGAATTTAGTAGGTTGGAACTAAAAAGAAGTCTCTCAGTCCTTCATTACGTAGTAACGAGTTTATACGTCGAAGTGAGGTCAGCTTTCTACGAAGCTCGTAAAATTAGTCGAGCAGGCAGAAAGTGTTCGTAACTCGGAAAGAAAACGGCCGACGATTATCATCCTCGAGTTGAGTAGATTAAGCTTCCCAAGTTTAATTAGCTGCTTCTGGAATACCCTGAAAATTCCGCGAACTTCGCCAAAACATCAGCCCAAGAGCGAAGGTCTGCGACAACCGAGTCCATTTAACTGTTGTCCAACTTGATCCATTCGTCTCGAAATACCTAAGAATCCTCTCGAGCCCTCCACCCCTCGCCGTACAATATCCCCCTACAACTCTTTCACCTTCAACCTCGAGCCCCCCGACTCACCAATTCCAACAAAGCCACCCAACGACTCTTCCCTATGTTCTCTCCCTCCGCAAACCCACGTGAAACTCCAATATCCACGTACCAAAGTCGAACCATACAGGATAACCCGCCATTTAGCCTTCACAGAGCGGTCATTATTCATTAACATCGTCGCTAAAGAGCAACGTAGGGGAAGATCGAACAGACCGATCACGCTGGCGGAATACAAGCGAGGTGGCAAAAGGAAGCGCGGTCGTATAGCGTGTACCGCATGTAGCTACACGGAATCACGTGTGATATCACGTCGATGTCGTTTCCCGCAAAGACATCGTTACCTTTCGCTTCCGTGTCGGGAATACTCGCGACCTCGCTTCCGTGACAGGAATACAAGTGGTGGGCGCATGAGAGGCGCAGGAGAGGAGGGGCAAGGGCGAGAGACAGGTGAGGGGCCAGGGGGCCAGTAGGACTAGCGCGAGGCTGCTTCGATTCCTTCTTTGCCGCAACGAGGACGTCGACAAATAGCTAAGCTGCGGATCGTCCGCGTCCCCCCTTCGATCCCTCACTTCTCCCCCCTTGCCACGACTCGCCGGCGTGTAACGATTTACGCACGTGTCCCTCGGGCCGAAGAATAACGAGCACGCGTCACATTTTCGCTGCACGGATTTCCAGTCATAAATTTACGCGGCTCGCGGACGCGTAACGAGCAACGACATTATAAGCGTCACGGGCAGAGGAAGGAGAAAAATCGCGCGGAGGGTTGGTCAGCGCGTGGGGGTAGGGGAGTCGATGTTCGAATAATTGCCAGAGGACGAGGAATAATCGAGATGGGTGCGAGACTACGTCAGCGCCGGTTGGCCCAATTCCTTTCGGTAGGATCGATGGCCAGCCAGCCGTACGAAAAGGACGATTTTAGAACGTGACTGCTTGCCGATGGGTCAGTCACGTTCTTCGGAATCAACGTCTTCTTCTGCCCCCCTTCCTCCCGCTGTTCTCCGTTGCCCGATGCGAAAACGGGTAAACACTGTGCGGCGACCGAGCTTCGGCGAGTTGAAACGCAGGGGTAGTAGGTGGGTTGTTCAGCGGAACACAAAGACAGCGGATGTGGTCCCTCGCGCTTTAGAAATCAAGATTTTTGCCGGTACTCGTTCCTTGGTTGTGGATAGCTGAATGACTCTATGGTTAGTCTTTCGTTCCTTGGCTCTTTGTAAGTTCTATATAGAACCTCATACGTCACTCGGAGGATCAATGTTAGAGATAGGAGAAATCTATGAGGTAGATACTTAGGGTGCGCTCTGACAGAGTGAAACTACACCCTTGGGGCTACAAGTCGTCGAGAGTGTTTTTCACCATACAGTACAGAACCGTAAAGCTCGAAACACCTGTTTCGATGTCGGTGGACTGTGTCGATAGCCTGGATCCACGGATAACGTGGCTAGGTGAATGAACGCTCCGACGACGAGTGTTCGGGACCGTGTTTGGGAACGTACGTAAAGTTAGATATCGATTGCGAAGGAAGAGATTCTTAAAATTCATATGCCACCTTCGAATGCAGAGTAGCGCATTTCTCGAATGTGCGGTGTGCGTGAGAAATCTTTACGAGCGCGACGTGATTGAGAATCGAGGGGGTTCGGTAGAGAATGTCAAAGAGAGTTATCGTGTTCCTCCAAACCTACTTATATGGAGAGCAGTTAAGTTTGAAGTTATTTCTATCACTCAGAATACTGATTCTGAGAAAAATGTCGTGTTTGAATAGATATGATCTTTGAGGTACACTTATTTTAGTCTCATTTTAATCTGTAACACCATCTTCTGAAATTTCAAGGAATAAAATATCTTCGCTATCTGACCTTGTATCCGAGTATAAAAGCACCTCGGAGAAAATTCAATTCAGAGAGTGGAAAAGTAGAAGGTTTGCCGTTTAAGCTGAGTTCTGGCTTGCTGCTGTACGATTTTTTTTTCACAAAGTTACAGCAGCTCAAGTATTGACAATTTTCCAACCCAAAATTAGTGATTCTTTAATTTTGTTACGATGTACATAGTAATTAACACTCATATATATAAAATACTGTTCTAATAGAGAATGTGGCTTTCGAATATTTTTTGTATGCGAAATATGACATCTGTCACGCCAGGGTTTCTACTATTAGTGATCTATATCAAGAAAACTATTTCCTTGACCCTTTTTAACCCCCATTCTCTTAGGTTCAAGATCCCCATCTCCTCCCACCTGTATCTCAGTGCATCGAAGAGCTGCATAGGTACTGGCCAAATACGAACGCGTCCTTGGACCGTTGATTTCCGACGTTCCGTCAGGAGGCAGCGAAAAAGCACAAAAGGGATGAAGCTCGATGTCCATACGCTAGCGTGTGCCGCAACACATATCGATTGATATTTTCATCGATGAACCAGCTAGCACCGCTGCCCGAACAACGAATCCGCTTAGTCGCTCTACTTGTTTTATCTTTTAGCCGAAGCGTGAGTTTACCGTGTGTTGTTCCAACGAACGAACCTCCGGCTGGCCCTGGCTCGACCGTGTTTTATTGGTAATTCATTCAGTTGACGTTGACAGGTAGCCGTTCGTACGCTCGGTTCGATTTTTCGTCGTTAGAGATTGTGGAGAGAAGACAATCTGGCGTTCGTCGATAATTAATGGACCGTTTTGCGAGTTGAGGACAGCGAGGGGTTTGTTGCTTGTCGCCGGGCCGCGGGAAATCGTTTCAACGCTTCGTCAGGATAACGAATGGTGCGGAGATCGATAATGACATTATTAGGTGGTCGTAGAGATTTTATTGGTTACAGGGGTGTTTGTACTGGTTTCACGGGTTTTTCCCCGGTTTCACGAGGCTCAATGAAAAGTGTTCGTTAGTATAACTTAAAATTAAGTGTGTGTAAAGTATTCCTTATGGGTAATCAAAGCGTTAATGCATCATTAATAATAAAAAAGACATGGAAATGAATTTTTCATTACCACAGTTTTTTACTCGCTCTTATCGCGTTTGAGTAATTTTCATCCCCGACTCGGGCGTTATTCCTGCTTCAGAAAATTTCGCCTGCAGATTATTTTGTTACTTGTTCTTTATTTTTTTCCCCCCTTCTACTTTTTTCCCTTGCGTTAATACATGTTTCGCGAGCATATAATTATCGCCCCAACGGTCATTACATATTTACTGCTGTAAGGTTTTAATGGTTCATTAAGTATTCAAAAGTCAGAAGTCCAGGCTCGCGTGTACATTTGCTCCGCGTAGAAAAATACACACATTCCTGTGTAAATTTAACGGAAAATTAAACGAACGATAAATCAAGTTACCAATAAAACGTAGAGAAAAACCTTTAAACAAGGAGGAAGAAGAGGGATGAACGAGGGGATGGGGGATTATTTATGCAAACGTACGCACGATTGGGAGGTGGCCGCATTCAGCGAGCCTCCGCACTCCTCGTTTCCTTTTGCTTTCATCCGATATTACTCTTCAATTCGTTTCCTCATGGGGTAGTTTTTCTTGTCGAAGTGGTTGTATTCCATGTACGCAATATTAGGGAAGCAAAATTTCAATTTTGTTTCGCTGTAATTACGAATGTTTCAGTGAATGCATAAAATAAAATAATTAAAAAATAAATTATGAAAAATATATTACGAGACACTTGGAAAAGAGACGTGATGCAGGCAATGAAAGTTTATAAATATGTTTATACTTATAGATAATGAGAGGTTAGTATATTTGTATTTATGACAATAAAGTGGATTGGGAATTCAAGGAAAATAAACGAAATTCAAGCTGAAATCAAACAAGCAAATATTGCTCATAAAATAATGAGGCTATTTTCAATTTACACGATACACATTGTTCCGAATTCTACTTATCGTTTATAACAAGATTGAAATAATAATCATTATCATCGTACAATGAATAATAGTTATCGGCTCGCAGCAATTTGTAGTATCATCAACTTTAGCACAATCGTTCCATATGAATTTTACAGTGTTCTTAGCGTTTAATCGTTCATCAAATATTATGTATAATGGAGAACCTTTAAATCGCGGAGTACGTGAGGATTTCGAGTGGGATCTCAGCACGATAAAGTGGTATTTTTCACTCCCAATTGAACCGCGTGTTTTCTGCACAGGGGTTGACACGACGAGACGGCGTGCGACGATTTAACACGCTTAAAAATATTTAAATTAAATACTCAGCCATTCTCGCAGCGGGTCCAGGAAAGGAACGGCACCGTGAAAATCCATAAATAAAAAAGTTTTAATACCACTTTAGTGGGCTCTTGAAACGAGCAGCCGCTCGGCCGGGCCCGGGTGTTCGGTAATTTGTGGATAATGACTTCTACTTTCTGTTTAACGGTAGTTCCCCCGCATGTAGTTTCACCCCGTCGATCGTAACTCACCGTGGAGCGATCAAGAAAGCGTCGTTAATTGGCGCGAGTTCGCTTTTCCACGCGGCACGCCGATCGCCATCAGCTTCCCTCTTTGTATCGTTTTCTTAAGACTTATTCCAACTTTGAACTTAGCTGGGATTTACGGTCATTATGAGAGCCGCCTAGTACTTGCTACAACCTCTGCAAGGATTATACCGCCTCCTAATGATTAATTAACGCCCGGATAATACGCAGTTCTTGCGATGCAATGGGTGTGATTACCATCAAACTGGGGTACCGTGGTTTACAGCCTGGTCTAAGGGGTTATGATTTTTTTAGGACGAATTTAGTTACTTAACGATCTTGAAAGTACGATATAAAGGGTTAAGGGTGAGTAAAAAGCGGGCCAGATTCGACTGAGGGAGAAGGAAATTGGCTTTGAAATTACTTTAATGCGTATATTTAAAGTACAATTACTTTAATCCTTTTACAGCGAGATAAAGCGGAGAAGTATTCCGCGACATGAATATTTTTATGATAGCAAAGATGAAAGATAATAAATTCTAGATACTTCTCTTATATCTTGGAAAAGTTAATTAGTACAACATATATCTTTTAAGCTAAACACATCACTCTTTATTTAACTATCTCCAACTTCTCACATAATTCAGCCCAGTCCTCCTATCTTCTACTTTCTTAAAATCCCTTCAGAACTCTCAAATTCGAGAATTAATCTCTGTCGTCCACTGGCCCCGATGCAAATAAGAATCTCCCACGAAATTAGGAGACATGATGTATCGTGCCAGCCACATAGTACTGCATATCATTTTTTAAAAGTATAATAAGCGAATATAAGGAGCCGTGCTCTTTTTCTCGGTCTCTGCCGTTCAACCAAAGGGGAGATAAATCGCGATGCGACGTTATCTAACAATTTCATCGCGACGATATTAACGGTTAGGTTCATTTGCATACCATGAAGAGGGGAAAATAGAGGGGTCCGATAAAAATCATGGTTGACCGTGGAGATGAAATAAACCATGTCGTAATGCTTTAATAAACGTCACGTGATAGCGGACTAACCTTATGACCCGTGCACAACGAACCGACGCGACGGTAATAATCCAGTCTCGTGCGGATAAGGATCGCCGATTCCCGGTAAGGATTACGTCTCTGGCCGATTTTGGCGTCAAAATTCGCGTCGATACAAACGGCTAACGGTAACAGCGCCGGAAGAAGCGGCACCTAAACCAACTGATACTTCGTCGCTCTTAACGCGCGAGACTCACGCAATTCTGGGGAAGAAATTTATTAGAGGAACATCACACGATATACGAAAAGTCAAAAAACTAATAAAGAAATAAAGTTCTAAAAATCGTCAGATAAATCCTGAAATATTCGCTAAATGAAGCGATAGAATTCCAGAGTGCGCTAAACGAAAGCAAAAGATTATCCTTATCAGGTGTAAAGGAATGTGCAGATAACCACTTAGTAGCTCGCACGAAGAAGTTATCGCGAAATTCCTATGCAAATGTGCTGGACATTTTTTCCCACGATTATACTATGCTCGAAAAATCTGCGAAACAGTGCAGAGTCTGCTCAATACTTGCCAACCGCCGTGAACTTCCCCTACAGATGTTATCGTGTGCTGCTATTTGCCTTTCCTCGTTCGCCAGTTAGGTCAGTCGGTGTTATCGAACTTTATTTCATCCCGATGCTCCCGTGTTGAAAATTAAGTTCGAAATACTTCAATTATTCATCGGCGAGATAAATAATTCGACAGGCACTTCCTCTGTTCTTTTTTTCCCCCGTTTTTTTTCACCCTTCCATCTCTGTCGACTTGATCGGGGAATACTTAAGCAGCGACGTTAAAGCGTACAGTCGCGTCGCTATCTCAGCATCGCGAGTTTCTCCATCGCTTGGAACTCTCTCGCCATTCCGCGCACGGTCGCATTTATCAAAACTTCTCTGTCCATTTGCCCTTGCGAATTTTCAGCGATATCGAGGAGGAAGGGGGGAAAGAGAGGACAGGTCGTCGGGGGCGCGTTATGAATAACTGAAATTCGCATCGACGTTATATTTCGACGGTTAACGATAAAAAGTGGCACGAGCGAGAGAACTGCTGAAGTTTGACGCGTTGTCGGGTGCGCGTCGGTCGAAACTCATTATCCGACAGTTTCGGTGGATGTGGCCGGGAAACGGGGTCTTCCCGCATCATTCGTGTCTCATTTAGCAGGGGTCGAGTGGCGGGAGATGAAAAATTAACTGGGTAAAAAAAATTGACGACGGTCGTTAACGCGCTCCCTCGGATCGACGGGACCATTTTTATGGCCGGGAGACACCTCGTCGAGTCGCTTTCATTGTGTCATGACCCAATGAAACGATTCTTCGGGGAATAAATAGCTTCTTGAGGCACGTCGAGTGCCAACGCCGTATTCTTGCCTCTATCAGCGATATGAGTTGAAATAAGCTGTCAGTCATGAAACACTGAAAATAACACAGTCGATACAAAAGCTGATATAGGAGTAGAACTTTTTGTAGTAGAACTGTTAATGGAAGTAAATTCGATTCAAACGCCACGTTGATTCTATTAAATATGAGTATATACTGTATATTTCTAGGAATTGTGACGGTAGAATTGGAAAATGTGATTTCCTTTCCAAAAGATCGAATACGCTGATTATACAGAGTACAACCAGATAAAATTAGAAAGAATGCTCGAGGCGATAGATTTCCAATATTGTTTCAGTAATAGGATGATCTACTTATCGGCGAAGTATTCGTAATCCAATTTGAAGAAAAAGGTAAGACGTGTTCATGGTGTGAATTATTGACCCATGTCCGACCACATATGGGGCCTTTCTACTTGCCATCGTATCCGTTAAGGCAACAGCTGTAAGGGAAATACGTTTCCTCTATTCTTTGGTTACCACTTTTTCATAGAGTGTAATCATTTTACACTTTGAGAAACGGTCTACAAACGTATGCATTTTAAAAAATATATTACAATCTAAAAATATCAGAAATGTTTAATTTTGTTATGCAATGATATTATTCAATTTGTCTCTTTTTCTGTGTACGAAGCATTATCTACTATTGATAAATATAAAAGTGCATATTCAACGTTGATTTATGCTTACGAGAACCTATTAAGGATATCTCGAGACCAGAATACGAAATCGTTTGAATCGAGAGCCTACTTTGACAGGTACAGCGATGACGCCCATAGATCGTTCGAAGTGCACTCGCACGAGTACCCAGACGTCGATTTTTCTTCCGTGCGGAATGCTTATTGATCAAATTGTTATTCATCCGTAACTCGTACAACCCGTTCCTGGAATCGTTTTCGTGTACCACGTCTATCGGTCGAATTATTCTCAATTGCTCTCCCGATGTATCGAGAGCTGCTTGATTCGTGTCTCCGATCTGAAACGCTTCGCTCCTAACGATTTCCTCGGCTACTCATTATTCAGTCATTCACATCTATCGCAAGCTTGAATTTCTCCGCTCTGAACTCCCCAGAATGGAATGACTGCAGCCATTCTCAGTCTTCGTTGACTAAAGATAGAAATTAGTCGAACTTCCGTTAATCCTCTTTCCTCGCACTGAACAGACGTTAAAACTTCAGGAGAACCAATTATGCGGGTTGTATTTAAGGGATGATATCGCTTAAACTAGTGGGGAATGTTCGAACTATAACTTCCACCTTAAATTCGTTAATATCCGGTTAGGTAGTTTTTCGACGATTAAGATTATTTTGTATCACGGTTGACTGGCTCTAACAACGTTAAAATCGATAGGTGTGATTATTTCATCCAATTGTGCAATCTTCAGCACTGACGTCAGCAAGTTTCCATCATCATCAAGTTTCCCGGCTCTCTAAGTTCCATATCTAACTATCGAAATCTATTCAAACAGATCGCGTTTCCAAACATCGAACGTTTTCGCGTCTGACAATAAGAGCCGTGGGCTCGCCAGATAGGCTCACTGACGAATCCATTTCACTGATGCTTCCTTTTCGTGCTATCCTATACAGAGAGGTATCTATCGCAGTCCTGTCGTAACTATGAAAGACCACGAGATTCCGTTGCGCGCAATTCATATCCACGATTTCATGTAATTGTTCTCCGTTTAATATATACGGTCTACTGTTAACAGCGAGTCTATAGAACACGTGATTAGCGAATCGCGTGAATTATATATCGTAACGGTAAATGAAACCGACAGAGTGAAAAGAAAATCTATAGTTACAGTATGAAATGATGGATAATAATAGAAGCTCAATGAATGGGTCTTTAGTTTCAATAAAAGACAACCTCAAATGGGACAGAGATTTATTTGATCAGAGATGTATTAACTCGTTCTATGACAATTTTTTCGCATCACCGAAATGGATACATACTCAGTGTGAAACTTCGATACTGAAATTTGTATGAAAGGTAACAATATACTATTCAGTCGTATGGACGCGTTATTTAGAGAAGTGCTTGGTTATGGTTACGACTTTTGTTCCGAGTTATAGTCTCGCGTGACGTTGCCACTGCTATTTGTCGTACTCTCTGCGTGAGTGAAGTCTAAATTAAAAATATTTAAATATTCACAATTTAAAGATTTCAAATATTTAAATATTCAAATTTTCAAATTTTCAAAATTTCAAAATTTCAAAATTTCAAAATTTCAAATTTTCAAATTTTCAAATATTCAAATTTTCAAATGTTCAAATATTCTGAATTAGGAAAATTCCATTATCAAAATTTCTACACGTTTTTATACCTTTCTTTGAAACAGAATACAAAATACTCTTGTATCTACTATGAATAAAATGAATTAATTAAATTCTACACTGAAAACATTGTTATTCAGAAAAAACTGAACAAGCTACTCGATCATAAAACATTAAAGAGTCTCATAACGGTAACAGAAACACTCCAGGTACTAAGAGATTTGCCATGGGAGACGTATTTTAATCGCACTTAATGAGGGAGTATTCTCAAGTAAAATACAGAAGCATCGACGACATAATACCAACAGAAGCGTCTCAGCTTACAAGTCTTGCAAGTCGTTGACACAGTGCTACGTCTTTTCATGAGCCAAAGCTGGGTGTCTTTGATGCAACGCCGTGTCTTTCTTCGCTCATCTTATCTTGAGAGTTAGAACCAGGACAAGAAGAAGACAAAAGACATTCGGCTCGCGAATAGGCTTGTGCAACAGCCTGTTTCTTTTCTTTTTTTTTCCCCCCAAATATTCAGCTCCTCGTGGTGTACCTTACCAAATAACAGCTGCCGCGAGGCGTTTATCTTTCTCCTACTGCTGCACGACCAGCAAAGTGTTAATATAAGGGCCGCCATTCGTAAGCACTTCCAAAGATAAGAGGATTGCACCGATATTCCTTCGCGCAGCAGAGGCGACTGCGTTCGTAGGTACCGTTTATTACCGCAATAAATAGTACTATTAAGAGTGACACGCAGAAACTTCCGTCTGTTTGGGGCCGTGGCCAAGTGCGGTCTGAGCTTCCGCGAAGTCGAACAGACGTTCGAGTGCCGGCGATTTTCCTAGGAAATATCGCGTAAGCCGGCATGATGTACCTCATGGCTGCCACCAGATTGGTCGATTTATCGGCGTTTCTCCGACTTTAGCGATCGACTAGCCAGCAGCCGGGATTCTTCGATATCGGCCGCCATCGCCATTGACCGAGGCCAATCGTATTTCACGAGTTTTTGAACGGACATCGGGACTACGAAAGGATCATTCGTTATTGCATCTCGATTCGCGTGCCTCCCTTATTTAATTTGATTCATGTTCCACGACCGCTGTTGGAATGACCTAATACTGCTGTTTCGTTTAACTTGATCTGTAGTGCACACTGGAAATGGAATGCGATCAATCTTTTACTATGGGAACGTGCAAGCAGTAATTTTCATTACTAATATTTCGTAAGCTACTGACTAGGAGGATTTAAAGGTACGTGTATTCAATTTGACGATACCTACAAGCTAGGAAACTGAGTTTTATACACAAACCCTTCTCGTATTACGCGTTTCTTATACTTAATTAACCTTAGCGCCGTTCAGCGTTCCGAGCTGCTAGTAAAAATTATCGTATTTGCTTTCCATCGTAAAGTACAAAGAAGAACGAGCTTAACTTCTGAATTTTTCATAGAAGCAAATTACTGTCTGATTTTATGATAGACGTTGCGTTCTTATAAAACGTTTAAAAAATGTACAACGTTGCTTTACATTGTACTTCTCCTTACACTTTCTTTGTTCAAAGAAGATACTAACTTATCGTTAGTCTACTGCACGATGGGAGCACAGAAAATTCTACTACGATACCACCTTAAAAAATGAACATCAGTTTCTACGTTCCCTTTTCTTTTCCACCGAGAAGTCTCTGTCACACCATCAATATCTCGACGCAAGGTCCATTTCCAACTAATGCTCCCTCAAACGTGTGTGCCCTCGATTTCGGAAGATACCGCAGAGCGTTGAACGCCCCCTACCCTTTAATTTACACGATCGCTAGGTCAATCTTGGGGCCATCAGCGGCGCGCTTCCACCGTGGATTGTTGGATATGCGCATCATAAATACGCAAATCGGCCAAAGTTGCTCGATCCGGGCAATTGCACCGTTCGGTCAATTTTGAACGATCTTAATCTGGAGGCCCGATTGAAATTCATGAAGCATAATCACCGGTGAAATTTCCGCGAACGGATTTGACCCCGCCGTCCCGCGGCCCTCCGCCCCCGCGCACACATCCCCTTGGTTTATTGTTTAAAACATTGATCAGCGGCCTCCGGGCAATTACCTACGTGTCGTGCCGCTCGCATTATTCTTCGCCAGGAATTAGTTCCCAACGCAACGCGGATCGCGATCGTTATTCAATGAAAATCGATGAGCGTTTAAACGATTAACGAAACGATTTCGCGGTCCACGCAAAAACTAGCTTTTGTGTGTAGCTCGTGTTCCCCCGCAATGTCGATAAATCCGACCGTTGGACTCTTTATCTTCGCAACTTGCTATAATACAGTGGAAAGCCTCGATCGCTGGTAAGCACTGCGAAATAAAGCACGGCCGAGGGTGGAATTTATCCAATTGTTCCCGGGTGGAAAAGTTTCGCGAAAATCCGCCGAGTATTTGCACGATCAACAGTATCGAAGTTCGCGCAAATCGTGTCCTCTATGATGCGGATAAATCCGTAACACGGACCTCGAGGCCGCAGAGCGCCCCACTTCCACCGTTGTCCCAAGTTCGCGCGTTCTAATCCCTCGATTACAGTAAGCACGGGGGAAGTGTAGCGAGTCCGCGACTCGTCGTACGGCTCCCCAGTGCAAACAGAGAGCTCTACGCACGAATACTCGTGCTCCCAGGGTCGTTTCGCAGTTCATCCGCGTGTGTTTGGGCTAGGGGAAAAAAAGAGACGAAACGAGCGCACCGGTACTTCTACTTGCGCGCAACAGCTAAACGCGAGGGGGTTTGATAAGCCCCTAGTGTGCAGCGTTAGACACGCGTCTCAGCGTTTATCTGCCGCGCAGAAATTCCTCTCGGACGGTGTAACGTAATCCCTTCGGCCTGTTTGTCCCTCCCGTTTATTCTTTACAACCCTCTCTTTGCACGAGTACCGCCGTGACTGCATTTGTTTCACGAAGCAACGTGTTTCGCGGTCCCTTATTGCGTCGCTCTCTCGATCCGGTGTTTACCGAGGCCGCATTCATATGTAACGGGGCGTTCGTGTCGAAAGCGGAACGCACGCTACGGCTCGTCGTCTTTTATACAGCCGATAGATTCCGACTAGTCGACCAGCATGCCCTACATTCGTCCTTTCGAGTCGAGAGGGAAGAGTCTCCGCGCGATCTCTTGGCCGACGCTGCCGGAAGAGGCTGTTCCGGGATACCGCCTCTTATTCGGATTTCATTGATCCGCCGATGGAAGCGTTATTCGAGGCCAGAGAGTCGAGAGAGAGAGACATCGGTCGTCCACATCGGCTTGTTTTCACTGGTCTTCTTCCGCGGCGCTGATGCTGACCTCTCCAAGCTGTTGTTCTTGAGAAGGGATTATGGATTAGGGGGTCATGGAAATTCAAACTTTTTTTCTCTTTTTCTAGTCTTTGGGGTGCAGTGAAGAGGGTCCTTGAGAGGTCTTCCTTGGCACTTCTCTTTGATTCTATTTGTATAAATCTTTCCTTCATCAAATTTCTGATACTTTGCTGGAGATTTAGTGGAGGGGTTGATCGTGTTGCGAGTTGGGTTATTATAATTATTAAATGGAGTATTTGTTATTTTAACCTTAGAATACAGTAGCCCATGTAGTCTCCGTGTATACTTCTTTTGTTAGTAATTTTTGTGTAAATTTAGAATTAGCAATTTCTGCAACCCCTTTTCAGAATCATATGGCCAATAATTTGTAACGTCAAAAGTAAAAAATTAGGATTTAAAAATTTAAATGCTTGAATATTTAAAATTTTAAATATGACACTTGTAGAGCTTTCGTTTAAGCACCATTACTCTAAAAGTACAGGTGTCCTCGATTTCAAAAGTAGAAATACCAAAAATACCTGTAGAAAACCATTATTAAAATATTGTTCGTTCACACGTTTCTTTGGGCCATCCATTTTTGTTACTATAAAGTGGTTGCAATACCATTTCAAGAAATTCTTGCCTCACTTTCCTTCAACCTTCTCTTTAAGAAACCATAAACGAGCTGCAAAAGCAAGAATTAACATCAGGGACACGAGTAGTGAGCTAATAACGAGGAAATACCGAAAACACAATGATGGTCGACTGGTCCGAACGATACAAGAAAAGCAATCGAATTTCTCAATGTAACAGGGTAGTTAGCCACGCTTCGCAGAAGTTTCGATATACAATAGCAAAGGAAGAAGGGACTATTCAGAGAACATAATAGAATTGGAAATCGTATCCGCACTACTGACTCATGATTTGCAGAATGAGGGCTCGGCTGCTTGGAACTTTCTTCTGTTAAAATTTCAAAGTTTTCTTAATTACGGTTATTTCAATTCACCATTTTGGCCAACTTCTTCTTTAGACTTCATATTTGCAAAGAATATAAAAGGCGAATGAGTCTCCCTATTTGTGAATGCTCATCAAAGTCTATCGCTGAATGGAAAAAAATGTTGCAGAAAGAGATAGAGTCTCATATTTTCTTTAGCTTCTCCCTTTATTTCAGCATTGACGAACATAAAACAAAGCTATAGACAGTGGTCCTAGCATTCGAAGTCGTACCTTACTTTACTGCATAGCGGAGGAACTTCCATATCGACCGCCTTTCCTTATTCATGGCCCGTATATCCAGATACCAAAATGTTTTGATGCCAAATAATGATAATATCAGCTCCACTGCTGTTGGGAAATATCATCTCGCATCTGACATTATAGATAAGAAATTTGATTAAAATGGAGCACGAAGGTATCTCTTCAGCGATGGTATCGAGAATGAATAAATAATTATTACACCGAGTCCATTTGCTGGCAACCAACTGTGCATCACGTCTTTTATATCAAGTAATATCCCAGACGTAAATTTGTCAGTATTAATAACTCTATTACGGTCGCGAGACGTGAAAACATTCTTTCTCATAAGCCAACCAGCGTGTCAACGTAATAGCCAATATTTCTATCTGACTTTATTAGCCATGCTTTATTAGCCACGATACGGAGATCGTAATTCCGCGTGGAACTCGATAAAATTGATAAAACACTCGAAACGGTCTCGTTTCAAATCGATCCTCTATCTCCATCGAATCGAGTCGAGCAACAAGATCAAGTTCATCATCATTCCTCGAGGCATAAAATTTGAGCGTACCTCCGCCAACTCTCGCTCTTTAAAGCATTCTCGCGTACCCGCTAAAATAAATTCCGCCATCCCGCGACGCGAGAAGCCGAAGAAATCGCGTTCGTAGTTGCCCTCGGCTGGCACGCTGATCGCGTTGGAATTTACGATGATCACTCGTGTTGAAAATTACCGATAACGCGGGAGGGCGAGAGGGTGAGTCACGTTAATCGCGATTAAACAAGCTCCTCGTCACTATATCACGAACGTTTCTCTCGGGTTAGCGGTCGCTCCAGTCAACCGTGGTATTTACGGACAATGGCTCCTCTTTTAAGGGGAATCAGGATCTTGGCTTATAACGAGTCTTTCAAAAGTGAGCGCTTTCTATTTCGCTTGGCGAGGAGCGTGGCGCAGAGATGGGGCCATTCAAGGGAAAAGTTTCCCGCGGAAGGCTTTCACGTGCATGCGATGTTCCTGTCGACGACGTTGGAATCCCTCCACGCGGATGTATATCGTTGCTCCTTCCCTTTTTTCGGCCTCTTTTTACGAGCCGCTCGCGACGAAACTGACTGGAAGATGGCTGCGTCAAAGCGAATGAACGTTGATTTTACGCACCGTCGCTCCTGACAGTCCCTCGCCGCGTTCCAAGGGGCTTGGGAAATTCCTGCACCTTGCGGCGAACTGTTTCAAATATTTACGGAGCCTTCACGCCATCGACGCAGCGATACGTTTCTGGCTGACGCGTATTTGGCTGCGTGCGTGATCGACGACGACAGCAACGGTTGTAATGGATATCCGCCAGTAAATATTACTTGCACGCATCACGAGAGGGAATCAATGGAGCTCGTATTTTTTTACCGAGAAATTATGGCGATTTTTTCGCGGTTGCTTGTACACGTCCACCGCTGGACTCGGGATTTATTCGCGCGCCGTATATCCTTGAACTCCGAGCATAATTGGCTGGGATCGCTTTATAAAATTCCCTCGGTCCATTTACTCGTTCCACTTCCCTTCAACAATTTCGAGATATACAAGTTACGAAAAGAGTCGTAATTATTCGAAGTGCTACCGTGGACGGTGTAACTTAGAGAGCTCACATTTTTCTCCAAATATCGTGCCTTTCTCTTTATTATACTCCGAACGGAAAAGGCACGCGAAGAAACTTCTGCAAAAGCGCGCTGAATAGTCTTTGACGCAACTTTTATTCCAATATTCTTCCCGTGGGATTATTTACATTTCATTCGATGGAGAGGGGGAGTGGATAGTCGGGCTGAGCCAAATGCTACGCGCTTCTATCACTTGTCCAGCTACCATGGATAGCTCGCGGTGTCGAAAATGGCCAGGGGAAATTCCGAATCTATTTAGAGTTAAACTATGGATCTCGAGCGAGTCCTTTCCATGGGATCCGTTCCATTTTCGCTATCGACTTTTCTGCTCCGACACAGCCCCGTTCTTCGCGCCTAGAATTTCACCAAGGAAAGAGTTTCTACTTTTTCTCCCCCTCTGAAGGATGCTTCACCTTGATCCAAGCAGTTCCAGCGAAAAGTGGCTGATCGATGAATTCGAGTTCTCGGCTCTGCGTCGGGCGAAGGACCTCGTCTTCCTTAGCTCTGGGGAAAACTTAAGGCAAGACGACATCGGCTAAAATTTACGACCCTGCGAATCGCGCAACCGAGGAGACTTATCCGGTCTCTCTCGTCCACGCCAGCCACCTTCGGAATGGATGGCACCGGCTCTACCCGAAACTTTTATGATTT
Source organism: Calliopsis andreniformis (assembly GCF_051401765.1). NCBI lineage: Eukaryota > Metazoa > Arthropoda > Insecta > Hymenoptera > Andrenidae > Calliopsis > Calliopsis andreniformis. The sequence goes on from NC_135064.1 coordinate 24,172,747, forward strand.
TCCTATGGATTCTGATTAAATTTCATCGGGAACGCAGTCTTAATTTTGTGTAGAAACGTTGTCGGAGTGCATCATAGTTTCTCGCGATCGTGACACGCTCTCATTTGAAATTTAATGGAATAAATTGCTAGATATATTCCAATAGTGATTTCTCAGAGATCATTTCTGTTTCTTGCGTGATCAGTAGCTTATGGCAAGAAATATTAGCAGGCGTAGTCGTAATAATAAATACAGTTTTTAGGAGTTTTAGATAAAAGAGATAATAACCTTCGACTAATATGTTGTCAGGAGTATGATCGAACGAAAATTCATAATTTTTAGATATTTTTTATAGTAAATTTGGAAAGTCGAGCTAGTGTAAATATTGCGACCTCGCTATAGAAAACAAAGACAAGAGCAATTGGGGACAGTTGAACAGTAAAGAAGGATTAAAGTGAGGGACTGCTATAGGGATAGAGTTAAAGTAGAAGGAAGAGCACATAGAAAAAAAGGTGCTAGGAATTTAAAGATATGCAGATTTTCGCAGAATCTGCATAGTAAGGAGAACTTTATGAGAAAATAGAGAAATAATTGAAACAAATCAGAGAAAATAACCAATAATTCCATGATGAATGTAAACAAAATGAAAAATTCATATACTTTATCTCGCAAAGGTTCGAATCACGATAAAATGAGCAAGATTTTAATATCCTCAAATAAGGAAGCTGGGCTTGCACGGACAAATATTTGCCATTAACAAAGAATCAATTTTATTTGATATTTCTTGCAATAAAGAAGACCCGAGTCTGTCGTAATTTTTCCTCCCACGTATTTGCGTATTAACAGATACGTTTGTTTAATTTTCGTTAGCAACTGTTATTATAAACCGTTAATATCGATCATTGGCTAAAGCCCAGAATATTTACAGAGATTATGAGTGCACGTTTCTATTTTCGCCATCTCGTACACGTTTCCGTAAAAGCCATAATTGAACGATCGTAATAATTTAAGGTGACTTATCGACCGAAAAGTTGCGAGAAGTGTCCGCAGGAATACCTTCCTTTTTTTGTCTCCTATCCCCTCCACCCACTATCTCCCTTCTTTCTCCGCGCGATCTATACGACAGCGTTGAAATTTATTATCTCACAGGTTACAACGGAAGGAAGTTTTGCCAGTTTTTCATTTATGCAAATATGTACCAGGTGTTCGAAGATTCTTTTATTTCCTGTACGCCGTGGATTTCCGACGTTTCATGAATTTCCGTGTAAATTTGTTTTTGCATCGTTGCTCCTCACGGCTTTTTGCGAGTTCCGCTTAAACGAAGCCAGAACTCGGGCGATTTTTGTTTCGCCTAGTTGCATTCCTTTTGAGATGCGCTTCTCTTTTTACCGACGCGCAATGAGTATTACCGCAGCAATGAACATCATTCGCAAGCGTTTAACGCTTTTTGTTTCTTTTCAACGTCTCGCAGTGCTACGTTTCTTCGTCGGTTTTGCTCCTTGAGCGCGTCTGCCGGATCACTGTAGTCAGATTATTAATTTTTTTTTCTTATTCTATCGAGTGAACTGTGGAAACGAAATAATCCCATCCTGTTACTTCCGAGCCTCGCTTGTTACAAGGAGGCTTACAGGTACTCCAAAACAAATCTGTTCCAGCGATTCAGTTTCGAAGTTTCCTTTCGCAGTAGTATAGGTAAATAATAAGTGAAACATAGAGGACTCTTACAATAACGAAACAGAAATATCTTTCCTTTTTATTCTTTGATGGTTGACATTAATATTTATTAAATTTCCTCGGTTCAAAATATCCCCACTGAAGCAAGGATTAAACTGCAGGCCATCAACTTGGCCATCGACGAACATTTGTTACTTCCTGTCGAAAATAAAACGGTCTCGACAATAAAAAGCTCATTCCATCGCGATTATTTCGCCTCTTATCAGATTCCACCGGAAGCAGGTTACGAGTGTCGATGTTGAAAAAGTCACCTCGTCCAGTCTAAGAGCGCCGTCGCTGGAGGGAACGTAATGCTTCTACCAGCGCGTTGACTATCGCGGCTCTAGAGCAATAAGACGCCTAGAACACGAATCGGGCCAAACAGTAATTGTTGCCGCGCTAAAAGAGGGCACCCGTGGAACGAAGCTTTTTACTAGGCACTTGCATCGCATTTGCATCGCAGACGAAGATGTTACTGAATCTTAGTTGAATATCGTTAGGAACGACATGACTGCCGGGACAACTGCGATAAAGCACGGCTCCCTGGCTATCGATCCATCGCCGTGACGCTTCGTGGCCAAAAACACCGTCACTTTCAACGATAACAGTCTGTCAGTGGTTCTTCCTTTGTCTCGGGCTTCCCCTTTACCCTTTGCTACGTCGCCCCTGTCTCGGTCGCGACACGCGTCGCGAACCTTTAACCTTTGGCCACGCCAGGTGTCGGTTATGAAACCCTCGGTAGCCCATTACAATAAATACTTGCGGTTTGATTGTATTGGAGTTGGCGTCCCTAAATTTATGTATTTCGAGAACCTTTGAATTTCTGTACGTTTACGGGTTCTTTGAAGTCGTAAATTGTCAGACTGGGGCCGAGGATTCCACCACCACCACCGCCAAGCCTCTTGAGAATACTTTGCAGAATCTTTGTCCATTTGTTCCCAAGAGCGTTAGATCTTCTTCGACAGTCAAAGTGTGCGGATTGCGTCCTATAAAGGTTCAATATATTCAAGTATGAGAAGATTGATGCTTTCGGTCGGAGTGTGACTACAACTGTGGAGGACGAATGGCACAGTGAGCACGTATTCTTATTAATTTAGAAATGAAGCTGCGACTGAATATTTAGAAAATTGACCTCTGCCTCATATGTCAATATTATAATAAAATTAGTATCGTAGAATCACTTTAATTGCCTTATAAAAAATGATCGAATTCATAGAAGCTCGAGTCTCATATTTATCAATATCTGTTAATTGATTTATGACCACATAGGATACGAATAATAAATTCGATGGTAAATGAGTGCATAACGAACTCGGTACATTAGTTAAAGGTTAAATCGAGACTGCAGATGGTCGTGCACGGACGACAGGTATTAAAGTATCGACATGCTGCAAAGGTAATGCAAAACCTCAATAGCGAAGGGTGAAATATCGAATTTTGTGAAAACGCTCTCTCGTCTCGGTACGAGGTAACACGCGTTTCCCGCTACTCCACCGCAACCGAAAAATAAATCGGAAGCATCGAGTAAATAATCCCCTTGTACCGCAACGCGCGGAAAGTTGGTATGAATGTACACAGCGTGCTTATAAACTACGAACGAGAGTTCCATAGAGTGATAGAATCCAAAAACCGGAAATTAATTGTATCGAAAAATATTGAGCTCTGTGTTGCAGGAATACACGGATGCAAGTATTTTGTAAAGTTAAATATTGCAATTTACGTACTCGCTTCTAGTTTGTTAGCTTAACGTGGATCATGCATTACTTACTTTATGAAATGGAGAAGAAAGTAAAAATATGAAATACTGATTTCATTCTTCCACCTAGGGAAAGTCAGAATCATAAAAGAATGTAAATACAGAGATCAAAGGATTTACCTTAGAGAATTTCATATGATGTACATTATATTAACGTAAATATTGTGGATTTTAAGAACTTCTAAATTTTTAGTTCGTCGAAATGAAGACAAAATTTGACAAACAAAAATTCTGAGAGGAGTCTTTATTAAAAGAATCCTTATTTAGAAACTAGGATTGTAATAGAAGAATTGCTAATTTCTTCCTCACAATATTCAGGTTGTTGACTCGATAATTGTATGAGCTTTCCTCTATCCTTTACAACAGTCGAGACTCCACCTTAACAAGATTTATCCCCTAAGATTCCATGTCTAATTTATGACCGCCTCACTTACACTAATTGTAGAACGCGCACTAAAAGGTATCCTAATGAAAGTTGCACTTTTCGAAGCAAGATAGCGGCCGTTTCTTATGTCGCGGGATTTAATTTGTTGCGTGCTTTCCTTCGCCCTCATGCTATCAAGAGTGCAATTTGTTTCGCTGTCTCAGGATCCTTGAAACAATCGAACTCGTCCCGGAATCTTCATCCATTTAACACGGCCCCGATGGAAGCGTAGCGACGTAAACTAGATGGACAATGGAAACGTCTGTGACCTATATACTCTTTGCTTGAGTAATGAGAAAGATACGGTCGAGCACTTCCCATCGAGCCGAAACCGTTCATCGTTAATAACACGGCGGAATCGACAAATCAATACAGACTGTTCTTAATTCCTCTGCAATCGTCGAGTCAGGGTATTGACAGATTCCTCCAGTCGGGAAGCGGATTCGTAAATTCAAAGGCGGGATCCTCCTTGTCCCAGCAGCTCTAATTGACCTCGCTTCGCGCCTAAACCTACAAAGCCTTAACGAAACCGTCGGTATTTAGTTTGCTCTGCCTTCGACTTCAGTTATAAGTCTTCCGCGGGCGTGTATGTCTTTGAAACATTTATCACGGCGGGGTCACAAAAGAATATTTTTCAATATTTGCCGAGCTCTGACGCACGAGCGCGAATGCACGAACGGCGGCCTGGCTGAAAATGCGATGCCTCTGTGTGGGAGGCGCACAGACACGGCCTGTAACTAATATCATTCTTGAAACGTCATGCTCTGAAAACTACATTCGCCGATAAAGGTTCCCGGATTGAAGAGCCGGCCTCGAATCGTATCAGCCGCGCTCCGCCTTTATTAATTATGCAGCGCCGGAAATATCTGCGTACTTCTCAGGATCTGGGTTGTACGCACACACACCGAGCCTTAAATATTTTTTCATCTTTCTCGAAGTCTGTTCGTTGAACGCTGAACAGCTTTTAAAGGTTACTTATACAATCGCGGAGCGGTGTAGCGAGCGATGGAATATTTCATTTTCGAAAATCTATAACGTACAAGGTTGTACATATTTCTATTTTCAGTGTGTGTTTCAGCAATCAGTCATACGTAATATTGCCTTTAATTCTGCGGCCTTACAGAGATCATAATGTTTCATTCGATAACTGCCCGAGCGCAATGAGCATTCGCTTTTACGCTGAAACAAATGTCATGAGATATTATCACAAGTACAGCGCGCGTTGTAGCGATACAAATGCCAAAATGACACACATGCTCTCCGTCTACAATCGAGCAAATGGCAGCGTGAGGGAAATAGCACATTCGTATCGGAGGCGTTTCCAATTCGCAAAACGGCCAGATGCAACAGTGTCCAGCAGAATTCATCAACGTCTCAGAGGGATGGTAATGTGTAGACCTAATCGCCCAGATTGTGGGACACTGAAATCAATGAACATTCCCGTTTGCTGGAAACAGCCTATCGATACTCTAACAACTTCTAGTCCAGCAATATTCCAATTTTTTGTTAGCTTTGCGTTATCGATAAGCGCTGCTAGGCATTGCTCTTTTCACTTTCTATGTCAAAGTATAAATTCGTTAGGTCTCTGATCATCCTCTCTTCACCATCCTCAATATTCTGTATCTACTCTACTCTCTAGTACTCTACATTCTATTCCAACTACCAAATGAAACTCAGACTCATTCATACCACACTCGTGCACTCCATTTCCACTTGTTACGTGTCGTCGCATCGATTAGCTTAATATTTAGTTGTAACCTGTGTTGCAAATAGCGACGTTACCGAAATATATGATAGTGTAAAGTAATCGATCTATGGCGTTTCTCAGCGTCCAACACCTGTAACGCAGCCGACCTTCGGCCATAACTCGCTTTCCCCTCGCAATTCTTCTCCGCGGCGCATAAAAAATCCAACAAAAGCTATTGGTCGGTCGCATCAATTCCGGCCGTATGAAATTTTCAAAGGTCCTAACTCTGAGTGTCGCCATTTATCGAGCGAGAACGCCTTTCCATTCCCGCAATTAACAGGCGCGCCGCGTCGGTAGTGCCTGAAAGTTTGCCCCGAAAAACGTTTCAAGTGCGGCTGGATATATTTTTCTCCGCGCTGTGTAGCTCCGGGACTTCGGAAGAGGGAAATATTCGAGATGAAATTCCACGTGAAATCCAATCGGGGTTTGGCGAGAGGCGAAAATTCGCCCCGACGAATTCGTAGCTGCGCGGATTTAATTTGAGCTCTCGCGCACACCCTTTGGGAGCGAAGGGCGCGTTGACGGCAGTGCAACGTTCTAATTCCCTGATGCATTACGTACGTATTGTTGACGGAACGACTACGATGGCCATGCATACAGGAAAATGTATGCTCTGCGTACAATGTGCGAGCAGGATCCTCGCCCTCGTCGCTCCCCTCTACCACGATGTTTTTTACCAGCTCGTTTCTTCAATTCCCGCCACTCGGTTCGTGCCGTTTTCGATGAAAGCGTTGTTAAATGAGCGCCGCTTTGAGCCCCGCTCGACGGAGCCGGGTTCCAGCAAACGACGCAGCGTGAACTTCGCGTGATTGCGGGCAATAATGATTTCCTACGCCCCCTCCCTTAAGCCCCCTTCACCCTTTCCCCCCCACCCACCGTCTTCTATTTTTTTTCTCTTTCGACGAAGTTGCGCCCGATGATACAGATAGGGTGATTACTTCCGGGTAATACGGAGTCAACGACATAATTGGAGTAAGCGTTCCGATTCATTATGGTCGCGCTATTACTTACAATTGCCTCTGCCGATCCCTGATTATTCTATTCCGTGCGGAAACATGGATATAGGCTTTCTTATATTACTTTTTTATTTTTAAGTTGATCCACTGAAGGTTCGGCTCTTGGACGATGGGACTAGCTGGGTCATGATTGACCCGTTCTGGGATACTAACAAGAAACGTCATTTTAGTGTTATCTTCTGATTGTGGTGAAAGTCGGTATATGAGGGGCGCATCGAAAAATATTAGACACGTATTCTTTTCACCTGTTGATATTTATAATTAAGGGGTGAAAGGTACCCCCAAAGGTAAGGTGAGGAGTATCATTTCGTAAATATCTGGATTTATTTTTTACGTCATCTTATTGAGTACAAAAGCCCACGTGTTCTGTACCTTTTCGAGATATTTGCGAAAATGTATTTTCCACCCCAACTAAAAAAAATACGTGTCTAATATTTTCTGATGCTGTGCTCGTGTACCAAGTTTCTTGTGAGACGTACTTGTTCATACATCAGAAGATGAATATTTTCGTCAAAGTTTTACCCAAATATTTTACATTAACTTAGATACTTAAGTACCTTTTTTTAAGTAGTATTATTAATCAATGTTTGAAATGAAACAATATACATTTATGAAGCACAGACGCACAAGTTTAGTACAAAAGTATAAGATTAATATTAGCTCAACCAAGAATAAGCTCGGTCCTCCATCAAAGCGTCCGATGATATATTCAGCATTCGCCATCAGGTGAATAATACGGGTCACAATTGACCCACCTTGGCCAGCCAACGGTTAATCTTGACTTGAAGATCGATGTGGGCGACTATCGGTCAGTGCAAACAGTTGCGCCCATCCGTCGCGACACCTCTTCAAACTGAGTGGACTTTCGGTGACCGAAGGTCTCGGGCTTCCTCGCCTGGGAGGCTAACCCTCTCGTAACAGAGAGGTTTGCAGAGGACATGGACGGTTACATTCGTCTCGATCACTCTGGGAACAATTTGTTTGTGCTATTCAATTTTCCAAAGAAAATTAGGGGACCTGAGTACCCTGGGGGATGGGATAACGAAGGCTAGATCGATCGCGACGAAGGGGAATATTTATTTGTAATTTCTACTCCAGCGGAAACGGGTCAACGCAATTACTAGCCGTGTAGCGAACGAGTAAAAGAACGGCGCTTGATTCCTTGGCGTCTAAGGAATTGCAGCGAATTACCGGGGAAACGCGCAGGATTTATAATGGAATAAGCATGAAATATTGAACGATTACTGCCGATAGAATATCGCCCCGTTAAGTATCGTCGGGGTCGATCATTCAGTATTACTGGGTAGAATTGCATCATTGATTGTTGCGTCCGAGAATCCAATTTGAAGGGATGGGAGCTAGTGTCGCGAGCAGAGAGGAAATTCCAGGATATAAAGTTGGGGAATTTCGGGGTCGACGGGCGACTCCAATGTTCCTCGCGAACGCACGTATCTAGAGGCAGCCAGCGCGCGACGTACGAAAATGAGACGAGGGAAATTCCATTTTCCCAGGCCGAGCACAGGCACGCCGAAATCATATCAGGTACCAGGTACCGTCGAAGTTGCAGCACGTCGCACGGATTTCGCCCGCCGCCTTCGCCTTCCACCGTGGAGACCCCCGTGCCCCGCGAACAAATTGATTTCGAACCAAAAATATCCTCATCGTGAATTTCAATTTTTCGACATTATTTCGGAATCACGTGCCGCCGTGTAGACAAACGGTGGGTTTACATTTCGCATCATTGTAGAACGGTTAGGCAAATTCGCGTTGCCAAGACATTCGTGTACGGTTTCGCGAGGCCAGAAAAAAGCGAGAAACATTTTAGTAATAATATGCTGCCTATTTGTGGGCGACGAGGATGTTTAGTAGAGGAACCTTCAAACGGAATAAATTATAAAGTGAGCTGGATGGAATTGAGGGGCTCACAGTAAAAAAGACCCTTGTCAATTTTTCTGTCCCTTTTGGGGGAGCAAAAAAATACTGTCGCATCTGTAATTCTTGTGCAACAGATTAACATTTTTTTAACAGAATATTTACGTAGCACGTATTATACACTGATAAAAAAAATTATGCCATCCAAAAATCATGGGGAAAATTTACCAACTTTGACTGATGGTAACTCCGCGAAAAATCGTCGTAGGATCGTGATCTTTTTTGTAGATTGAAGCTTGAAATCTGTACTTTAAGATACTATATATCGATTTTAGGTTTAATATGTTTCTACTACCAGAACTCTTTAAATTTGAGGGCATGTTTGTCATATAGAAAATTGCAAAAGTTGACGGGTTACATTGACTTCTTAAAATTTTTTAGGGGGATGTCGTTTAAAGTAGTATAAAGTTCAAAGTTTTCCCTTTAATATAAAAAAAAGAGCAAGTCGCTACGATTTTTTTTCGCAAAGTTACAGCACTTTAAAGTAGCCCTTGCTACCTCAGGTAATGTCAATGCCGTCGGCATATGACAAGAATACAAGGGCAACTTTAAAGTGCTGTAACTTTGCGAAAAAAAATCATAGCGACTTGCTCTTTTTTTTATATTAAAGGGGAAAGTTCAAACTGTATGCTACTGCCAACGGCATTACCAACAAAAATTTTAACAGGTCTATGCATTTTGTCAAACTTTGCAATTTTGAATATAATAAACCCCACAGATTTAAGGGGTTACAGTGACAGGGGTGCATTAAACATCAAATCAATACATAATGTCTTACAGCAATCTTAATTTTAAAAAAAGAACATAATCCTACGATGATTTTTCGAGAAGTTGTTGCCAGTAAAAATTGGTCAATTTTTGCAGTATGCTTTTTATGGTATAAGCTTCACTATACTGTGAATCACGCTTTTGACTATTAGGATGTGTTTTCATAAAAATAATCGTAAAATTTGTTGAAGGTTGTTTTGGTTATGAGGCTGTTACTTGTTAGTATTAATTAGTATTACCTTTTTAGTTGAGTCATTTGAGGCGAACTACCTTTATATATTCAGAGTTTTACGCCCACTATAATCCCTGATAGAAATTTAAAAATATTGCGTGCATGAGTGCATGTGAATTATATGACGACGCGTAGGTAATTGCATTTTTATCCTCTGAAATATGGGTCTTTTGCAAGTGAGTGATTATTTCTTTATAACGTATGTAAACTCACTATGTTGCTAAGGGGTTAATTCACTTTCAATTTACTAGCATAACGATTATCAAGTGCTTTTATATATAATAAGCGTTACAGTATACGCAGAAGTGCACAACATATCGGAGTTTCTGTATAAAATTGAGGGCACATACTTCACAAAATAGGGTAGAATATGTTAAAGTAAAACAAAATAGAATAGTGCATGCTAAAGCAGTAGAAAAATAAGAGAAAACAGAATAAATTCTATGACTTTTACAATAGAATAACGAAATAGATAATGCCACGGTAGAATAAAATAAAATACGTCCCACTATAGCAGTGTTGAATGGAACATATAGTGGGACGAGATGAAATAAAGCATGGTATGACGGTCTTGAATAAAACATAGCAAAGTAAAATAAAGTGGAATAAGGCATACTATGGCAGCGTTGAATAGAATACGCCACAGTAGTACAAACCGAAACAAAGCATCCCCAAAGTAGAATAAATAAAAGAATATCTTTGAAACTAGCATAACACGAACCAAAATGCACGCAACTTAACACAAAGTAGAAAAGCAGTAAAACGCCTCGAAAACTTTAGCCAAGTTCTGCGCGTTACCGCAGTTAGACAACAATACGAGTTCGCTGGCCAAAATCTCCGTTAATAATTGCGGATCGCGAGGTCAGCCGCAGCGTGCTCGGCGTTAAGTTCAAAATAGAATATTTAACGTGTCAAACAGGCGTAGGCGGGAACTGGAATATATTCCAATTTCGTCGGGCCTGTTCCCTGTAATACAAGTAGTTAGCGCGAAAGCTAATCCGCGGTGCACTCTCGAGAATTTACTTCGGGTTCCGGTTTCTCCGCGCTAACCATTTATCCTGCTTTAAGGGTGGCTGCGGTTTAAGGGAAAGTGGATTACCGGAAGTCCCGTACCGACCGTGCCCCGGTCGGCTTCAATCTCGGCTAAATTCGATCACGTGGCCATTCGCGAAACGATAAGGGTCGATTCGCCGGTATATCCGCCCCGAGAGAACGAGACACTCTTATCTCCTCTTGGTTTTTTTCTCTCATTCTCGACGGGGAGAGAAAATGTCTGGGAAGGCCTAGCCAGCGAATCGTCTATCTTGACGAAGTTGCAATGCTATCTGACGAGGAAGTACGTTAAAGGGACTCTCGTTTCGGCTCTGAAAGAAACACTGAAGCCCGTGAATGGAGGGTGAAAGCGTCGCGAAAGAGATTCTCGGGTAACTTTGGCTCAGAAGTTTCGCGTGTTCTACGAACACATAAATTTGCATACTTTTGACCCGCTTTTTTTTTACGACTGGTTCAAAGGGTACATGTTGCGTATATTCGCTAACAAGCTTGGCTTAAGTGGCTTTAATTGCCTGTGGAATTCTGAATTAGTTCCATGGGCGAAGGCTAGGTTGTACCGAAAGTATAATGGGTCGAAAAATTGAATAGGAATGGCACGGGGGGGAGAAGCGAGCTCGACGTCTCGTGTATCTAACTTTTCTATTTCGCTTTCGGAAACGCGGCTCGACAACCCATTTTCGAGAGTATTTGCTTTTCACGTACGATAAAATTGTTCGCGTGAAACGAAAAATATTTAATGGCTCGCGTGGAGTTCTCTGCGAGGCTTTATCGTTCGTCGAAGCGAACCCATGACATGTAGTGTTGTATAAGAACCAGGCAGCAATCTTTACATATTTTTAGCGATCGTAAAGCGAGGCCTGCTCGATCGATCTATGAAAATTTTCTTGCTACTTGGAACGCCTGCTTCTTCTTGAGCTACTTACTTTAATTTATCCCCCTTTTCCATGGCACTTTGTCTCGGTTTCATTACACGGCGTCACGTGATAAAGTTGTTTCTATGAAAAATATTGCAGAGTCCTTGATGTCAGGCGAAAAGTAATAAACGTTTTCAACAACGCTGTCGTCTGGCCCTCCGTTTATTCGCGTTTGCGCGATACTCGACAAGCTATTTATTCACGGTGACAAACTTCTGGAACTTTATGCCGAACCTCTTGGCGTCTGATTTGTATTCTAGCCTAGTTTGCATGCATTTCGATGCACGTATATTATACCACCCAACGGTATTGTTATTAAAGTTGTTACTAGTTTAACAAGATCTTCACGAAAAGAACATGCCTCGCTAACACCGCTATTCATATGCCCGCCTGGTAATCTAAATTGTTTATAGTTTGCCGGACGATTTAGAAAGTTATAAACTTTCGCAGGACGTTTATTAGTATGAAGCGATGGAGAATCCGTTAAGAAGAATTAATGAGTGCTTCTATGAAAATGAAAATGAGAATGAAATGAGATACATCGTCAATATATACGAACATTTAATGGAATCATCAACTAAAAGAGTAATTTACGCGTCTAAACATATTTAACGTTTACCAGAGGATAGATGAAATATTTAATTAAGGTGAGTCCGCTAAAAAATTCCTTATTTCTAGTTTCCTCGTTCTATACCCTCTCGTCAGCGTGATCCTTGTATCTCATTCATAATTGATCATTTTTTTCTTTCATTTCCACGCGAGTCCGTAAACGTACGTTTACTAAGTGTGCTGAAAAATATTCCTTTCCAGCGTCCTGTGTTAATAGGAAAAATTACCACTCCGTAACCCATTAAATGCATCATCTTGCAGGCGACGTGGCACTCGTTACGCAGAGTTTGTTAGCGCCTCGGACAAAGAAAGAAAAAACGCAAGCAAACATTCGATAAAAAGCACGATACCTGAACGAGATTCTCGATGAAAGGAGCCGACGACGACGTGGCTACGTAAAATGGACGCTAAAAGGTTCTTTTTAGATTCATTTTAACAGCGAGGGTTAAAAGTACAGTGGCAAAGGGGGAAGTGGGGGTGGGTGAAGTGCTTTCCGCTATTAGTACGAGAGCGATTAGCGATTGGGGCGTGAGAACGGAACATCTGATTGCCGGACGTCGAGCTTACCGTCGAAATGGTCTAATCCAACGTATATCTTGCCAAGCTAGTGAACCCAACGCGCGTCGCGACGTTATACTAACTATTCGATCCCCCGTTACATCTCTTTTTTTCACCGTCGTTTAAAGTTCGTACGTGCGCCGAGTACAGTGGACAGCGGTGAAATATCAAAGCGCCGTTTCATTTCTCGCGCTACAGTCGAGCGAAATTGCGTGTAAGTTCTTTTCGTTTAACCAATATTTGAAGGCTAAAGAGTAATTTTAATTACCGTAATTATGGGCACCGGGCAACACAGAGATAGTCACAAGGTATGAATTCTTGATTTACCTTTTTGTATCTCGTTGCAGCTGCTGCATAATTTTTTACACGAGCTGTTCGGTAATTGACGAGTCGAGGATGAATCGACGATATTTAGTATACAATCATTGTTTACCCTTTAATTGCGCGGAACTGCAAATATTACAATGCATTTGATAGACGGAAGCACGATAAATGCTATACCGTTGTAATTTAGTAAACACGGAGGCTCATTAGTGAGCATCGTGACGTAAACAAGGCAGGATATATAAACAGAGCCATCAAGGTGAATCCATCATTCTGTGTTAAGCAGCGACGGTGAGCGTCTCGTGTACATTGCTGGTTGTCCAATCTTCGCTGTTTTCTTTTACGGTTATAGATCGTTTCAATAAATAATCCAGCAACTCATGAGTCTAGCTAAAGCTGAGCTATTGTAAATTATGGGGTAATTAAAATTCTTTATTTAAGCATTGTGTTCACATCCTCGCATAAAATAGAAGGGACTGTTTATTATCGATCTTGAGCACCTAATTGACTTTACCAAGATTATAGCTAACCATTGTGCTAGTCTGTAGAGAGTCAAGCAATTTTCACGTTTTGTTTCTCTTAATAGATTCTTCACGCTTCAACTTTCACCCTGCGTTGCTGAGAAATTCTATTAAACCGTGCACAGAGATTCTAATTTTGAATGAACTTCCTTCCAATTAAAATCTTAATACACTTTACAATGTTCCATCCCTTCAATAGCTACCACTAGAAATTTTGATTAATACCAAGTGCAGCCACTGTAATCAGTTTAACAAGACAAAGGCAAGCTGTCAGTGTATTAGTCGATCTCAGAGATGCATCCCGCCCTACAAGCTTATTAATAGCAAATGATAAATTTCCCGTGTAGAGACACATTGCTGGACAAAATTGTAAGCCACCTCGAGGATAATTGGGATTAGGTCTTAATATTACACTTATATTAAACGGCGGTATTTGTATGCAAAACAAAACCATTTATTATTAACTGGCATGTTATTAAACTGAATGAATAATACAACAAATTTTCAACTGAAACCAAATTAATTTCTATAAATTTTCATTAAGTTGTCTCATACATATTCTACAATATTAAATTCTAGAGACCATAGAGGTGATTTCCTTAATTATGTACCCTGATTTCATTTTCAAAGACATTGTCACATAATTTTATCCAGCATTATACCGGACCCAAAGAAACCACTTCCGCGAATTTACTAAATATTCCTCGACAAAGCAGCCATCCGCATAACAAAGGTCAAACCCGAAATCTTGCACCGTCGCGATAATTCACAGAGCGGCGTGCATCCCCGGGTAACTTAATTCAATCGCAAGTTGCACCGCGCACGAAATTGTCGTTAGCGTATTACACCGCGTGCGCAACTCCGTGCACGTTCCTCTGTCGCGGTAAACAGTTTAGCAATACAAACTTCCCCGTCAAAGTAGCGGTGTAACGGTAATAATTTCCTTGTTCAAACTTCCCTACGCGGTATAGCCGAGATTATACTTGACGCGTTCCCATCAAACGAGGGTTACACGCCGCGGAGCGGCGGAACAACTGGGAGAGGCCGGAACGTAATGACAGATCGATATGCATCCCAACTAAATCCAATCTGCTTCGGCATCAGTCTCCTCCAACGTTTCAATTTCGATTCCGTCTAAATGTCGCGCGGTTTGCGCTGTCACGTGTAAAGCACCCCCTAAGTACACGCCGGGACACGCGCACCCCTTGCATACGACGCCCCGCGTGTACCGACGTGTGTACCTTCGCGTATAAACAGACGGAACCGCGTCTCATTGAGGAGCAGACGAAAACAGACGGAATCGATATCGTGGCTGATGTCTCTTACAGCGACGCTGGTGAACGTCTTTCGATTCTTGTCAGTTTCGGTTTCGATACTCTCCTACATGTGTCTTTCTGTCAGCGTTCGGTTTTGAATTTTCCATGGCTGAGGTCCTTCGAAGCGACGCTTCAGAATTCGATGTTCCGCGGGCTTTCGGGTTGATTCAGCTTCGGGGCGCTGCTGCCTTTCGCTTTCAATCCAGGGTTTTCCGCGTTTTTGCTGTGAATAGCAGTCACTCTGAATGTAGGGTTGGAGCGAGATCAACTGGTTGTTCAAGGCCACTTGCACACTTATGAATTAGATACTGTACGTGCTTTTCTGCTATGCTAATTTCGGTTCAGAGGACCTGTCTTCAGGGAGATGAAATCTGGGAGTGTCTCTTGGCTGGTCTTAATTCATCATTTTGATCTTTTGCAGGGTTGCTTGTGACACGTGTTATCGCTAAAGTAGATCTATCCACTTTATAGTATGACACATGTTGACTGAAATTATCTGTAGTGACAGGTTCATAAACGAGAGATTCGAAGAGGCTCATATATATTTGTTTTCACGCGCATGAAGA
Source organism: Calliopsis andreniformis (assembly GCF_051401765.1). Classification (NCBI taxonomy): domain Eukaryota; kingdom Metazoa; phylum Arthropoda; class Insecta; order Hymenoptera; family Andrenidae; genus Calliopsis; species Calliopsis andreniformis. The sequence goes on from NC_135064.1 coordinate 24,188,175, forward strand.
GCATTTGGACAAAAAAATATGGGGGAAATGATTTTTTTACATGATTCGCACCTACGTTGAATTTGGAACTGTTGTCACGGTGTAGGGACAATCACGAGCACTGTCGCGCGCCAGTCAACGGTGTTAATCAGATTTCGGAAAATTGTTATTCAGTTTTTATTCAAACACCGTGCAAAATTTGAAAGTAAAAACGTCGCATGTCCAATACGATCGTCCGTGATTTCAATTTGAAGTTTCATAAAGCCGTGTTTTGTTTCACCGCGAAAGAAAAACAGCGATTTCCGTCGGAATATTTAATTATTTAATTTGATCGCATAAAATAGCGTGCATACATGAGCTTACGCCAGCACAGAAGAAAGACACAACAGGTGAATGTGTTAAAAATATCTTTCTTACAGTAATTTTCATTTATTTATCAGCATCCTTCTTTGCGATGGAATATTAGGTATTAAATTTCTATTCTCGTCGACATATTGCCATTCAAATAACTGTCCCATAATAATTTCATATCTCATCGAACTGCGATTCCACCGTGGCAGATGATTGAACGCGACTGAATAGGGAAGACGACGCAGGAAGAAAATTACGTCGCGAAAAGGAATGCATGAATATCACGGCACAGGAATCATGCGTGCCGTCTTCTGGTTCGCTGCACAATCGAAACGAATAAAACTGAAGTAGATTTCCGGAAAAACTAGCGAACGCGGCCTCATAACAAAAGTCTTTTGTACGGTGAACGTTATTCCTCCTTTGAATGCTATTACGTTCTGTCACACGGCCTCGGCAAATCCTTTTCTTGCACTCCCGCGAATTCTCTGAATCGCGTTTCCACGTTTCTCATACCTATTACCATAATTGCAGCAAAAATTTGCTACCCATTTGTTGACTGCTGAATTCTCAATAATTTCCAGCAACTGAATTTCCATTCTCCCCTCTACGAACCGAAAGGAAAAAATTCAGTCGCAATTTTTCATCCGTTGATTATTACGAGCGCGCGATTCGTTTCTATTTGCCTGGAACCGTAAAACTTCCGGTAGCCGGAATCGTAAAACCGGTGGTTCCGTTTCCCGCCGTGAAACGCGAAACGAAGTCGAACAACGACGGTTGCGCGAAGATCACGCGATATGAAAATAACGCCGAGCCGCGGGATAGGTCCCGTAAAACCGTGTAATTAATAAAGATTTTAATTAAATCACCGTATCGTCGGATAGATCCGACATTTACAACGACATTTATCTCGGTACAGATCGAGGCGAAGCAGGGGGCGGTCGGTGTATAAATGACGCCGCGTTACATGCGATGTTAGTTAGGGAATTCAGGTCGCCCAGGGGGCGGCTAACATTCGCGAGCGCCTCTGTGTAATCCGATTTACTTTTACTTATCGCGCCGTTCAAACACTTAGAAATATTTGCATCGCGGCCGCCTGCCTGCTCCCGACCGACCCGCAACAGGGGACCGGGGGAGGGACGAACCGAGAATTCGGTGTTCCGCGTTTCAGCCTGTTTTCGAAGTAATTTACAGTTTCGCCGATTCAACCAGCCAAGAACCGCGAGCAAATTATAGTACGGTACGTAGGTGATTTTCGGGCGAACGACTGCCATGAACGCTTTGCACGAGCTGTCTGCGTCACGAGCACAATTGCCACGGTGAACTTCGAATACTGGAGCGTACAAGATTTCGGGAGCGCGGGGGATGAAACGTTTCGTGCATGGGAATTTTATTTAGGCTGGGAGCATGAAAACGTAATGACATCGATACTGGAGGATTCTTATGGGCAATTTCGTCAAAGTGATTTTCTAACATTTCGAATATTTACAGTTCTGGTGCGTTCAAAAGTTTTTCGTTCTTTTTAAACATAAAATTAAGTGCGTGAGCTGGGGAGTAGAAATAATGGAATTTTTAACTACCAACTTTTCTATTTATTTTAAATTACAGAAGTTTGTGTTTCTTGATAACAGAATTTTATTTATAATTCTACTCGCGGTAGAACTATTCTCATATGCATATATTAAGTAACTTTATTATTGTTGAACAGAGGAGAGATATTTTAATTTGGTTTACGTTTTCAGAGGATCAGATAACAACTGCGAGACACTGTATTTTTAAGGATAAGATTATGAAGATTATAGCATTAGTACGAAAGTTTGTCGAAAAGTTTAGAAGTTTAAGGACACTATTTTCTACCTGACTAAACTCGTGGGGGTTAAAGCTGCGGCACCTTGTGTTTAATTTCTTAAAAGAAACGGTCCCTGAGGCGGCCAAGTAAAACGTGGTAGATGTATCTCGTCGGCTCTCTGGACTTAGAACTATTGACCGGGCAGGTAAACACGATTTACGATCCGTTAAATCAAAAACGGTACATTTGTTCTCAATTGCCTGTAACATCGCGTTATATAACGAGCGTCGGGCACATACACAGTCCCTTGGGTGAAATAGAAAGAATTATTCATGTGATTTCTAAAGTGAATAAGTCGGCCTGCCCTCTAGGGGCTCGAGATGGATGAACTTGAGACTGCAGCTTTCAATATAGATAATTTCGAGCTCGTCGTACGAGATAAGGATAATAGAGCTCGTATAAGACTCAATCTTTATCGTTCTGACTTGCCAGTAAAAATGCTTATAACTAAGAACAGATTCTAAGAGACAGAAATGACTTCCTTGAGCTTCAAAATTGTTCTGTTTAATGGTTCTAGGAGTTTTCGAGTCCAAGAGATTTTAAAAGGTCTCGGTAAACAAGAGACCTAACAAGTTGCGTAAAATCCCAACAATATTAGAGGGTTTCCTGGGATTTCAGTCCTGACGATTGAAACCAAGAAACCGAGAGAACTCTGTAGCGTAAGAGATCCCCATACAATCCTCTATTCTCCTGAGACCTGCGGATCTTCTGTGGAATCATCCTCCTAGCAGCGCTCCTTGACGCTTTGGAAATTCTGGACATTTCCAGAACCTCAAGGACCCTGAAAGTCTTGACGATTCATCAAGATCCGAGACCTTATGGTTGCGCGGGATTAGAAACCCTTAAGACCCCGAATATCTTAAATTGTAGATACAACTTCGGATCACACGTATTTCAATCGTTCGCCCATAAATCACTCGTCAGTGTAGAATCCAAAACCATGTCGAGCCCTGCTGTTCCATAGCAATTTCTACCAGTTCCTGCAAGTCTAGGATTCCTCTCGGTCTCCACCCACAGCCGCAATCGATAAGTAGTAGTAGTAGTTTAGAGTGCACATTTTGTCCCAATGAACGGTTTAAATTGATACTGTTCAGAATGGTTCGAATACCTATGGTCGAAGTACATCCGTGCTCTTACATAAATATACGTGTCCCCTTAAGTATTTATGCATATGATCTTGAGATATATGAACACTCGATTGAATTGTGGATACAGGAATACCACCGAAATGACTTTAACCCCTTACTGTCGACCTCAATACATAGCGTAGACCGCTCACCTCCTACTCCATACGTCGTCTATTATTGTAGCTGCGTAATATAGATCCCAGCAGATGTAACTGTGCCGCGGGCCATTACCTACAATAGTTTATAGACCCTTTGAAGCCTCATTAATACGCATTAAACGAGGCTAGCTCGCTGTTTTTATCGTCGAAGAAAAACGTTTCTCGTTCTCCCAAAACCTTTTCGATACCGCAACCGAGTTGCCCAGAGAACCAATAATGATCAGTTCTCTCCTGTTGTAAATTCAATCGGCGTTTACGTAATTTAATCGTCGTCCGTCAAAATGCACACACGGCCATAGGAATCCTGTTATCGGATGGAAGTTCACGCATGTATGACGAGGAAATTAAAAAACGAAGGAAATCAATTATTTGATGAAATTGCTTTCGCCGTGGAATTATGGATTTTTATGCGCGCGAACTTCTGTTAACGCGGAGCTGGATGTGTGTCTGGTCAGCTTTCAAATTGAAATCGCAGGATTTTAAATCGTACGGTGTAAAGTGGCGCATTAACAAATACTAAGCACGACCTAATTACGATGTAGCGTAGCACGCTCTTTCGTGCGGCACGCATGTCTGACCATTCGTGATTTACACTACTTGCCCTCTGTAACTCGCTGCACTTCACGCGAACGTGCCCCTGGAAAGCGCTCTCTACGGGTATATTATAATATAAAATAACGAATTCTTGAAAAGCGAGGTAGCATTGGCACGAACTTTGACTGCTGGTGGGATCGAGCAAACGTGTAATAACGTATTGTATTCCGTTCGTGCAACATCAAGCACCGGCCTGATTTTGACGCGTTAACTGTTTTCCACGCATCGGCAAACATGTTCAGTCGTCAATTAAATCAAAACAATACGCCCCCACTTAATCGTCCATAACTTCCATTTGCCGTAGGCGTTTTGAGCGACGGATTTAAATAACGGCCGCCGCCAGGTGAAACCGAAAACCGATGAAATCGACGAAGTCGGGATGCTCGAATAAACTCGTCGAGCGATTTCGATGTGCGTCACGGGACCGCGACTTTTCGAGTGTTTCGCGTAATACACGATACAATGTAACTCTGACCAACGAAGAAAAAGTTGAGCGTTTCAGCCGCGGCTCGATTCGCTGGCTCCACGGGATTCGTTCAGTTTCGCGTGTGTCGTTGTCACGATGTGAATTGGTCTCCCTGTTCGTTATTTTCAATTCGCCGCGGTGACTGACTGCTCCGCGGCTCGATCAATGTTTTAACGAAATCGACATAATTGCGACGTGTCCCCGGCGGTAAAAATAGAATGAAAGTAATCGGTCGATGCTGCCGCTCTTTGTCTACCGATCACGCCTCTACACCCTTTTCAGCGATGATCAGCCGTGAATTAAGGATGCTGCTAACGATGACACTTTGAATTTCATTCGAGCTACTAAGACAAAGGACGTAACAGGGCAGAGGAAAAAGTGGAAGCGAGGAAGATGATGCAGACGCTCTTCTTGTTCTCATTATCCAATTTTCACATTTTATTTCTAATTTGCCCTAGTTTGCCGGTAGGATCCATTCTATTTAGTGATTACACTGGTTGCTATTAGGTGTTTTAAAGTTAATCTAGCTTCAAGGAATTCAGTGAAATAGCAGATAAATAAAATATTAGCTTGACTAGAGAATTCTAGTAGTTATTTTTGTTATGTAAAATAATCAATTATTTCTTGAGTACTAATGGACGCTGTCAGAGGAAACTTTGGAGACTAGTAGACTAGTAACGAAAGCAGCATAATGTGACAAAAAATTGGTCCACTGGCAAAAAAAATATTTCTATATTTGGAATGCTGAAAAAAAATTTTGGCCGAAAATTAGTCAACTTTGACTAATAATCATTTCGCGACAAATCGTTCTAGGATCATGATCCTTTTTTTAAATTAAAGCCTGAAATTTTAACTTTAGGATACTGTACCTTATTTTCAGTTTAGTGCACTTATACCACCAGAACTCCTTAAATCTGAGGGGATGCTTGTCATATTAAAAATCGCAAAGTTTGACGGGATACACAGACTTACAAAAATTTTTTTCAGGGATACCGTCTGCAGCAGCATAAAATTCGCACCTTCCCCTTTAATTTAAAAAAAAGAGCAAATCGCTGCGATTTTTTCTCGCTAAGTTACAGCACTTTAAAGTAGCCCTTACATTATGGTACTACCCGATGTGTTGTACAAATGCAAGGACTGCTTTAAAATGCTATAACTTAGCGGGAAAAAATCACACTAGCTTGCTCTTTTTTTTTAATTAAAGGGGAAAGTTTGAATTTTGTGTTCCTGCAAATGGCATGCCTGAACAAAATTTTAGCAAGTCTGTGTATTGCGTCAAACTTGGAATTTTAAATATGACAAACATGCCCTTAAATTTAAAGGGCTACAGTAGCAGAGGTGCAATGAACCTAAAATTGAGATATAATTGCTTCAAGTAAAGATTTAAAGTTCTAATATTAAAAAAAAGTCATGATCTCACTACGATTTTTTGAGAAGCTATCGTTAGTCAAAGCTAGTCAATTTTTTCCCAAAATTTTTCTATACTACAACTTTTCTGAACAGTGTATACATATTCCATAAGCTTGAGGTGTTTTTTCCTAGCAAGCTTGTGATATCAATACGATTTGTGAAACGCAGTATAACAAAATTATTTAATAGTAATCTTTCAGTCACAAAAAATGACCTGACGTTCCCCAGGAGGCAACACAATTAATCCAGCTTTAATGACAACAGATAGCTCTTTGAGCAAAAAGTCCCGACAAAATTTCCGATCAACTTAATGCTACAAAAGAGCGGAGTATACTGCGATACCGCAGGAAATGGTCTCTTCCCAAGCCATCGTTTGAATTTTTTATTTTCCTCGCCGCGACGCGTAACCAGCGGGATCTTTCCCATTCAGCGCAACAATAAATGTTAAATCGTGAGCGGCGCGGGTCTCTTATCGAGCTCGGTCGACTTTCGCGTTTCAATGGGCCGCGAACATCGATACCGCAACAAAGCCTGGAAAACTTTGGCACGCACAGCTGCCAGGAGCTGACCGATAACAGTCATCGCGAAAGCGGTCGGCCGCGAGTAAACGGGTTTAATCTTTCACGGTGTTTAAGTGCGGTCTTTGCAGGCATCGGCACGAATTTTAACGACGTCCATGACGACAAGGTGAGCCATCGTTGGGCAAGGGGCAGCGGCGTGTCTACGGGACACGGCAGTTCCGTCTGCATGCTCGAGAGCACGTGGTCGTAACGAGAGGCTCGCGTGCCTCGGTATAATTAAGAGCCACGTCGAATAATCGGCGCGGCCGAGCTCGAGCGGAACGACAAACGAATCCGAAAAGTCGGAAAGCCCCGCGATCATCCCTCTCGACGCGGACGCCCGGTTACGTCGCGATATGCCGCGATTAATCACGCACCCCTGCCCTGACAGCCGCGAAATTTATCACCGCCTCTATCCTCCCCCCCCTTGCCTGCCCTCTTCCTTCCAGTCCCGCGAGAAAGTTCTACACGCTCTCGCCCAGCCCCGCGTCCCTGTCCCGCGTCCCTGTCCCGCGTCCCTGTCCCGCGTCCCTGTCCCGCGGTTACTCGACTCTGCCCCCGAAGCGTGTAAAGTACTTGTGCAAACGCGCGTCGACGATGCGCCGGGGGACGGCGAACGGAAGCGTGACAGAGGCCAGAGGAAGATGAACGTGAGCGCAGATAAATAGGGAAATAGTCCCGTCAGTAAATGGGGTCTGCTCTATGACGGTGAAAAACCGACGATTTGATCGCGACGGAGGAATTTGAATGAGCGCGCGACTTAATTTGCGGAACAGAGTGGCGGGAAGGGTGCGAGCGAGTCACGGTTCTTTAAATCTGTCCGGGGTAAAAGAATTTAAATCTCGGCGATACGGGGAGTAGTCGTTTTTCTGTCTCACGGACGGGTACGGTCACTTCACTTGGGGAATTTTAATAATGGCGCAGGAGAACCGATTAAGGGGCTTCGGACTGAATTTGGAAATAACGTATGATTTTCTTTTTATTTCGTTCATTATACGGGCATAAACTCTTTAGTATGCGATAATTAAAGCATGAAACGAGTAAAGTATCTACTTCGATTGAAATAGGTATTATATACAGCGACTAATGGAAACTCTGAATAACACAGAATATAAGTAATCAAAGTATGGATAATGGAAGTTCTAATGTATATGCATTGATATTGGAACTCGGCAAGCAGTGAATTCTGATTTTGAAAAATGTTATGGATGCTGCGTAAAATTAATATAAATATAAAGAAGTGTTAAAGTGTTCAATTATGTAATTAGTTTTTCAGTCAATTAGCATTTTCATTATTTAGAGTCTCGTGAAATCTACTTCGGTTTATGGTCAGCTGTTACATTAATTGTTGATAGCTTTGGTGCTTGTAATAAGCTTACCTAAAGCAGGGATGTGAAGGCAGGACACAGCTGGACTGCCATTAAGTGTAATATGTGTAATTACATAATTTAACCACGATAATTATTATAGCGCAGAACGTTGTCGATAGAACAGTAGATAATGGAGTTTACAATACATGAAAAGATAGATTTAGTATAATAATGTTTTTACCATGTAATGGAATAGAAAGTTCTATTAACTGTCATTGAATGTAAGTACCGTCTTCCTTGAAAAAGGAGATCGTTCTGTAGTTGAAAGTGTCGTCGATAATGTGATAGTTTCCTGGAAGGAACTGGTTGTCGATGAGTAAATCAGAACTGACAGCACAAATTCGATTGAACATTTCCAACACTTAATCCAGAATCTGACGATGGAACTGTTGTATGAATTCTTCGAATTTGCGGTATAAGTATCGGGAGACTTTTACATTTGTGTCGCTTTAAAAATAATATTACGTCTTCGAATGATATAAATAGTGTGTAGTGATTATGTGTTTCAACGAGAGTTCAGTTACCCTTGCACTTAATGTTTCATTACTCCCTTCATCTTCTGTATTTTTAAATTAAAAAATGCTGAAATACTCAAAATTTTGTAATTTAAAAGTTTTTCAAATTTTTAAGGTTTTGGATTTTGAAGGTTTCAAATATTCGACAGTTAGATACTGTTTCAGTGTAACTGTCCAATAGGAATTCGAATTCTATTTCCACGTTTCGCTAATAGTACACCGATACTATCATATGACCTGCAATGAAACAAATTGCAATGTTGGCGAATCGTTGGAATGAAATTCCTATTGGACATGACATACTCTCAAACGCCTCAAACAGCAATAACTGCAAAAGTTCGAGCTACGAAAACCTTAAAATCATAACTTCAAATGTTCGTGACTGTTCAAATTTTGTTAAATTCTCAGGCTTTGTATTCATTCAAATTCCTGGATTCCAATTCAAGTAGAGTCATATATCTGTATATCTATACACCTACTTATCTAAACTCATAAATCCTAATTATTATAAATGTTGATGTCTTATTTCTACATTTGCATCGAAAGGAAATGTATCGTCATCTGACAGCAAAGAATCGTATCGCAGCTTCCATTACGCGGTGTCAGGAGATCTCGCAGGATAAACCAGTGACACCATCATGACAAATAACTACTCTAGTATTACCCGTTATTCATAAATACCAAAATGCAGAAAATTCGTATTTCCTCTTATAATTCACAATTTCTCGTATCTCACAATCCTCAGGCTCTCGATAAAAGATCCTGAAACATACAATTCCCAAGAAATTGTAACCTCAATTCCTGATTCATATCATCATCGAACAACCGAAGCCTTAATACGTTTAGGAAGCAACCGAGGTGTGAAGAAGAGTGTCAAGAAATCCTTGGATTTTCGAGTCACCGAGGCGGCCCTTGTGAACCGCTTATTCGTCACACGGCGAGCGCAAGCTTATCGCTTGGATCATTATCTTTGAAGTCTACGATGCGCAAAGGGGGTTACGGCGAGCAACCATGACAGCGTATCACTCGTTCGGATCGAACGCGTCGCGCATCACCGGGGAAAGGCGCTCATTAACGCGAACACGTGGAACAGAGGAGGGGCAGGAACTGGTTCAAGGATAAATTCTAAAGTCACCCGGGGCGGTAATCGATATCGAGGAAAATACATCGCTATCGCGTTCAATTACGGGGCACTCGACAAGCGGCGCGCGAAAAGAAAATCGCGAGTATTCCCAGGGGCCGAAAACCGGGCTACACGATGAGAAAAACGGCCTAGCAAAGGGACCTGGACGAGGGGCAGGCGGGGGGAAAGAGGGTATTCGTGAAACGGCGACACAGGAAACGAGGATACACACGAAACGCGAAAAGACGGAGCGCTGGAAAGAGGACAAACGGAATCGTAGGGCAAGCGTCGGGCTCTCGTTAATTACACTGCATATAATATCGCGTCGTCTGTCTCGGGACCCGTGCTGCACCACGCACACGCGATTCAGTGTGTACACGCGCGAGAGGGCGTTAATGATGATGGCGTTGAGACCTGTGGCTAGGAGCGAGAAGGGGAGAGAAAAAAGGGAGGAACGCAAGCCCGCCCGGACGTCTCGTTAAATCGCCAGATATCACGAGAGCGCGAACACTGAAATTGTATTTTCCACGCAGGTCGAGAAGTTTCATCCATCAAAGGAGGTAAGAGCGACGGTTGGTGGCCGTTGGTGGTGGGGGGCCAGGCCGAGGTTTCATTAATCATCCCCCGCGACGCGGACTCTCGTTGCGAGGCTCGCGACGTCGTTAGCGATATTTCTAATCGAATCGTATTATCCCGATGACAGATGGGCGCAACGACGACACGTCGACGTCGACGACGCTACCTCCGCTCGTCCGAGCTGTTTTAGATCGGATGACACTTGTTGAAGTGCGCGTTTGTACGTCATCCAATTACCGGCGACTTTATCGGTCTATCGCACGCAGGCCCATCGTGGATATTAACCAAGCCGAAGGGAAGTTGTAAATTAATTTACGGTAATGCGGGGTAGCAAGGCCGCGAGGACAAATGCCGACACGGTTTACAGTCGGGACGGGCGGCTGCGACGCAGGTGTATGTACACCTCGGACGGGCCGCTTGGTAATTTCGTTTCCGCCCACCAAGATGATACACGGTCCTGGTTTCTGGGCTTTGTTCCCTTGACGAATGGATGCAAACATCGGGAAGTATCTGTTAGAGGCGCTGGGGCTTGCTGCGATGTGTCGTTACGGGGGATGTTACACGGTTCCGCGGTAACAGTTACACCTTGTAGAACACAGATGCAATAAGAACGGGGTGAAAGATTAGTGGCGGTACGTGGAGCAGCGAAAAGTCACGAAATCAGTTCACATGAACGTATGTCCCATTTCGGCCCCCCATGCGGGTCATTTCATTCGGCTGAATCGGCTCCGAAACTCGGATCGAACTTAAATTACTCGGACTTCTTAATTTCGCTGGGGAATTAAAAAATTAGGATCGCGCGTGCCCCGATAAATCCTCCACCTCGAATGGCCCCCGTTTACCCCCGCGAGCTCATTCTCCTGATAGGGCGAATGAAAGAAACGGGGAGAGGAGAGAGAGAGGTCGCGTCGAAGGGAACAATAAAGACGATAACGCGGACGATGAAGAGGACAATGGTTAAGGAAGGACGGACGGCAGTGGCGGATAATGGGAAGATCATTATTTTCGCGAACAAAGTCCCGTCCACGTCGTCGCCGTCTCGTCTTCGCCTAAGCGCGCCTTAATTAACATCTGCCCCAATTAGAATGGTTCTACCGAAAGGCTCCGACTGCTTTGAATCTTTGCTTCCTCTCGCTCGCTGCCCTCCCTCCTCCTTTTCTGCCTTGACTGCCAGGTCTCTGCCTCCTCCTCCTCCTCCTCCCCCTCCTCCCCCTCTGTCGACTTTCTCCCGTCGCTGCTTTTCTCTTCTCGCCATTTCCCCGCGACCTCCTCTTTGCTCGCTTCCTGCGCATCCTTTCTTCCTCTGCTTGTTTCTGCCGCTTGTCCCTCGTCGACAAACGCGTCGTAACAGTGACCCGATTGTTTGCTTTACCAGCTATACCAGCGACATTTTCAGCGCTGGAAAAATAACTACAATGGAACGCGACGGGGTCGTCGAGGGCGACGACGGGGGGTGGCGGTGGCGTGGCGCGGAGCAACGCTGGAGAAACAGCACGGAAAGTCGGATATCGAGGCCAACGGGCTGCTTTCTAACGACTGTGTGTTAATTGTCGAGCCGCCGCGGCCACGAGGAATTCACCCGGGCAAAGAGAATTCTGATAGAGTGCTTTTTGATTGAGCGCCGAACGGGGAAATGAAGGAGCGGCGGGTGTGTCGAATCGATTGAATTCGAACACGGTACGTGCGCTGCCTCTTGCCACCGACCGAACGATTGCCGGGCCGCAACTTCGAGGATACCGCGTTTCGAGTCTCTTTTGTGACGTTTCGGAAGTACCGGCGAATGCCTCGGTTAAACAATTATTCCAACCCCGTTCACCGGGATCTCGGCACCGCCGCGTCGGTTCTAGGAAACTTTGAATGAAGATTACTCGGGGCCAATGTGCATACCGTTCTTTTGAAGAGTATTAAATTATCTTATTCGGCGCTGGACGACGGGGAACGTGATTATGAACGTGGTGGAGTAATTGAAAGAGAAATGTGTAGTTCTACTTGTCTCTTTCGAGTGGACTTTGCCGGTGAATAGGAAATTCGAGACTGTTATTCAATTTTCTATCGCACGGAGGTTATTTTATTAGATGCAAACGACAGGGGAAGGTTTTGCAGGATAATATAAACGCATCGTAAAATTCGAATAAATGTATAGGATTAATCATAAATTATGTTACTATTGCTATTAGAGTGCGACATGTTCTTGGCCAATTATACGTATGATTGGTATTATATCATACTGTGCTGAACAAAGTTTTCCAATAACCTCGAAATTATGCAATAGGTGGTTCGTGGTTCTGATATCCATATCAATGGAATGACATGAGTTAAAACTATATTGCTACTTATTTCTCTCATATACTATGTATTTCTACCGCTTCATCTCCTAAGTAATTATACCTGCTTCAAGGAACTAGAAATATTTGATAAACTATTAAAATAATTAGGAGGAATATACAAATTTATCTCAGAATTCGATTCTCTTCGTACAAATAATTAAATACAACTCTAAATTTCAAGTTTCTTGGAAGTAAGATAATCTTCAGCGACATTATTTATGAAGTGACCTAATAATTTCACGGGGAGAACCAGACCAGCTGGGTCTCCCATCTAAAGTATCCTCTAATACCGAAAGATCCCTCGTACCCCACAAAAATTTGCTTATCAAACATGCCCACAATCATGAGCCGCTAATCGTATGATAAAACCCCGCAATAATTACAAAATCGATAAAGGGAAAAAAGGAGCACAGCCCGAATCTGTCGATAATGTTGCCCAAGGACAAAAGGCGGTACATCACGAACTTCCCTGATTTTTCTCCATCAATAATCGAACAAGGACGAAACAACAATCTACCCCCCGAATCTCTCCTCCGCCCCAAGCCAGTCCTCCCCCTTCTTTCATCTCCTCCCCCCACTCGAGGCCCGATTTGTCGTGGGATATTAATCGCGAGCGCGATAACGTCGTTGGTGTTGCTTCGTGCATGACAAACGAGACTGATATAGCCTGCCTGCATGACCGGCACGTTAAGCGGAAGGGCGTATTTATTCTACGTGTTTCACCAGCTTTCTACAAATTAACTTTCCACGGAAATGGATAGGCGACGTAGCGGGACGCTGGCAGTCGCGAGGGTGAAACGGGGGTTGGAGAACGGAGGCGGGGAACGACTGCATCAAAACATTCAGGCTGTCACGCGGCATCCAATTACCGTGGAATCACGTACGTCCCGTAACGTTCTTAATTATCCGTCCCCGGAACGGACGAGCTTCCGCGACGATTCGCCTCGAAAAGTGTAGACCCAGCCGTCATAAACGGCACGAAAATTGCTCGTCCTATTGAATTATCGAGTTTAACCCAGCGATTACCGGCCTCGCCGCGGCTCACTTTTACACTGACGATGGATCCTCGGCTTTTCCACGGGACTCGTTGCTTTCGTATCGTCCGTAATTCAATTTTTACCAAGCGGCCCCTGGGAACACGATTTCGTTATTTAAATATTGGCAATACGCTGAGAGGAGCTGTTTGCTCTCGACGGGACCCCCCGACGATTATCTCGGAATGAATCTTCGGATTTGCACTTCTCCGAGGGGGAGAAATATTCCGCTGAAAACCCTTTCGCGATCGCCTTATCGGCTCTGCGTTGAACCAGCAGATTTTCTATGAAAATTTCGTTAAACGCTTAGTCATTGCCCATGATGGCGGCAATCTATCATCGTGTCTTTTATTCGAGGGCCCTTTTTTTTATCTCGATAATTCAATAGACAAATCTGATGCGTCGTCAGTCGCTGATGCGAAGCGTGGCGATAGAATGGTGAGCCAGAGTAATTTGCAACCATGCTATTTTTGTAACGTGGGGCTCGTTTTCTGAAAAAGTTTCTCGGAATAAGTACGATGACTCGCGGAATCGTTCACGTGTAGCGAAATCGTTAACCAATTGTGAAATTTACTGTGGCGAATTTTTTCCTTCGTCTACCTCATTTCTAGCTTTTACGTGTCACTTATTCGCTGTCCTGAATTTCAATGAAAAAAGTGGAATACTTTTAAAATTTAAATATGTGAATGTAATAATTCTTCGCGAGTAAATTCACGAGCCGCTGTATATCCGCAGGTTAACGTCAGAGAAATGTGCAGTTTCATGAAATGCATATTCTTCCGCGAACGATCTCTTCCACTGACAGCTGAAAATATTTGAAAATGGCTTAATGGCCGTACCATTTGAATATCAGCAATCTAAATAGCTTCCAACTAATTCTTCTGCTCGATCGCATCTATAAAGGTCAGTGTTTTCGTTCTGTTCCATTCCCTTCCGTGACGTCGCTTAATTTGTTGGCGTCTGAATTCGTGGCAAGTTGATCTTGACGCGACATTAACGCGAAAAGCCAGAATCCATTTGGTCCAGGCAATATAACGAAATGGCGTTACCTTATCTCCAGACGTCTGTCCCGTCGCATCGTAACGAGTAATGCCAGCTGACAGAGGTAAACTATATTTCCATCCTACGCAAATTAACACGAAATTGAAATTCCCGTCCAGACAATACCATCCAGATTTCATATTTCCTACAATCAGTCTTACACTGATCGATAGTGGAAACGAATACACCTGTCAATTCCTCGCCAGTTATTGCCCCGACGGTCTTCAATAAATAAGAACAGCGGTGACAGTCCTTGCGGCAAGAATACAGCGATCACCGTATCGATCGAGGAATTAACAGCAGCAGCGAAAACAAGCAGCCAGACAAGAGCAGTGACAGTCCGCTTATTCAGCAGCGAATTATCATAAAGGATTCGGTCGCTGGGACAGTGGTAACCGAGGACAAAAAGACGATCCCATTCGTTGCTCGTCCGACCATCATCCGGACAATTTTACGACCACGAAGGAAAATATAAAAATTCTTTGCCATTGAGGACGCCTTATTTATGATGTAAATTCTGCGAGCGTGCCCTTTTTACAAGAACGCAATAGTAAAAACAGACGGACAGTTTTTACGAGGCGGATATATTCTCACGGCCAAGGAGTGGGGCGGAGGGCGTGAGGGTTCGAGGGGACGCAACGCGACATTGAAATTTTACATATGCATGAGTCATAAACGTACAAGAATATTTCCGTCGCGAGAGACGGTGTTATCAATCGACGAGACGTTCCTAGGAGCGGAAGAAATTCAGCGAGTCGGAGTGGCGAGGCAGACGCGCGGAAAGTAAGCGGGAGAGACTCGTTTTCTCTCCTACCCCTCTCCCAGCTTGGAGGGTACGCGACGAGAAAGAAGTCTGATGCACCTGCAGCTGCGTGCGACGTTTATACTCTTCGCCATCGCGAGAATCCATTTTTTCCCCCCCTCTCTCTCTCTCTCTCTCTCTCTCTCTCTCTCTCCTCGTCCCATCGCTCTGTTCGTCCCCTGCATCCCCCCGGTTCAGCAACAGAAAAATGGGGAAGAGGGAGAGCGAGAGGGTAGTTTTCATCCGCACTTAAGAACTCTCCGGCTGAACGCTGCGTTACGAGTATTCAAACAGAAGTTTCCTCCGACGAAATAGAATATCCACGTCATTGAGTGGCGACGGTATTTCTTCCCTTGCCGCGCGCATATAATGGCAGGCTGGGAAATCGTTTACGCGCAGCCACCGCATAGGGGGAGAACCCGCGAAACCGCGCAGTGAATATTGGGTTCCACCGAAACGATGCTGTTGTTTCAGAATTTACCGACGCACGCCGAAGGATAGAATTTCGGGGTGGGCGTTCAACGATGTGCTACAATGTCGAGTGAAATTTGCATTCGCTGGTTGGTTAAATGAAAGGGCGGGGTGTTGGGATTCCAATCCCCTTTCTGATTATGAATTTCCTTCCGCTTTCCTTTTTTATCGTTCACCTCCATCCGAAAACAATGAAAATAGTTTTCTGTTTCTCTTTCATTAGAATGAAATTATAGTCTATCCTCCGACGACTTGCATAATAAGTCACTTTCCTATTATACTTTTTTATCGTGAATGTTTTTAATACAGAATTGCGATTTTAATATTCTGGGACTAGTGGAGTTTATAAAACTAATGCAGAAAGGGATGTTTTACATATACGCAGTGGCTCTGGAATTTGTTCACAGAGGATTATTAAATACGGTGTTTCAAATGCTGAAGATATTTCGCATTTTCGTTTAAATTAAGAGAGGTCGGCGAGAGTCAAACGTAAAAGCGGGAAATGAGACAAATGAAAAGAAAAATATACCGCGCTGGATTGTGCAATTATCTAACGCTATTAATTATTCATCGTATTCATTTTATTCTGAATACATACGAAGGAGTAATAATAATAATTATAAATTCTCAGTATTACACCACTATAATCAATAATGAATTAAATGAGGTTCATTACCAGTGCCACCCTATTTATACATTTATACAACTAACTCTATTTTATTAACTAATCTATGAGTAATTAAATCCGTGCACGGCGGTTCAAAACCTCACTGGAGCACAAAGCTAATGAAAAAATTTGCACAAACGCGCCAGTAAAGTATAATTAGCAAACTCTATGATTAATCCCACCTAATACAGTAACGCCATAAAAATACCACGTTATGAAATTAAAGAACCTGAATCTTCCCACCTAAATTTCACAACACGAAAGGAACTCCAGCAAGTTACATATTTCCAAGCGCAAAGCGAATCGTCTCATTAATCAAACACCTCTGCAATAAAATAATACAACAATCTACGTTAATAAATCCGCATACTGCGCGCTTCCAATCCAGCGATATTAATATTTTCAACGTCGAGCGCGAGACACTAAGAGGACGCGCCCCTCGTGCATTAAAAAGCCCATGCGGGAACCCTCGCAGCGAGAATGAATAGCTCGACCGAGGGGTAGCGGGAGGCTTTTTGTCACGGCGGAACTTTATCGTCTGGCAAACTTTATCTCTATCGATGCGGATGGTGGCGAGCCTCCCGCCGCGGAATCTTCTAGTCGTTGGTTTAACGCGTCTGCGGGCTCGAGCCGTCGTGAAAAGCGAAAGATTTTCCAGCGGAGCGGCGACGCACCCGTAGGTCGTCTGGAGGTGAAGAGACGGTGCAGACGAGCCGATGCGAATGGCCCGCTTCGCTTCTTCTTTTTCCGCGGCGCTTGCTCGCCAGAAGAATCCTCTGGGTGCTCGATCTTCCCATAAGGTTAGCGACGTCGTCGCGTCTCTCCTGGGAGAACGAATTCCCCGCTTGGAATAACGTAAATTGCACGAACGACGGAGGAGGGCTGAAGAAGGCGCGTATGGAAAAAAAGGCGAGTGGACTGAGAAATGAAGAGCGACGTCGGAATGCTGATGAGCGGGGAAAGATGGGACGCAGAGGAGCGCGGAGAGAAGCGACTTTCAGGGTTTGCGAGATCGCTTCAGGGTCGCGCGTGACCATCGAGTGGACGAGGAAGACCAACCGCGGTTTCGCAAAGAGTCGTCGAGGCCAATTGTCACGGAGCCTCGGGGTGGCAGGACACGGTGGCGTTGAGTTTAGCGAAACTTTGAAGATCGATCCCCAAAATTGGGAGTTACGGTAATAAACAGCCCCAGCAAGGATCGGAGAAAGTGCTTGCCAACATTCTTGAAACTAAATTCGCTCAAGTCTGCGGGACAGACGCTATCGCGGCGAAAGTTGCGCTCCCTTGAATGTTGACTGACTCTGTCTATTGAAAATAAACGAGCCGCTATCTCGGAATTGAAACGAAATGAGAACTATGGCGGGGGAGCGTGGATCGGGGTAGTGTTGATGAAAAAAGAAAAGGCGGGGGATCGGTCGGGAAATGAAGAACGCGAAAAAGATGGGGGACGGAAAGTGAAAAAGAAAAGGGAGGGAGAATGAAAGGAAGGATGGCGTCCGAAGAAAAGGGTGGCGAACGGGGGTCGATAAGGGGAACGGATAAGCGGGCGTAGGGTGCTAGACGTAGATAGCGGCAGATCGACGGAGGAGAAAAGTTCTGTAATTTACCAAATGCCAGTCTACCGCACCATGCAAATTCCTCGCCGCCGGAAACTTAACCGAGATTCGAAAACTTACTTCCGACGATGAAGGTTAATCTCGACGGGCCGCGTCGAAGGAAACGGGGCGAAAGAGCTTACATATTCGGGACACCCGCTCTAAATTTTCCCGGGACGAACAGAGGACCTCTCCTCTCGTCGTCGATTATTCAAAATTACGAATTCTGATCGAACAGTCTCCGTCGTAGCTAGAAAGTTAATGTCGCCGCCAGACTACCCCTCTCGAAGGGTGAACGCAGCCTGAGCCATCCTTAGCGCGGCGAGGACTGATCTGAAGGTAAATGTTGATTGATCCATTTTTGCCGAAATGTTTGCCATCTGCCTTGGGACAAATCGGAGGTTCGCTTTGTTGCGTGAGTACGAGAGCACAAGGATTCGTGTACTATCATAAGCTTAGCGTAAGGGTTGATAAATTTCCTCAACCAATGCAGTCGTAAGCAAACACTCTGTCAAGGCTGGATTAAAGGGAAGGCTAGAGAAAGACTATATTGCTTTCTCATTTTGCAAATACTTAAGAAAAAAATTCTCTTCGATTTAGTAATGGTTTTTTACAAAAGTCACATTTATTGTAGAATTTTGGCATTTACTTTGGTTCATGGATTGAAAGTGAAGTAGTTATCCTGTATAAATTTTTCTCCAAAAGTAGAAAATATTTTAGTATACTACTCTCTCAACTCCAGGCCTCACAAAACCTTAATCTAGCTCTGCACCCAATCGCACTAATAAAAGATGATTTAAAACAAACGATAAAAATCACATTTTCTGTGCTTGCCTCTTTTTCTGACGCATCCCCTAAAAACATGGGACACGGCAAGACATGGTGGAGATTAAAATACACCCGCGATACCATTGTGAATACTTTTAAGCCAAGCTCAAAGGCAGAAGCAGAGATCGCCATAAAAATGGTCTCTTAGAAGATAGACTTAATCTACCATGCGATGTATCACACGTTAATCTGCAAAAAGGGCCGCCGACTATTTTCTTCGGCGAATAATTGCAACCAGGCTCGACAGAGATGAAAGAGGTGTAAAATTTCGCTGCGCTACAAAGGATCGCGGATTGCCTGAAAGGGTAAGACGGACAGCGGCGCGCGAGCGAGGGTGGAGATAAAAAATAAAGGGGTGTCCGGGCGGCGACAATGAGAGCGAAGAAGAAAGTTTGAAGAAATGGGGTTGGCTCCTTTTTTTCAAGCCATGAACCTAGCCGGGACCCGCTCTCTTGTCAGTCAGATTAACGTCGGCCCTCTCGTACCTGCGTCGCTTTTATAGAAGGCTCCAGCAGATGTTTATCTTTCGGGATAAGGAAGTTTTCAGGGCAGATATTCGGATAAAGTTAACCGCATGGAGTACATAGAATTATCTTGGGGACAAAGGATGGCCACGAAAAGAGGAATTTAAGCGAGAGGGCGCGAAAAAGAAAAGCTACCACGGAATAGAAGACTTTGTATCTTTCCTCTTTCACGTTAGCTTGTATGCGATGAAGATATTCGAAATCACACTGTCCAGCGACCAGCAATTAACGCGATTCCACGTATCGCGGCACTGTAACGACTGGAATGTAATACAGTGTTACATATTTCATCCCCGCGAGAATACGCGTCAGCGTTGCTTTACGGGAGACGTTTTAAAATATGTTTCGTCGGGCAAAGGACAAGAGATGGAAAGAGCCGAAGAAAAAGGGAGGAAGGAGAGGGAGAGTACTTCTTTCACGAGGAAATATGAGCCCGTAGCAGTTCGGTCTCCCGAGAATAAGGTTAACGCCGTAAAGGACACACAATTTGTCCGTGACAAAAAAGAAAATCTGGGCTTAGGGGAAGGGAAAAAAGCCACGGGTAAAGAGAAGTGCTCAACATGCTGAACTCTCAAGTAATGTTTGTCATAATTAAACCAGGGACTAAATAAGCCTTGGGACCTCATAGCAGAGTGATCAGTCCGAGCCACCGATGAACTTCCCTCTCTCGGTTCGCTTTCGAGGAAAAGCCTTCGGTGCGAACCGACTCGCACAGATAATGTACAGCGAACAGTTGGGAGGGGGGACGAGAGGCGGCCAGAGGTGGGTGGAAAAAGGTATAAAAAAAAAAAAAAGCGAAGGGAAAAGATTGAACAAGAGTCTGCGCGTAATTGAAGTCGAAAGGGTGGGAGAACAAAGTCCGGCCTTTATTACGACGAAATTAATTCGAAATCCCATTCTCCAGCGAGAGACCTCGCCATCAATCACGACCGACTTAAACGTATGTACCCTCGAATTCTAATCGATGAAGATCAATTAATTCCGTTAGCGAGGTATCTCTAATTCCGTCGGCCGAATCCGGTTCTCGTTGAATAAGATTAACGTCGCGGCACTGCGCCCCGTGGAATCTACGGCCGCCGGGCACGCTATCGGGCTGCAGCGAAGTCAGCGGGGGTGGAAAAAAATGCAATAATCGTAAGCGACCCGAAAACGACGGTGGAAAAATAACAGGAGAGAGGCTTTAATGGTAATCACGGAAGACGAAGAGGAAGACGGAAGAAAAAGGTGAAGCGATAGCGCGCGGCAGCGAAAATAGGTCGAAAGAGTCCTAAGGAGGATTCGTTACGCTCCGCCGCGAAGGTCGTCCGCCAGATAATCTATGGAGGAAGTGATAAGGGAGAAGGAAGGCGAAAAAAGGAAAACCGCGAGGAGACCGACAGCCTGCGGTAGACGTACGTTATTTTTTCGAGAAATAGAATTCCAAGTGCTCCGCGCCGTCCGACCGCAATTTCGAGCTCCCTAATGCAAACTTAAACCGATACGAAACGAGGAAACGCGAGTAAACGGAAGAAATTGTGGACTTCCCGGAAACGAAGGCGAGCCGAAGGGTGGCGGGGAGGTCGAGGCTGGAGGGGGTAACCGGTGGCGGTATTAAAAGCACCGGGAACAGTAATCAGGCGGCTGTATCAAGAATCGTAAACACCGAAGGAGACCGGAGCCAAAGCGAAAGCTGATTAAAAGAGCCCGCTCGAGGAGACGGTGTACTGGTCTTCGTCGATTCCAATCGTCCCGAATTCGTTTAAGCCAAGAGAGCTCCGGTTAATTAAACCACTCCTCGTTAATCGACGGACCGCAAATTTACAAATCCTCTTCGAAGAGGATCCAGAAAGAAAGGCAAGGAAGAAGAGCCGCTCTGCTATTTTCCAGCCGAGTATCCCGTCGCGGACAAACCTGTGACGGGGGGATACGAAGGTTAACGTCGTGAGAAGCGTAAAATTTGTTCAGGGGGTGGACGAAAGACGTCGCGGGCTGAAAGAGCAAGAGGCGTAGGAGACGTAGAGGCAACGAGAGCGCTGGCAGTAGCAGCAGCAACCGCGTCATCGGTGGTAGTAGCACAGTGAGCAGCAGCAGCAGCGGCAGCAGCAGCAGCAGCAGCAGCAGCAGCAGCAGCAGCAGCAGCAGGCAGCAGCGGAGTCGACGGTAGTGGTGACGACGACAACGACACCGACGCGCGTCGGTAGTGGTAGAGGGTGTGCTAGTGGTAGTAATCGAGGAAGAAGACCGAGAAGGAGAAAGGGGTAAGATCGGAGGAGGATGGAGCGAGAGTCAGAGGCCTGGAGGAAGGAGGAGGCTGACTGATCGGCAGAGTAGAGGAGAAAGAGCACGCCTGCGCGGAATCCCCGGGCGGGCGCGGGCAGTGCCACTGGAGGCCCGGCGGTTTCAGAGCTTCGCCCGGGACGACGAACCACAGACGACCCGTACGCAAAACTCGGTCGTAGTTAGCCGTGTCGGACGACCGTCGGTGAAGGGGGCGAGAACCACGCGACGATACGAGCCCCTGGTGAGACGACTTTCTCGCGTGCCGTCGTTTTTCGTGTCGTCCAGCCGGAGGGACACGCGCGTAGGCAGCGAACACGCGCTGCCGGGAGAGCTGAAAGAGAGAGATAGTACCCGCACGTCGCGAGGAACGTTCCGTAGGGAGAGAAGGAGCACGCTGTGAGTAGGTGGACGATCTTGATGCGGGGAGATGATGTGACATCAGTGCGACAACGACACGGGTGGTGGTAGGAAAACGTGCACGAGCGCGAGGAGCGAGGGACACCGGTGGAGAGGGTGCTATGCACGAGGTCTGGTAGCGTCGAGCCGAGGAGGATGAGCAACGTGATGACGGGGGTCTAGGAACCGACAGGGTGCACCTTCGCTGGTGTGCTGGCCCCCCGTTCCTGAGATGTCAGCGGACCCGTCGAACGCAACCGCGTCGTCGTCGTTCTCGTCATCTTCGTCACTGTCCTCGTCATCATGAGGAGATCCTCTTACGTGAACTACTACGTCTTGTGCCTCGTGTGCTGGATTCTCCTAGGCATCACCGGTAAGAGCAACCCGACCGCGTGACATATGTTACGACCTGCCGACGGTGCGACAGATCTATCGTCGATCGTTGATCGATCATCAGGGGAGGGAGTCCCGCGGGAAAGTGCACGCGTGGCTTGTCGTGGCAGAAGGAAAGGTGGTGCTGTCGGTGCCCAGCCGTGAATCTCTACCGTGTGCTCTAGGTCCAGGTTCCCGCTGGACTGCCGACGCTTCTGTTCGAGCCGAAAGGGGGGCAAGTGACGTGATAAGGGGTAGGGGGGGAGGCGGGGCTGTGGATACTTGTACTGCGGATGGATCGATCAGATTTTGGGGTGTAACTGTGCGTCGTACGTGAATTTGCACGCGTGCAAAGCACGGCGCCTGCTTGCCCGTCCGTAGAATTCGCCAGCTGATCGCGTAGACCCCCGATCGATCGACGGGGGGAGGATCGAGATACGCGGGAGTGGAGGGAAAAAGGAGGACTCGTAGGCAGAAGGTGGTACCATCGTGGGGTGTTGGGGGAGAGGGGGCAGGCTCCAGACCCGGTCCAGGGCTGTATCTAGCGCTACCCTTGTTTGTCGCGCCGACGGCATTGTATTTTCCCGATTCTCCTCCTCGTCGTCCCCTCGCCACCGATCTCGTCTCCTCTTTTCACTTCGCTGTCTTTGTCGGGTCACCACGCCGACCCGATGATTCTGTCATCAGGGACGCGCGCGGTAGCGGCGATGTAAGCAAAAGGGCAGCGTGTGTTCCCTCATCTTCGTTCTGACGTCGTTCAGGGACGTGTCTATCGATTTCATCTCTCCTGTCTGTACCCTCGATGATACGGTTAGCTTTTTCAAACATCCTCGATGGATGTGTGTCGTCGGCTAGTCGACAGCACCGCGGGAAGTGCCAGGAGAGAGTTACCGGCAGGCTGGGTCCTCTTCTGGTCGCGTTTCATTGCTACCCCACTCTCTCTCTCGCTCTCTCTCTCTCTCTCTCTCTCTCTCGATTTTCACGACGACGACTTTGCACTTAATTATATCAGTTAAAACGCCAGCCGAGCTATACGCTTTTACTGCCTCCCCATTTATGGTGCTTCGCGGGTAGGAGAAGAATATAGATAATGGTTGCTCGCCTGAGCGGCTCGCGATGCGATAGCGGACCAATTACCGGCGTCTTCCTGTAATGAACCGTCAATTTCAAGGACTCACACACGGGAGCCTTGTTGGAATTTCCGTTAAGGACGCTATGAGCGCGGCAATTACCCTTTCTCCGCCCTGGCAACTTTTTGCTGATTCAATCAGGGCTACGTTAATTCACGGTTCCCTGCCGTCGCGGCACACTTTATCGCGGCGATCTTCTCAGGATACTGTTTCCTCTCGATACAGGGGCTGTTAGCGCCCTTATCCGTTCGCCAATAATTTCTCCTTTCTGTTGGAGCACTCTTAGAACACTCCTCTCGCCGGGCAGAAATGAAGCCAGTAAAAAGGATTTATTAACTTCGCCTGTATCCGACAGCGCTTTCCTTTATCGATCGACGCCAGTATCGAGGAAAACATTTCGGTATGCAAAGTAGACATCAACCCTCTGTCAATCAAGCTGTTGGTTATCGGTGTCGATCGCTTTATTCTTTCCATTCTTGGCACTTTGCGCCGCTGTTATCGGCCGTGTTCACCGGAAGGCAGAACAAGGTGTTTACGAGTTGTAGGTTTAAGCTTAATTAAACGATAAGTTTTATAAGGAGGAGCGAAATTGTTCTAGGAAAGGTAGGCATGCAAATGACTTCTTTTAAAATATTCAGTTATGCAGTTTGCAAGTTAATAAAATCCACGATCCTAAACCCAGATTAATGGCTCTTCGCGAGCTAACTATTGAATGCATAATTAATCTTATTATAGATTAGTTTTGTTTACATTCTTCAGTTTTAAGGAACTCATTATATTCTATTATTTACATTAGTATTTATTTATACTAAGAGTCTTCAACCCTTTGAACACGGGAATAGAATTTTTTGACGCTCGACGTGTGAGTTTTCTGCTCCCATCTATGGACCATATTTGCCAACGCCAATAGGCTTTCAACGCACCGTATCGATCGCCTAAACGCATATACGCGTTCGCAGGGCACAAAGGGTTAAGAAAACCTTTCCACCGAAACTCCGAACCGCCCACACATCCCCTAAGATGTTTTCGCTGCTTTGTGCGGATCCCATCAGCCAGTCAATTTTCCACGCAAACCTCGCAACAGTTTGTATACACACGAGGTGATGCCAAACCGCAAACTAAACGACACTCGTAGAACTTTCGACGGAACACGAGTCGATGCCATTAGACGCAGCTAACAGAGGGGCAGACGGTAATTTTGTTAAATAATTTACCGAATTCTGGCACAGTGATTCCAGAACACGCTCTTAATTGGTATGAACTGCGCGGCCGGCTGGGTTCGAATCCGTAACACGAAAACAATTTCTGCATCGACGCGATGCATTATGCGTTTTCGAGCCGGTAACATAATCGCGGCGCCAGCCGCTGATTATACCTCGTGCTGATTAACCGACCAACGTAGTTACCTCAGAATGGAGGTTTCGGCGTTCCAACGACCGCCGTTTATGGAAAATCGCTTTCGAGGATGCGCCTTGCCTATCTGACGTGTATCGTGGCCGAATCGTTAACGATATTAGTTCCACTAATCCCTTGGTCTCGACTACCACTTATCGTGCTACCCTCAGCCTGAAAACTGCTCGTGCGAGATCTATATTTAGCTCATGAATTGTTTCGCTACTTAATTCCGTTAATATCCTTAATTACAAACACTTCTCGTGTAGAATTTTTATTACCACTTCTGAGGTGGATATACAGAATGTTCAACAATGAGTAAAAATTCAAATAGATGTTCCTATAATTCATTTCTGTAATTAAATAATTATAGAATAATTCCTATAATTAAATGAAAATTAATCATTGCTATAGAAACGTATCAAGTAGTCGTGATATATGTATGTCTCACTTGGGATTCGTTCTACTTCCAGCGTACACTAGCCAGGTCAGATTGAACAGTGTCAGTAGAATAAGTCAGTAGAATAAGTCGAGTCGGACGTATGTTACGTGCGCTTTGGGTAAAGGCCTTAGTCTTTAATTAACTTGTAGGACCACATTTATCCACTTTTATATTTGACCCACGAATTGTTTCGGTACTTAATTCTATTATTACTCTTAATTAGAGATATTTTTCGCGCAGCTTTCGAGAACTACGCAGAGGAACTGGGAGGGATAGTTGTCGGGTCATTGATTCTAAAGCCTCAACCCTCAGCCAGGGTGTAACGAGGTCGCCGTGATTTCATTATAAGAAAGGATGAAATATCCAGAAACTAGGTCCTAGTTCAGTTTATCAGTCCCTACGTAATCTCTTACACCATTAATTCAACCGTTTCACATATATGTCAAGTGTGAATAAAAAATTTTCTTGACCTCCCTACAAACTTGTAAGATTTAAATAGAATGTCTAGTCGCCTCAGGGAATTGGGTATACTCGTGAGACTTTACTGAGCATACAAGACGAGCAAAAAGTCCGTAGGAATGGAGCGTAGGAGACCCATACGGAACCGTATCAACCGAATAACGCGATTAAACGTTCCACTCCTCGACGGTGTCTTCGTCCAAGTGACAAGTACCTCATCTAGCAGACGCATGAATAATTATTCCCTTAATCAGGCTCGATGAAACGAAAATGTAACGGTATCCGTGAAACGGTCGTGGAATCTCAGGAGTGCGCGGTGGAAGTAGTCGGACGTAAATGTTTGATGAACTGGTAAGACAGAAAATCGAGTTAACCTGCTGGGGGCGCGAAGGAAAGCGCTCTTGTGCCAGTAGGGGGGATCGAAGACTGAAAATCCAGATTTATGTCGGAATTTAGCGTCCGATGGCGTCGTAAAATTACATCGAATACCCGTACGTGCTGGTCTAATAAAGCGGGATAGAAAAACGCGTTTTCCCCGCCGACGCTCGACTTTCCGCATCGACCGACGCCACAGTGTCCCCTTGGGAAATATATACGTCAGAAATCCTTCTGTCCGTTTCCAAGAAATTTATTTCTACTTTCACCCGTTTCTGCCCTGGATTACGCTTCCCTCTCGCTCTTTTTTTTTTTCCTCTCCTCAGCGTTTTCGTCACGGCCGATTTCATCTGATTGCGCCCTGTCATTCCCTCACCGAAACAGACTCCCCCGCTTCTCGTTTACACGTAATTATTCGCGGTTAATGATCTACAGGTACATGGCTCCCGTTGCGCTCGAACGCACGATAAACGCATTAACGATAACCAGGGTACCGTGGAGTAGGCCGAGGATAGGACGCCAGCCAACATATTTCGATTACGCGTTACATTTAACCCCGCAACTTTATCAATCCGCGATTACTTCAAATCGAATTATAATTGGCCTGCTCCTGTCTGCGCCGAGTTCCCGCTAGAATTCTGTATATTGCTAATTAACCTACGCTTCCGCGCGACTTCGTAGCACACGGTGCCGTGCTTAATCGGAAATACGGTCCCAGAATCGCGTACCGAGATAATTTTGAGCCCGACACGATCTCTCTCTTCGTGATTAGAATTGCTCGAGTTTGAAAACGCTGCGAATATCGAAGCATTAATTCCTGGGCGTTCGACTGTGCGCGTGTGCGAGCTATGTGTGCCGAGTCTGTCGGGATAAATGGTTATGACTTTTGAGGTGATCCTTAGGTGCGCTATTTCAAATCTAGGGAAATTAAAATAGAGAAATTTCACCCACGGAAGTTTAACCCCTTTTCCGAGGTACACTTTAAGTGGGAAGCGCACTTCGCTTTTTATTCGACGAAAAGCAACGAGTTGGACGCGAGAAGGGTGATTTATTAGCTTGTAAATGAAATGCAGTTTTTTCAGACTTTCTACTGAAACAACTAAAATAATTCAAACCTGGTTAATTGATGGCTGAACCGAGTGTTCTACCGTATTAAGCACCTCTCCAGATTTCTGTGAAGCTGGCTGGCACAGCGACAAAGTATCGAAATCATTTTTCAAAGAATTCCCTCGAAGGTCTAGCCACGGGATTGCGACTTACAAAAGCCTGGAGGACTTTTACTCCCTTTACGGTTCATAGAACAATGAACGCCTACAGTTTATATCTGGGTACTATATACGTTTGTAATATACAACCCTTATCACACCGTCTTAACGCATTAAGATATCCAGAACCGTCGGCCATAGCTTTTGTCTCCGTGTCTGGCACCCGTAATACGCTGCTGCGACCAGATACTAAAATTTTTCCTTAAAACCAGGAAAAAATCTCGGGCATGCATTGTTCACAAGTCAGACTGCGAACAGATCTCAGGATTAATATCGCATCGTTCAGCCCCTTTCTGTTTGCCTTCGTGCCCGATTCCTTCGCCCTGAAATTTACTGAACGATATCTCACCCTGAAATCGGTCATAAACAACGCATTACACCGACCGCCCATCTGCTCCCTTCGGCGCCCTTTCTCTTCGTCACGCTCTCCGCCCCGTCGTTGCTCGGTAATCGCCTCACCGACCACGAGTTCCAGGAATGTTGTGGATGGTAATCGCGAACACGACGGAATAATTTAAGCCTCGTCCGATAGAGACTAGGAACGCTGGCAGACCTTAAGCCAGATGATACTACAAACGTAAGCCAGTCTAGACTACGCATGCGAACTTAATACCAAATGCATATTCGAGAATACCTGGAATCCATTGTGGAAGCAGAAGAGTGGTTTCTTTTTTATATAAAAAGATAAATCGAAACTATGGAATGAAATTTTTTGATTGCGCGCTTCGGTTCCCTGAAAATTGAATTTGAATATTGACGAGATTCGAGTGCGTGGAAGTACGAGTTTAGGCGCTTCGGGGCGCGGAAGATAAGGGGAATGCGAATTGTCTGACCATGGACTCCATCTATTGTGAAGTAGAAGGTTCCCCTCGGCTAGAGTTGTACTTTACTTTATTACTGGGGTATAGTTCAACAAATTTTCTTCAGAATTATGGTGATGTGAACAAATCTTATTCTATATATTTCATTTCTTCATGTATAATGAACATTTCAATTTTTCTGTTGTGGTAACTATGATGGGACATGTGACAAATATCGTTGAGAGTAGATAAGTTTTAACCTGGTTTTATTGATGGTAGCATGTGAAATTTGAAAAACAAGGTAATTTATTGATTGAGTTACTATCTTAGTTTCACGCGAATCCATGATTAAGGCTATGGCTATACTAGATACGATTTCTGACGAACTGACGTTCTGACGACTGTCTGAATTTGTTTCTCTCGTACGATAAATAGTTCGGACATATTCGTCAGAAAACGCATCCACTGAAACCGCTGCCTAACCCATAGCTGGCATGACACATTTGCAACATTTCTGTTAACCCAATTCTTCATCTTTGATTTTCAAAATTTCAAATTTTTCAGTATTCAAAATACAAATATTCAAATATTCAAATTTAAAAATTTTCAAATATTGAAATATTGAAATATTCAAATTTTCAAATTTTCAACTGTCACATTTTCAAATTTTTAAACATTTCAAGTCTTTTTATGTAGATATTATTTATTTTTGCTTTCCAATTCCTGAAACCCTATATATTGCAGTGTCCAAATAACCTCACCCTGACGTACGATACAACAGTGATGAAATCACTAAAACACCTTCACCCAAATTGAAACGGCAGAACCATTCGCAACCTTGTTACCTTCTCCACTACTGCACCACACATCACACCATTCGCCATCCCATTTCTCAACGCATTGAACCTAACTGTCCAGACAAACGCATCGACAGTGATTACGCTCGTTCGACGGCGAAGTCACGGCTGGGCCCAGCGTGTCGCTCGTGCTCGATATTTTGCATCCCTGAAGGATCTTCCCAGCGTAGGATCGAGTGTCCTGGGAGGACGGGCTTTGATTGGTCGTCCACGTCCCCTGGTGCACGCGATACCGGGTCGGCGCGCACTGATTGCCAATCCAATTCGCGCCGTCTGAACGGAAACGCGTCGGCAAATCGATTCATCGAGCGTGGAACGATTGCCCGAGATACGACTAAAAGGATATCGGCTTGGACCACGGGAATTAGCGGGATACGATCGACTGGAAACGTTTGTTAATCGATCGTCCCGCGACACCGTCACCAGTTCCTTGCCCCCTTTCTCGCGGCCCTCGAGAACAGCTCGAAGCGGTTTTGGTATTTTCGTCGTCAAGGTCCTCTCGCTCCCCTGACCGTCTCAATGGAATCTTATCTCCGCGGCGGTCTGCTCCCCCAGACCCCGACCAGCCTCCGTTTGATTCGATTCCAAATGGCGGGAGAAAGTATCATAAACCTCGTTCACCCTTTTGTTCTTCCTGTATTAGCACGCTTACAGATGCTCGTAAACAGAGAGTGGCAGGCTGGACGAGGGGAGAATGGCAAGCATAATTGCGAAGTATTTAGTATCGTCGACGACGGCAGTCACTTCGCCGGCGCACTCGACGGCGCTGTTAAAAAGCCTGAAAGTGCTCGAGTCGAAGCCGCGTTCGAAACGAGTAGCTGAGCCTGCCTTCGAAATGGAGTTGAATAATGCTGGGACGGCATTACACCAGATAGAATACGGTGCCGTGTATACGCGTAATGCGGGGGTGTAATTACACCGAGGACAATTGCGGATATCCCCGGGATTCGATATAACCCCGTGGCGCGCTCGCGCGAGCCTCGCCGTGCAAACGGAGACACAACGATGTTCGAGTGTCTTTCCGCGATCGGTCGACGCCAATAACGCAATAATCCAGCCACTCTAAATGTTATGAATACTGGTATTATTGAAAGGCCGCGGATTTATCTGGCCGGATATTATTTGCCAATGCGGATGTTCGATTTTTGTCGACGCTACAAAGCAGGCTGGATCGATCGAATACTGCGGACTTTTCGATAATTCTGTAAACATCATTAATTAAGTACCATTTCGGAATTACCATCGGTTCCCTTCCTTCGAATAAACAACGAAATGGCTGAATACCTCTCCCTCGTTTTTAATTGCGATTACGTTTCCAGTGTCGTATTCCAATCATTATCAGCATATACCAATAGAAATTGCATGGGGGGGGGAGGAAAAGTGTCGATTTCGTGGAAGCGTCGATGTAGAAGCTGCGAGGTAATAACGCCAAATACCTATTCGTTAGCCACGGTCGACTACAATTTCCCGCCCGTTAATGAACTTCCTCGTCCACTTGCTCGTCTGTCATAATACGTTCCTGTTCCACTCGTGGCTGTCAGAACCCCTATGCGATATCACTTTCCCTCGGTATTGGTCTCCTTCCCACCCTTGTCGCCTTAAAATATGTTGAATTATACAGCAATACCGCTAATGCGTTCCCCTTATACTCCCTTAACACGCTCGCTGCAATGACGTCACTGGCAAAGTACTTTTTGTTTGCGCTGCAGTAATGACTGGCGTTATTTTCCTTGTGAGTGCGGAGAGGGCGACCGAAGAAACGGTTACCCTGTTGTTTTTGACTGCGTCGTTCGTTCCGTATTGTTAATTAATTAATGAATTCATTAATTAATTAATTAACCGACGGCGTCTTTATCGTGTTGTGCTAAAGCGAGGGTGGGGAACTGTGGAAAGGGGAAACAAAGGAAGGCGGTGATGTAATCAGAAAAATGAGTACGAGATGACACTAGGGTGAAGAGGCAGAACTCGGCACAGCTGTTATTAAGGTAGATTAAAAATAATGCTGGAATAAAGGGGACAGAATGCCAGACATTTTTCGAATATTGGGGTAAACAGGGAAATATAGTACACGGCTCTCTGAATAGAAGAATCAGGTTTGAAATCATGGTACGGGAAACTACTCTTCGAGAGGCAAATAGTAAACAATGTGTTTACAATGGTACTATACACTTTGTCGTAAACGTGGAGCTTTTCGGAATGCAAAAAATATAGGTATTGCAAAAAAAGGATGACCTGATTTATAGCAACGTTTCTGTTATTGTTTCTGTCATAATAATCAATCAACACTTTTTCCATGCGGTGTTTATTGTTCCATAATTCATTCTTGTTTGCAGCTTCATTATTACTGGCGCTTCGTGACTGGTCTTTCATTCATTTTTCGATGAATCGTACATTCAGATATATGAATGATGTATCCAGCAGTTATCGTTGGTTTTCGAATCTTCATTTCCTACCATTTTACAGTCTCACTCATTTTTCTTCGTTTCTCTATCGCGATTTCCTGGTTTTAATCAATCATACCTTTCTACCCGTACACATCCTCCAGGTCTTTTTCCTCCCATTCGAGTTTCATGACACTGCTCTCGCGCACGTGCAGCCCAAGTTCACAGCGCACGTCTCACGGAATAAGTAAGGGCAAGAAAGGAGACCGTCAGTCCTTTAATACGCTCCTCGAAGTCCGTCGAAGAATTCGAAAATCCGCGTGACGCGGCTTCGAAAGTGGATTGAAAGTCGTTGGCCGAAGTGCGCGTCGGAAGCGAGCGAAGTTAAATAACGCGCGCGACGAGTTGCCAACGATAGCTAGCGAAGTGTAAAAAGTTTCCTCGAATAGCTGTTTTATCGAGCTCTTCTTCTCGGCCGCTTTTCGCGTATTCCCACAGTCTCGCGGAAACTTACGAACTCGAGGTGCATCGACGATAAATCGGCCCTTCTTTCGATACCAGCAGACAACGGAGACGCAGATTTTTGCGTCTTACGCTATCGTTCACCATTTGCATCCGCGCGAACGACAAGCGACGCGATAGACGCCTCCGCGGCACTCGTATCGCGATGATGGTAATATCCGAGCACGCGTCGATCTTCCTGCAATGTCTCCCCTGAATTGAAAAAGGAAAAGATAAACGGGTATCAGCGAAGGAAACAGGAGCATATTGGAGCATGTGCGAGACAGACGCGGGGGTGGGGAACAGACGGAGAACTGGAGAGAGAGTTAAAGAAATTTTAGGTGATACAGGAATGGGGTGGGAATGATTGGAGGAATCGTACAGAGGGTTAGTAGCTGGAAAAGGCTGGGGAAGGGAAGACGAAGACTGGGGTAAGGAAATAGAAGTAAATGGAGAGTAATTAGGTTAAGGGGAAATAGGAATGGAGAGTGTGATTAGGGAAACGAAGGAGTGAGAATATATGAGAACTCTGAGGAAGAAAAAAAAGGAAATTAGAATAAGGGTAGGATAAAGGTAAATAGAATTCAACCTAGAGTAAGTTAATTTGTAACCTGAGAATGAGTAAATTCTTGAAAAAAAAAAAACAGAATATAAATACTCCTGCGACTACTGTGAACATAAACTCTTAATAATTCTTTACTTTACAAACACTGGAAACATTTTTATCCAGAAAACACTCCAGCTTAACAGCTTAGAAATAATCTAAAGTAACGCCTGCTCGTAAACGCAAAACTATGCAAATTCAAATAACAGTTAGCACTTTATTGCATTAAATTAGTAACAATTTAGATAGAATGCACAAAGTGGGCAGCATAAAACAGAGGAAGTCGCGACGCAGCATAAGCCGTTATCAAAATAAAAAGCGAAATGTATGCGGTGACGTGCACGATATCGTGTAAAGTGCAAGGGGAATGCACGAACAAGTGCATGCACCCTCTCTATTCTCTGGTAGACCGGATGTGGGTCCTCAAGGTCGTTGGAACGAAGCCCGCGTTGCTTTTCGGACCGAATGCTGATCCGCCCTCGGATCCCTCGAATCGAAATCCTCAGGATTAGTATCCATTTCCCCAAGGCACGATGGGTTGGCAGAAGCTCTGATAGGATTTAGCCTGAGAGGCAAGGGTTGAACTAGGAACCGAGGGAAGCCGCGTGCACGGCCGTCACAAATGCGAGATACGCTATATTACCGCGATCCTTTTATTATTCCATCGTGGTAGCGCTGCCAGTATCCGTCCAATGTAAATGCGCTTTGCGGTAGCAAGTCAGCGCGGTCAGAAATCCACGTTAATGTATTCTTCCGAGATGCGACCGATGTCTAAGGCTAATCTTGAAGGTACTACTTTAAAGGAGATTTAAGTCACAATGAGTCGTTTCGTGCTGGTGCTTGGCGCACGGAAATGTGAGAGCGTGTCGTGTTTCTAACACCTTTCTGAGAATTCGTGAAACGATGGTATCACGTTTCTGTCGAGAGTCGCGGAATGAACTTCTGTATCGAGCGGTAATTTTAGAATCATGTTAAATTTCTGATTCGTGGTGCAGGGAAATTATCTAAGGCTGTGATTTAATTGGTTGCGGTTTTTGCAGGTATTGCAGTTTAATAATTCATCTGAATGAGTATGTGTATTATATTAGAATATATTTAAATATATGTAGGAACTCAAAAGAAACTTGATTGACGGTCCTTGACGATGGCAGGTATTGATTTCGAGGAACTGCAGCTGACACCTGTTATGGACACGATGTGTAAAATTTTCAGATATTATCATTTTTAATGCCTTAGTGTTTTTGAAACATATCTCTGGCTATAAAATTCCCTCTGCCTAAAAGTATTTTAATGTCACCGCTTCTGAATTTTTATTACCGCTTCTGTAGTTGATGTACAGAATGTTCGATGAGGGTCGAAAATTTTATGAGGCAATTCCACGTGCTATAATAGGATGGAAATAGGAAATCATGAAATTCCGTTTGAAGGTTTTATTTTACAACCATTAATTAGTGCAATAGTGTCTAAAATTCGCGTGAAATGTGTCTGACTTTGAACTTATTCTACTTTCAGCGCGCACTAATGAGACCAGGCATAGCAATGTCAGTAAAATGAGTCAGTAGAATATGTCTATTCAGACACATGTTACGTTCATTTTAGGTGAAGGTTTTCAATCTTTAATTGACTTGTAGAATTACGTTCAACCATTTTGAAACTCTTTTAAGTGAAAACCCTACTACAAACGAACTTCAAGACACGGAAAATTCTCTAAAAATAAACTGCATGTTCCAGGGGTGAGCACAAGATCCCACTCTTTGGTGAAGAGGTTCGACGGGATTTACACGGGGCCGTACTTTGATTCAAACACCCCGACGAATATCACGGCTCAGTTGGGAGGTCATGCTTACTTGCCGTGCAAAGTGCGGCAGCTTGGTAATAAATCGGTAAGTCCGTCACTTTTGCCTAACCCGTCCTAATTTTAGACTAACAAAGCAGCACGCTTTCCCGTTCACCAAAATTCTTCTCCATCCTCTCATCCTCAAACTTTCTAAACGTAACATGCAGAGAGCGTTCCGCCGAACAAGAACAAGAATTCGTATAAAATTAGATCAAGGAATACCTCTTCGAGGTCTCTGAGGCTCCCCTTATCTTCCCCCAAAGTTCGTGCATTCTCGCTCGAAACAAGACACCCTTCTGAATTATTAAAATTTTACAACAACTTCGGAAAATCCTCCATTTACGCGAGCTCGCTCCCTTAAATTGGCCCGTGGAATACGCAGATGGCATCTCTGGCACTCTAATAAAGCAGATTCCGGTGTGAAGCAGCCCGTATGAAGAATAGATGAAGATATCGCACGACTTCAAAGACGCACGTGCCCCGGCGGACAAATTGCGGATACCTTAATTTCCTCCGGTCGATGGTGAAATATTCGCGAACTTCTAGAACTGTTATCTCGCGGCCGTTCCCCGCAAAAAGCACGGCCGGATACCGCCGCCGCCGCTTACGCCCAGATAAAGCAGATTTATTTGCACGCGAGTAACCAGTTTTCTGCGACCCGACGTCGATCGTATCGCGCCGCTCACTCGTCGGCTTCCATGAACCGTCCGCCGATCCGCCATCGGAAAGTTCCGCTATCGGGCCTCCAAGTCCGTCGATATTTCGCAGGAGAAGCTATTACAATAATCGGAATGGCTACGATAACGCGATACATGCAACCGGTGTATCTCCGCCGAAATTTACGCCAACTATAAAAGTCTAATCTGCGTGGATTCGCGGCGATGGGGGAACGGGGATTATACGAGCTGCGGGAATTTTACGATTCGCGGGAGACGGGTCTCCTGCTAGGAACACACCTCCGAAGAACACACATCCACCGATGACGCGAAACGGAATCGCTTCTCTTGAGACAGCTAGTCGGGAGTCGTAATCTTGGACATGGCGGCTGTATAATATGCCAGTTCTACTGAAAAGTATCAGGCACTTGCTTTAATAGGATAAATAGCTGGAGAAAGTTGGGATAATATTAATGATTTCACTATGTTTAAGTATTCTGTTTTCTACCATTTTGTTTTATTTCATCTAAGACAGTTCCTAGGGAGATGACACTTTTTTTTAATGTGTCACTACATGATAAATATAATTATTAGTGTTCAGGTACAAATAAAAAGTAATATTTGGTTTGCTATTATGTTATATACTTTTATTATTTTTCTAAAATATCTAGAGTTTTCGAAAACTGAAGTTTAAAACAAGAGGATTTAATATTCACGATTCACGTTGCGAAATGAAAGTCCATGGAAAATAGGTGTTCTAATAATTTTGACCTAAAAAACTATTAAAAAACTGCCGTTTTCTGTACTTATATAAGTGACAAAAGAAACATTCAAGTTGTGTCGTGATTTAGAGGATTATATTGTACAAAGCTCTATTGCTATCTATAGAATATTAGGTAGAGATAAAGACAACCCTTGGGGCATGTGTCAGGGGTGGGTGGTTAAACTTCTTGAAACCCCCGAGGAACTATCCCTGACCCCTTTTCCTCATCCCTTCTCGCTTCCCTCTAGTCTTTAGTACGTTCTGCGTATGAACAAGAGAGAAGAAGAGAAATCCCTGCATCCCCAGTGCTCCTTTCTCCTTATCCTCACTTTCAGTATCCCCTTGTCTCTCCCTTTTCCCTTCCAGCTATTCCTTTATAGGAATCAGGAAGAAATATCAGGCAGAAAGGAGAGTGGCTCGAAAATAAATTTCAAGAATCTCAAACGTCGGAGAGATTTTTCAAGCAAGAATTTCGAACAGCCGTCGCTAATTGTGGATCCCCTTAAGACCTCCCCTCTAAAAGCAACTCAGACGGTGCGTGGGGGACAGTAAAAGTTTTCGTAGACGGCCCGTATCACTCGTTAGCGAGCATTCCACCCCCCTGTGTATACACCAAAAGTTGTGCGTCGAAAGAGCCACGGCTAAGTGTCTGGTGACACGCGACCCCTGTATAATCGTCCGGTCGCGTACCTAGGGGTCGCGAACCATCCCCCAGCGTTGTCGCCGCGACCCCTTCACACCGTCGATACTTATCACGCGTAGAATTAAACGTACTTTTACCGCTGACTTTCTGTCACCGACCATTGTATTGCCTCGCCACATGCGGAACACGATTGAAACCGATTGTTCTTTAACACACCACTACGCGGAACACACTCGACGACTCACCCTCTTTGCGTTCTCGTGTTTCGTTCGGGGATATAAGTTCATTCCGCGTTTGCTGGAGAATGAAACCGTAATTTCGTGTTCCTGGAATTCTGAATTGGTTTCGATGAAAGATAGAGCTCAAAGTAAAAGATCTTTGGGGATGGTGTTTGTGAAATTAATTTCTTTTGTTGGAGCCAAAGAGCGCGGGCAATGGTAGGAATTGGAATTCCTCTTTCTGGGAATTACTCTCGGGATTGAAAGCTCGACAGGAATTTTGAAAGGAATCTAAAGTAATTGGAAAAGTTGTGTTTGTTTATTTGTCTAGCAAGTTCTTTTATCGGGACATAATAATTTTAGGGATCGAAGATTGAATAGATTTTACTGTTAGCTTCTGTCACGGTTTAAGTCTCTTTTTGATCTTCCTTTATTAACTGTATCAGATTAAAATAGGTGTAGAATATTCCATGTAGAATACGCTCCCCAAGAAACTTCAGAAATTGCAGTAGAACTCGTTCAACTAAAGTTCAATTATATACCAGTTTATTACTCCGTTTCTATCCTTTTCTACTATACAAAACTATTCCTTACAACTGGTAACAGTCTATACCACTACAAATAGCAACCATCTGGCAGTACTCATGATAAGAGCCACCCCCCTCGATTTCCTAAATCTACCTATTAAACAGTTAGTAGAAGCCAATGGCCCAATACAACCTTCACCTCCTTAACTGATATACAATATTCCAACAACAATCCCGCAGAATAATATTCCAACAACAATTATCGGAAAGCTTAAGACAGCTTTGCCCCGTAATTCCAATAAACTATATCTACCAAGGAAAACCGATATCACTTAGCGCTGAGTTTCCCCACAATAATTGCAGCTCAGCGGACAACAACGAAATTACATTGGATGAATATCGATGTCAACATGACACAAATTTCCTCCGAGATAAACTGCAACCTTTTCGCGTCACCTGGTTCCCTCGGCTGGTACAGAAAAACGTTTACCTTCGTCGACTGCAACTTCCACCCTACCATAACTCCTCGTCACAATGGAGAAACACTTTCAGCGGGGTGGCGCGTACTGAATCGACCCGGCGTCCACGATACTTATCTCGCGAATAAATTGAATGTACTCCTAATATG
The DNA here is from genome assembly GCF_051401765.1 of Calliopsis andreniformis. Classification (NCBI taxonomy): domain Eukaryota; kingdom Metazoa; phylum Arthropoda; class Insecta; order Hymenoptera; family Andrenidae; genus Calliopsis; species Calliopsis andreniformis. The sequence goes on from NC_135064.1 coordinate 24,226,044, forward strand.
GTTTCCTGTGAACGCGCGCGCACCTCCGTCTCGAGTCCGTGCAACGAAAGAACGCGCTCGAAGCCGATCGAAGCACGATAAATTAACCGTAGACAAGGGGAAGAAGATTGATCGTGCGAGATCGGAAAGTCGAGACCGGGCTCGTTTCGCTCTTTTTTTATAGACTGTGCTTTTTCCGCGCTTTTTCCGCCCCAAGCTCCTCTGTCCGTATTCATTCGTCGGAGCCCCGCGGAATTCGCCAGACACGGTTGAATTTCACTTCATCACCAGACACGGTCTCTATTGCTTTATTTCGCCGCAGCGTTCCTCGAGGAAGCGACCGCGGACCGGCGAAAAAATGTAACAATGGGTCGGGACGTATAAGAGAAAAGATTAATAATCCTCTGTGATGCGTTCTTGCTCGGGGAAAGCGTCGAATTGAGTTTCCTCGCGGAGACTGATGGGAAAAGTATACGAACTGGGAACGAGCGCTGGTTTTTCCTCAATCTTGTTGGTTCCAATGATCGTTCACGGTGGTTCGTTTTATTGAAAATCGAAAACCCTTTTTGCGGCGAGAGGTTTAAGCACTTGCATATCGATGTAATTTGAGGAATTTCCGATAGAGATTCAATTTTATTTTCCTCTGCATCCTGTGGAACTACTTACAGTTTCTTTGCTGCTATAAAACGAACGATTCCATTATGGCGGACGGTTCTAATTTTCCGTAAAATGCTGTGGTATGAGAAAGGTATTATCAAATGCAGCTCCGTGATTGAATGTTTTATTGAATGTGAAATTGCTTAGCAAGAGTTTAGAGATATTTGAAAATATCTGTGATGAGATAGAACATTTATGGATTCTTATCGTTTTTTATTTGTTTGTTCTCGAATTGCAAAAGGTATCGTGGGTCAGAAGAAGGGACTCGCATATCCTCTCGGTAGATAGAACCATGTTTATCCCGGACGAAAGGTTCCAGGCGCTTTTCGCGGACACGCTGGACACCTGGACCCTACAGGTTAAGTACGTCCAGGCACGCGACGAAGGCGAGTACGAGTGCCAAATCTCGACCGATCCTAAGAAGAGTCACATCATCAAGCTCAACATCGTCGGTGAGATTACGTGAAAATTACTTTTTCACTAAAAAAAAGTGATCTTAAAAAAATATTTTTTAGAAAATAGACCTATTATAATTTTAATTCATTTTAATACTGACAGTAAGAACCAAGACTCTACAGCAAGAGAATTTTTTAGTACTCCTACGACTTTGTACTAGTATACGTGTTTGGCAGAGAAATAGTGAACATCTATCAATAAATTCAATTCTTTTTTACTGACTATTTACTTATTTAATAGGTACATAATTATTTTCACACAAAAAATATCTGCATGAACATACAAACTTCTACTTATTATTATTTCTCATAAAATATATGCATCTTCTTCGATGCAATGGTATGAGGAGAGACAGAATGGAAGTGTGAATGTTTCAGTGCCAAAGATCGAGATCATAGGCGATCGTGACATGTACGTGAAAACCGGAAGCACTGTCGCTATACGATGCGTGATCAAACAGTCCCTGGAGGGACCATTTTACGTGTTCTGGTATCACGAAGGTGACCGTGTTCTGGACTACCAAAAAGCCAAAATCGACATCCAGACGAAGAGGATCGATCACGACACGGTCAGCAGTCTCGTGATCCACAACGCGAGGCGGGAAGACTCGGGTAATTACACCTGCAGCCCGAGCAGTTTAGACAGCGCGAGCGTGCAGCTTCACGTGTTGAATGGTAAGCGTTTTCGCATTCCATTAACATAAATCTCTGCCGAGTTTCAACGCGAAGATATATGTGCCACCACCGACGGCTCTTGAAATGAACGAAAATATTTCCTTAAGTGAATGCGACCTAAAATCTTTATTCTAATTTAGACCCAGTTTCATAACGAGCATGAAATTACTTTCTAGAGTGTTAATTTATAAAATGACAAATATGATTTTTGAATATCCCATTATACCATCGACCAGTTGTAGCTCCTGTTAGTTTCTTCTCCAACAATATATCTTAGTTCAAATTCAAGCATGAATATAGAATCCACAACCCCCTCTTCCTACAAATCTCCCCTCCCCGCACCGCTTCATCTCCTGTTTCTCCATGCCATCTATCAGAAGCTCTAATGGAAAGCTCGAGCTATCGTAAAGTCAGATTTATGTCTAACGTGATTCATAATCATGGAAGTGGCTTCAAACGATTGCAATTCAGGATAACCTGATTTAGCAGGACACATTCCCGTAAATTAAATTACGAATTTCTCGATTATAAAGCGACGCTCTGACGTACATGAATTTTGTGGCGCAGGTGACAATCCTGCCGCGATTCAAAGAGGGATGAACTCGGCGCCAGGTGGCTGTCCAACGCTGTGGTGGTTGGCGGGCGTCGTGACGCTTTATTCGAGTCACGGCAGCCGACTGTTCGTCCTCGTCCTACTGATTCTCATGGTCCTTTACTCGAAGAATCCATCGTACTTCGCGCCGGAACGATAATCAGGAACGAGAGGAGGACGGTGTCGCAAGGATGATCGATTATCTACGAGACTCGGGAAGCGCCTCGAAGAACGCTCCAGCAGACGGGACAAGTGAAAAACAAAAGCAGAGGGGGTGGCTTCTTCAGAAATTGACTTCATGAGCGAGGAAGGGAAGAAGATGGCCGGGCAACAGGGGGAAAACCGCGAGAAGAATACGCGGCGAGACGTTCAAACAAACATGGTCGAGCGTCGTTCCTTTTCGGCCAACAGCTAGGCTTTTACGTTCTCCAGGTACGTCGAGCGCGAAAGAGGGTTGAAATTCCAGTCGATTGTCGGAAAAGTTTAGACAAGCGGAATTTTATCGTGATTTATCTTGTTTTAACGAATCGACAGCGGTGATCGCCGATAGCATTTTCTTCGATGCCCGATGCTTCGAAACATCGGGGAGAAACGTTCACAACGAAGTGTCGAGTTCCCCCTTGAAATTGAGAAATAAAACGCGATGGAATCGCGACGAGGGAGAATCTCTCTGTAATACATTATGAAAGACTCGGCGAGGGGGAAATAGAACGCGACTCGCGTGTCGAGACAACGTGATCCGGCCGTTAGTAATTAGGGTTTAATTAATTCTCGGGAGTTCTCGTTTCAATCGGCGACAGTTCTTCGCGCGGTCGAGACGCGGGAAGTACGAACGACACGAAGCTTGCGAATGCTTATCCCTCCCCTTCGAGGAAGGAAAGACGAGTGTAAGTTTTTATAGGAATCGCGATGCTAAAATATGATCTTCCAGGGACTCGAACCTACGATAGACTCTTTTGTATTCTCATCGTTTGAAATCGATCATTTTAATAATCGTTGAACATCGCACGAGGTCATTGTACATATTCGCCCTAACGACGCCATCGAAACGGAACGCGCCAGAAGTGACCCCTGTGACAGGGGTGGGACGCGAGCTCGAAACAAGTTCCCCTTCCTTATTCATTATTCATCATCGTCGAAGGTGTTTCGCGATCTTCGTGTCTTTCTCGCAGGAAGCCAAACAGTAACGAAGTCTCCGTGATCGATCGCGAGATTCTGTCGAGGACATCGGGAGGGTTTCGTAGTTTCTTTCGCATCGAGATTTCACTCGACAACATGTGAATGATTCTGGACGAGGCGAGGACGGGGGTGTAGGGAAGGGGTTTGTATCGGGTATTAGAAAATGAAAGTGGAAAAAAAACGCCGCTTGGTCAGAATTGAAACTTGTTCGATTAAATTTTTGAGAGAGATGTGATTAACTATATTCGATTAGGAAACGATTAGCGACGCGTGTCTATACTCGATCGTCTATCATACGCGTTTGGGATCGTCTCGTGTCAGTGGCTACATTTTGATACATTTTAATTAGACTATTTATGGAAATGATCTGTATGGAATACATGCAAAGGAATATCTTCCTAGTTTCTTTCCTTCTTTTTTGATACTACAAGAGCACAAATGCATTCGTGACTGCGCATATTGACTGAAGAATAAAGAAAAGTTTCTGTATCGTGCAGGAAAGTTGCGACAGGACAGGAAACGAATTTCCCAAGTGACATTCAAAATGAACGCAAAAAGGTTTGTTACTTTTTTGAAACGACGCCTCGATTTGTCACAGTGATAATACCGCCTCTCACGTACGATGTTCGTGGTTGTCTCGCAGATGCAGTAGATTTATTTATAGAAAATCGTTTCCTTCCTATTTAAAGACTGTGGGAGGGCCCTTGGTTGGCCTGGTTCGAGGAATCGGATGTTTTAAATGTGAAAATACCATTTTAAGATTGTTTTTTACTTATTATAGATCTATTCATATCAAACGACAAGGTCGAACCTTCCATATCAATTCTCGCAATATTTTGACTGCCACTTACACCATTAACGTCACGAATGAAAATATCACTGCCTGTATTTTACATTGAGACTTATTATACTCTATTCTATTTCTATATACTAATTCAATGAAATATTTCTCCTTTTTGGTACTGCTATCTTTTTTACCGAAGGTAAAGAGGTAAAACGTATCCAATGGCTGATGACGATCCACGGTGACTGAAATTTTGGTACTCGAAGTGTATTCAGTATAGACACGAACCCAATAAGAAGTGTTATATATCCATGCATGCGTGTCAGGATTCAACCTAACGGAATGGGTCATGTGAACACAAAGTCATGAATCATTAGCGAGAGTAACCTTCAACTTGATTATAATAACAATAGAAAGTGCATTTTAGACCACAAAATTTGAACAAAAATATTCAAAAAACTCAACACGTTATCAGTAGCATAATTCCTTTATATCAGAGTTTCCCAATGGACGTGACATGACCTCGTAGTGGTCCCAACGCCAAATTTTCGTGGCTACGTAAAAAAATGGGGACAGGAAAAGAAATAGGCACAGAAAAAAAAGGGGGAAGAGAGCCATAAGCCAAAAAAGGTTGAGATACCCTGTTGTATACTCTCATTAATCGGTAGACACCTTCCAATACCTCCAAATCATTAAACCACCCCTATCGATCGATGAAACTCGTAGAGCTACGAACTTCTCACCTACTCCGCGTGTCGTCTTTCAAATTTTGTCGATCGATGTAGCTGCCAGAAGTCGATGATCGCGTGGCAGGTAAATTTGTTTATCGACCCAGGCCGTTTTATCGTTCTTCATGTTCGGCTATGTAAATCAATACGGACGGACAGCTTTTGGAGCCGCCCGACGCTCCCATGTAATTTGCTTTTATCTCGCAAGCGTTAGGAGATACTGTTTTTTATAATATTATATATATAAATATATATATATATACAAGCGAAACAGATAAATATATATATATGTATATGTGTGTACGCGCAGAAATACGTTGCACAACGGTGTTGAAGTATCGAACAAGTTTCAGCTCGACGTGAATTAGCGGCAGGACAAATAATACGGGGAAAAACAGTGTGGAACGACAGAATTAAGAAAAATTCGAGGAAAAATCGTTTTGCGGGGCGTACTTGAACGAGGACGTAACGTAATCGTTGCTGTGAATAATTGTGAAGAAAGTGAAAGAAAAAAGGGGTGTGAGGAAGCTGCGCAAGAAAGGATGTGAGAGGACGGTAGGTAAAGGAGACGAACGATACGTGAGAATATCTACGATTAATGTGATTGTAAATATATAGTATATAAATAACGTAACGTTAATTAACGATATGCCGTACGTGTTACACTAAAGAAACAAACAAAAAAATAAATAAATAACGTTACTGTGTAATTTTTCGGATCGTAAATGCATTCGAATGAGTCTGGCCGCCCGTGCTATTCGACTCGAGGTAGCGTTTCAATGAAAAAACAGGAAATTCTGTGTATAGTATTATTTAATTACTCGGAGCTCATTGGTAATAATCAAATAGCAGAAAAAATACATGAAATTAATAATGCTCTCTCTAGTATTTTCCTTACGATAAAATAAAAATGAATTCATTTCAGTTCGTATTGGCTCCCATTACAATTTTCTACAGTCGACTGAAAAATATCTGTGCACTATTATTACAAATACCGTAGTCAATTATTTACTTAAAAATTGTCTTTCCAATCCCCAATGTAAAACAATAATACTCTCTAGACTCAATCCATCCTATCTGCAGCAGGGAAGCAAAAGCTACATCTATCCATCTCTTTATTTAATTCAACTTTAAATTTACCGCCACCTGTGTCCGCGATTGGTCGAAGTCTATCGCATTTCCGACAGTACTGCACAACATTTTTCAGCAGACCAAACGTACACAAAATCACCGCCAATTGGTCGGGGAAACCCTCGGGAGTTCGCTGCGAGACAGTTCGCAAAAACAAACGCGACAGGGGAGAATAAAAGGCCAGGAAAATGGGCAACAGGAGCGAGCGAGAGATCGAGGTTAGTGCGCGCGAGAAGGGTCAGAGGGTAGCACCGTCGCGCACGCTTTTTCTGGCGCGACGGTCCGTCGAAGCAAGAAAAAGGAGCGTAGCTGCGACAACGCGTCCCTGGGTAGCACGGGTCGGCCACACGCGACTAGATGTAACACTAATTAACGCCTAGTGTAAGAACTAACGGATATAAAATGAAGGATATATTGTCTGACATAATAACCAGGTGTGAACGTACAGGAGTATACGTGAAATCCGTGCGGCAAACGGCGAGGGTGGTGATTTGTGTGAGAGTGACGCATGCGTGGAAGGATGAGCAAGGGCAAAGAGGAGAAGATGCGACGCGAGAGAAAGAAAGAGCTAGAAAGAGAGATAGAGAGCGACAGCGAGCGAGAGAGGTAAGCGAGAAAAGGAACACATATACGCGCACGCGAAGAGAAAAGAGTTGTTCGTTGGACCGACGCGCGAGACGTTGGTCGAATGACGCGCTTTATGAGAAAAAGGGGCGACCGGGGACAATCTTTCTTGTACCGTTTCTTCCCTTTCTTCTTCCTGCGCCTCGCGAGGCCACTCGTGGCGAAAAGTAAAGAAAGAGGGGTAAAGATAGGGCTCGTGCCTCGAGAACACAATTAAAACTCGCGCGCCCTTTCTTTCCTGCGAGAACACTGGGGCCACCCCTCGCGAGGTGCAAGAAGAAAGTCGTAATTCCCGCGCGCTCGTCCTCGTCGCTCCTTTATTAGAACTGAGATCACAAAGAGGGGACGGAAGACGGTGGCAACAATGATAGTGGTGACAATTAAGATGGCGATGATGATGGGTTAAATAAAAAACGTCGTCTAAGGTATACTAACGTCGTAGACAGCATTGGATTTTTGTACCATTGTCTATAGTAGCTCTTAAGTGTCGCGGAGTTTTCTGTTCTTAGGATGCCCGCCTGTGCAGGCTTGTGTACGTACTTATGTATTCTCGGTTTTGTCGATGGCTCGCGGGGCGGATGTTAGCTCTCGAATATGGTTAGAACTCAGTTAAGCTTTCACTTGATTGACCATGTTGTTTATGGACGTATCAATGGTTCTATAAGCGAAGCGCTGATTGAGAAACACTGCTCCACGGTTCCTCTATAGAGGGTGTCCGAGTACAGGTTGGGGGGAAATTAAGGGGTGATTTATAGCTGCGGTGGGATTGTATGACTCTCAACCCGGACAGAGCCAGGCTAACCCAAGTCCATTTTTCTGAAAATTGAGTTTTATACGCTACCGCAGTGCTTTGTTTCTATAGAATCCTATTTCAGTAGAAATCTACAATACGTTATAAATAAAGAAAGAGAAAATTTAAGAGCATAAGCTATTTCAAATATAATGTTAAAGAACTTGTGATCACGCTTCTTTATCTGCTCTCTTCAAAATACTTGAATTACTTAGGCCGTGGATACAAAAGGGTATTACTTCGATTTACCAAGTTTTAGGATATTATCAATTACTAAATTTCTTCAAATTAACAAACGAAATTCTCTACTTAATCTTGAAAACATTGGTCTTGATTATCATAATTTGTCCTACTCCTTACCAAACACCTATACTCTCATCATTTCAACTCCCTCTACCAGTATTGCCATATTCCTGGACAAAGTGACTTCTAATGTCGTCATGGAGTAAAAGAGTGGGGTTGCTGCACGTAATATAATCAAATACCGAGCAGTACCCCCACTTTTCTACTCTATGATGTTACTGGAAGACATTTCGTCCTGTCGTATGGCAATACTGTCCTCTACACACCGTAACGAACTCTTAATTGTACGACTCAACCCCCCAACCATTGACGAAGTATACGAAGTATATTCATATACTTAATCAATGGCCAAACCAAAGGATCCACAGTACTTAGAATCCGCCCCAGCGATAAACACGCGCCCGTTCCCGAGAGTCGCGGTACGCGAGTATCGAGTGAAGATCCTTTTTCGTGTGATGATTGACCGTCCTGACAGTTCGTCGATGTGCTCTTACGCGTAGATACTCGAGCTAGTTTTTTCGATAGTAGGTAAATACGTGATGACGAAGGGCGGGTGCGATTCCGCCGTGTGGCAACAGTCGGAATCAACGAACCGGAAGCGATCTTCCTCGGAGCCGATACGGCTTCGCCGATGAAGAGCGCTCGAGGGTAGCCTCGTTCTCTGCGTGCGTCGCGTGCGAGAGCCTCGCGATCGGCGGCGGAGACTGTGTCGCCGGTGAAACGATATCTCCCCGGGGAGCATGCAAACTTTATCGAAGAAAATTGTATACTGTCGCGGCGCGAACATATTTTGCCCGCGGAATAGAGGATGAGTATTGATTCCGAGAGGAGTGTGCATGCACGATTATTGTGATTTTAACCCTCTACCGCTTATCGTCTGCGTTACCATGCGAGGTGCCACAGGGTGCACATTTGCGACGGATATCGTGGCGCCTTATACGTATAGATAACCGTTAAGGGAGGAACGAGTATGTATAGATTTCATTTTTCTTGCATACCACTCGGTTATTTTCATTATCGTTCTTCGTTGATAATTCGATCGTACTTTTATTTTAGAGTTTATAGATCCATCGTTATAATTGTGTGCTCTCTCGACGCGTTAGTTTGTCCTTCGATTCCAACAGAGACATCTATATATAAGCTAGAGCCATTTAGCAGTGAGGAAAAAGGGAATCTTAGCTGTGGAGGGTTAGAAATGAATAAAGGGTGAACAGTCGTCGATCGAAACCTTTGGGACGGCGAAAGTTTCATCAATTCCTCGTAATCGGCGATGTTACTGTACGATTCATCGCGCTTTCCATAATATACGACGGGTAACGTAGCCATTGAGGCCTCTGGCTTTCGATTACCATCGGCGATTTCTCATTAAAAGTGCATCACTCGCTTTCGTTTGACGAGAAATCGGTAGTACGTGCAGGAAATCAGGGGCCTCGATCGGCGAAACAACCTATCACGAACGTTTCAGTTTCCGAGGAACATAGCCATAAACAATCGTTATGTTTATAATGCGCGACAGATCACACATAGCAATGGGTCTAATTAATCGTTAACGCGTGCCGTTTGCCAGTTCGAACGTTCGACGAAGCTGGTGGTAATTAATCATGCGCAACGTACAATCGACTAGGAACGAGGGAGAGAGAGGGGAGGTGAAAGTGGAGGAAGCGTTTGTCGAGCGGCCGAATCAGCGAACATCGATCTAAAATTAACATAAATTTAAAGATGAAAGCATTAAAAAAAGAAGGAAAAAGTGCCCTCGAAGGGAGCCTCGTCTCACAGATTCTCAGCTGTACGCCTCGAGTGCTGTAGGATAAACGAGAATAGACTTTAACGAATCCGCGAGATGATGCCGAGGGTAAATGATCGCGTGAACGAGCACGGCTGAGAATACGAATGCAAGTGCGTGGGTGCTTCGCTTGTGCGCGTGAAAAAGAGGGAGAGAAGAAATGACGGGGTGCGAGAATGAGATAATAAATCAATGTTAAACCGATCATTACCGATTTGCAATTTCGAGAGACACATCTTCGTTATCCGCCATTTCTCTGTATGAGTCCAGCCTCGGTTTCGATCGCTGGACGCTGAGCATAAATCGCAGCTGAATCGGCCGGTGCTCTGCGTGGGTCCTTTTTTGTTTTCGTTCGTGAAAAGGCTAACGAATCGTTCGTGGCATCCGGCATCAGTGCAACGGATATTTTTAATGCATCGAGAGGATGCCAGACGCGAGCGTTTATTATTTACCCACGCGGCGGCATCGTCCATGAGGTACACACGTTTACACACGAGTCTCAGCGTTTCCGTTTTTTCAAAATATGACAAGAGGGACGAGGAGAACTGTCCCGTTCTATGTGTGTAAGAACCATAAAGCTTAATGAAGAACATTATACTATGAACTTACGGGATACTAAATAAAAGTAAGCCAAACCGTTAACATTTCAACGTGTCCTTTTCCCTCCCTGCTAACTACGCTACCGCATCCTGACGACTAAAGAGGAAAAGATAAAGAACAATGATGAAAGAATTAATTGAATTATGTAAAGAAGAATACACAAAGATTTACTTATGATACATTTATTATGAGGCCATAGAAATTGGACAAGAAGTGTATCTCTTGCACTGTAGAAAGAAATGTTTTATTCAATGTTGCTTTCTGTGAATATTTTATTCAGACTTTTTGTTTCTGTCGCGAGTTTTTATACAGTTTCGAATGATTCTTTGGAACTGGATGAGATAACAGGCACTCACAAGCCGAAACACACCCATCAATATAGATTGCCTGAGCAGTTCCGTTATCGAACTGAAAGGTGACATCCCAGCGCACAGAGTGGTCAACATAAACCCTTCCGTACCGACGGTAGAGAAGAATTTTCCAGCCTGAAAAATTTGTTACTTTTGCAATTGTTTATCTTCCATCGCATACACATAGTTTGAATATTACTAACCAATGCATCCTGAAAGAGTTTGTCAGCCACTACTTCAGGACTGACTAAAGCACTGGCTTCGGATATAAGCTTTGTCTCAAGAGGCTTTGATAGCTCTTCCACAGCAAATCCTGGAGTGTCAGTATCTGGTGGTAAACTGAGAGTTACAGAAATGTTGTAAGGCGCTAGTTCCATGGTTATACTTTCAGCCAAGCCACGAAGAGCAAATTTGGTACTGCAATATGCAGAATAACCAAATATGCCTAGAAAAAGGGATATAAATATAAAATATATTGTACACTAATGTATTAGTAGAAACATTATTTGAACGCATACCTAATAATGCGGCCTGAGAAGAAGTTAGAACGATAATACCTTCCTGCGAAGTTTTCATTCTTTGGACAACGGCTTTGGTACAATAATAGGATCCCAGAAAATTGATATGGATCATTTTCTTCAAGTCACTCACCGAGGTATCTTCAATCTTACCACAGATTGCAGTACCGGCACAGTTTACCAACATATATATTGGGCCCATGGTTCTTTCTAGATCATTTAAGGCTTTTTCAACTATATTATAGTCTTCGCCTATATCTAGAGACAAATATTCAACTTTCTGGACATCCTTGTTTTTGCAAGCATGAACTATTTCATTCCTTGCAGCTTCTAGCTTTTGGACATCTCTTGCGATTATTGTAACGTTTGCTCCATGTCTGGCAGCAATGATCGCTACACATTTTCCTATGCCACTTGATCCACCAGTTACCTAAAAAAAGAAACGAAAAGATGTGAAGAAACACAATATAAAAATGAGAAGTGGTACAATAACTTTGTTAAGTAATTAATGCAAGTCTATATAAGTGAGGAACATTCGCTTATTTAAATATTATGTTTCAAAATTAGTTGCCACACAAACAATTAAATAGTTTCACCCACACTAACGAATATAATAATGGTAAATATTCATGATTCTCACGATTTTTTTTAAGAAAAATGTCCTCTTAAAGTAATTTGACAGAAAAATAACCTCTATAGAGGTTAAGTTTGTGTTACATCTTTTTTACTTACAACAACATGCTTATTTGCCACACTTTTGAATCGTCTTCGTCCACAGAAATATCTCGCAAACAAAACACAAAGCAAGAAAAATGAAATCACTAGTACTATTTGAAGTATCGTTGGCATTGTCATAGCAGTATACTAAAAACTAATTTAATTCATACATCTAACTGTTTATCATTAATCGCTGAAGTACAGTTTCATGTCTCAATTTATTAAATTTATTAATACACTATCATCAACCAATTAATTCTAAACTTATTATACTTGTTATCAGATTCGTTGCTATGCCGGTAAGGAACAGATAGCCGACTGAAGAGTACGTGTAGTAAACATAAGTGTCAAATCATGAATAAGCTTATTAAATCTTTTATCTGAGATGATACAGTGACTGCAAGAAATATTTATGATCAAACTGCAGTATCTGAGTATTTCAAAGTGTAATTTAACATAATGGTATCAACAAATTCACAGACGAGTATAGACTGGAAAGGCAACGTTCTTTTTCATCCCACGCTTTTGAAGCTCTAACGCCCCCTTACCATTTTTGTGTCACTCCCGACGTTAGCAGCTGTGCTATTTGTATTTAATTTCGTGTCGATATTATAATTTGAGTTCTTATTCCTCCTAGCGCTGCACTCTTATTTCACGCACAGCCGCTAACGTTGACAGTGACGCAAAATGGTAAGGGCTTTAGAACCTCAAAATCGTGGTACAAAAAAAAGCATTGCTTGTCCAGTCTATCCTGTATATTTATCTATGACTGTAATCTCATTTTAGACTCAGTTGGTAATATCGGAAATGATACAATAATGGTAATACATGCGCGAGGAAAACGGTAAGGTGACTCACGAGTCCTACGAACGTGTGACAGAAAAGTAGATGGAATGATTAGATTTATTTTATACTCCAGTGATGTCTGTGCTTTATCAATGCAACAACAGGAAGTTACTGACAAATTCTTGTGATCTAATGCCTGATACGTGGCGCCGAACGGTCACTTTGGAAACTTCGTGAAAGATTTCCTTCTTACTCAAAGGATAACATTCAATTTGTAGATAATAAAAATTTCTATAGTCTAGAAATTAACATTCCAATATGATAATAAAACTACTAATATTCCACAAAACAGAATAATTTGCATAAATTATGCAAAAGATATTCCAATTTGTTATAAAAATAATATTTCAAATATTTAAATCCACCATACGATAACATAAATTTATTCTAACAAATATAAGTTTACAAAAGAAGAAACTTAAGTAGCCTTAAAAAAGGAACGAGCCCCAGGCATATTATTATTCAACCAGCAGCTAGAATGCATTGCGCGAGGAAACAGAGTCAAGATGAAAAAGCCCTCGAAACGCGGATCGATCCTGCGCTCGGTGCACCGCTCCAGGGCGGGTTGCATACAAATAGGCTGCCTCGAAACGCGACAAACCTAAGAACTCTGAATGAAATCATTGTTCGTGCATGATCTGTCGTTTTCTACAGGCTCTGTGTGCCTCTGGAAATAACAGGAATCGAAGCAACTCGAAGGATTATTAATTAGTTCGGTAGGGGAACTTGACTAGTTCGGCGCAGCTGTAGAGGAGTGGGGGCAGATGGGTCGTACGTGCATTCACCCCCGTTACTGAGGGGCAAAGTCCCCGCTTCACCCCTACCGTTATCCTTCGAGCAAAAGGTCACGTACCACCACCCTGTCGATCGTTCACCTCGTCCTGGGAGTCGCTCCTGGTAGCCAGGTTAAAGCGGAAGGTATGAAGGACCTTTGCGTGCTTCAGATGCGAACATGGAAAGTCGTAAAACGAGGAAACCGCGAATAAAAGTGTCGCTTGGCAATTTCTGCAGTATTAGATCGAAAAGTGTTACGCTTTCTTGTAGTCTAATCCTTTCGTGGGCGCTATAGAAGACACCATAAATTATTCGAAACTTAATTAATCTTAAAAATAATTTCATTCAGTTTTTATTACCTTGAGTCGAAGTTTGAGAAAATATATTTTCTTCTAAATTTAGTTTTGAATTTGAATTTATATTTCTTCTAGGGAAGAGAAGAATAGTTCACGATTTTGTATTCTTATCTTCTTGAAGGTAATGAAACCACGCGCTTGTTAATTGAGTTGCATTCCAGAAATGAAATTACCAGGAAAATTTATAGCCGATGCGCCGGGAAATTCAAGTATTACCTGAACTACACAAGAATCTATTATCCTGTAAATGATTACACATTATATAAACGTTAATCATAAATTTAGTCTACACGATGCTACTTATTTTAGGTGAACAGTACACAGTGCAATCCGTAAATTATCCATTTGACTCCACGTATTACACAAAAGCGTGATATATTAATATTTCAAAACGAAATTCGCGATTTGAATCGTCCATAAATCGTACCCCGATTTAAAATTCTACACTTTTGTCCCACATTTCAACAAATTCATCCACAGCGCACCGTCTTTAAAAATACGATGGAAAAAAGGAACGTGACATGTGCTGGCGATACTTTTGTAATTCAGATCGCCTTTATACTCGCTGAAAGATTTACTCCCCGCATTCTTCCTCCGAGCAAATACGTATCTATTAACCGGCGAGCGACAAAGGCCCGCTCGATGGACTTCGATATCGTGTTTCGCCCCTGCGAGAGGACGATCAAGCACGAAATTCTCGTCGTCGGACAAAGACGCGGGAATAATGCAACGCGGCAAACAATGAACCCTGCTGTTACGTGGCCCGAGCCCCGCGAGCGGCGTATCCAGTGTCATATACCGTGCACCGATAAATTATCGTATTGCGTCAATTTCGTGCTTCCCGTTCGCGTTCCGACGCCATCTCGTGACCGCGGGAATTACGTAAACGTCGAGCATCGCGCGAGGGGCTCGCATAAAAATTACGTAACGACTGATAGCCGTCGCGACGTAATCTCCCGCGGGCAGGACGGGCGAGGGGGTCCCACATCCTAAGGGAGCTAATCCCCAAAGAGGAAGCGACTGGAGCTTGTCTCCCACTCTCACTGTCCTCGAGAAGCAGCTCGTAAAGTCTGGAATGCACCTTAAACTCCCTGACGGCCGTTAACCTCGAGTGGCTAAACGCGATTCCGTCATCGAAACGCTTCAATCGCCTGGAAAATTCGCCACGAGGAAATCCCGTGGTAAATTCGCGGCGCGAATCCCGCCATGGCAACCCCCTGCTCGGCTCGCACCGGACCAGGAAGAGGATCGCGCCACGATTTCGGACAGAGGAGCGTACGTTGCACTCACCAGAAGGGAGTGTCCCGTGCGACCCACCCCTGCCCTCCTCCCCCCGCTCGTCAGTACCCCTCCTGTGATACCCTAGCTACGACCCTGGGTTCCGTGTCTCCCGGGCTGCACCGAGGGGTGAACGCCCTCGCCTGACCCAGACTCAGAATCGATCTCCATTCGTTGCACTGTTGGCAACCCTCACCCCCGCCCCCCTCCTGAGTACTCTCTGCCTGGGAGGCTCGTCACACTCGCGGATTTTCCACGGAACCAACTTCGTAACCTTAGAAAAAAAGCAGTCGTGGGGGCTGGGCCTGTCTTGGAGGTACCAACCCTGGTAGCCACCCCTTCGCGAGTTTGATCCTCTGGTTCCGTTATGGTGTGTTTGACTTGTGTCTCTGTTTGGATACGTTTAGTATGGGCTTAGATTTCGAGATAATGTTTCACAGTTACTGGTACATATTTGGTTTCCACTGAATCAGTTTTGGGAAAGGGGTTTCAGGATAAGGGTAGCTGCGATAGGTTGCTTCATCGGCGGTGACCCCGTGTCGATTACACAGCACGTTGCTGCAGGTTGTTCACCCCATCCAAAGTTAGCAAAACCAGCTCCCGGGACTTGGGGCAAAATTACGGGACAAAATTCAGGGGATAAAGTGACGTATCCTCCTCCTTGCTTTCACGTTGTCTCGAAAATTCTGATGTTGAAATATTGATGCTGCGGTGAGGGGAACGATCGATCGGCCAACGGGAAAGAATTTTAATGCTCGATTGCGTACCATTCCAGCCATCGAAAGCTCATGAATGCTTGATACGCTGCTATTTCGGTAGAATGCTTTCTCTTATAGGCTTCGACGTGGCTTTGAAAATCCTAGTGCGATCTATAGCGTGGCTGTCTAGGGGAATGGTCAGTATATTTGCCGACAGAACGTTGCTCCACGTGTTCGTATAGCAGCACGACCTCGTCTCTTCACGACTTGTCAACCCAGGAAAAACTTTAATAATGATACAAAGTAGCTGCTAGACACAGACATATATTTTCTCGCGAATTCCATGCTGTCACGCGATTCCTTCAGTAGGAGACAATAGGAGGTTGTCATTCCCGCAGAATGAGGATAATGGGACAATTTGTGGGGGAATGTTGTTGATTGAAGTGGATCGTACGTTTCAATTTTCAGTGATAGTAAACGTTAAGAGGAGATATGGTTTTTACGAGGAGAAGTTTATCGAAGCTGCTTCACGTCAGCGTGGTTACGATATCCTTTCGGCTAGGAGCACCCTACGTCGTATAAAATTATTAGCGCAACTTTTATAAGGGGTATAATGAAAATAAATCAAAAATATTGACGGGGCTTGCAAAGTGTGCTTAAACTTCTATTAAGTGACAGGAACTTTCAGATTCTGATACGTGGGATACATCAGACTATTTTAAAATCATGCAATTTTATGGAGCTACAAATTTCTCCAGTACATAGAACAATTATTAACATCTGTATCTTCTTTTCTTACTCAAATCACTCCCCTTCAAAAAATGTAAACTAACTCTAACATCCACTTACACATCGTTACAATCCCAAATTAGTCATCTCCTTGTCTCGACTCCCAAGCACTCCTCCCAACAGCTTCCCAAACCATCGCAGAAGCGTTTCCCTTCAAGTCCCTGACGCCCGTGCATCATCTTAACTACCCGCTATCTAAAGGCGAAGGAGCCCATGGTGTAGGACTGAAACTTTGTCCCCATTAATATCCACAAAATAATATCGCGCGTAAAACGACGTGGACGGCGGGCAAAAGAAAGTCATTTACCATTGCGACTGAGTTATAGGAGTGGCGCGAGTCAAAGGGACGCACCGATGCGTCCTCGCGCGTGTTACCCAGCGCAGGTCGCGGCAGTTCAGCCTCCCTGACGGCTAACGATTTCATCCCTTCACGCGGGAAAGTCAGCTGGGTGAAAGAGAGAAAAAGAGGGCGGCGCAGGGGTGCAACGCCGCGTAAGTAAGTAAGTGCACCTCGGCTCGGTGCATTCTTCGTGCCCTGAGTTTCTCGTTCCCGCTCTCGGCAGTTACCAGCGGTCCAACGGACTTTTTAACGACCCCGCGGTGTTCTCCACCTCGAAGGGTGGATCGCTATCGTGCCGCGAAACATTATGCCAGCGCCGTCTGCGAGACATTGTGCGCGTCAGCTTCCACAGAATATTACGAGCGCGCGAAAAGAAAGATATGCAGGGGGGTGAAACACGTCGACGACGGGGGTGGGGTTCGATGGGTTGCCCTCCCTCCCCCGGCTCGCCATGGTGTACCGATATATTCCCTCGTGCGTCTTTGAGACGGCTCTGTTGGGGGGCTGAGAGGAAACGCGACGGCGGTGTTTATTTATACGTTTATAAATGGGTGTAGCTCTTTAAAGGGATATACAGTAGTGAATGTGCATTGTGTTTCGCCGGGGCGCTTGGCTGGGTCGTGTTAATGATGGATTCTTTCGTTGCGTAATTCTGACTGCTGGTGTACGTGATTATACACACGTCAGGGCGAGCGAATATTTAATTTTAATCAGTATTAATGAAGTAGCTTGTTTGTTAGATTTAACAGCAGTAAGTTATCGCTAAATCCATTTTCTTTCATTGTATTCGTTGTGAATACAAGCTTTATAGTATATGTTCTTTTCTAATTAATGCGTAGAGTCAAATGTTTTAAGTTTGAAGATTTTTTAAGATATTTATACCTATCTATTTGGATGTAAATCGAAAAGACATTTTTCAAGAATTTTTGTTTGAATTCATAATTTATTTTTTAGTAATCTTCTACAAAAATTTGTGTCATATACAAGATTTGCTTCGTTATTGATCTGCAATCAATTCTTAGCGGCTTAAGTCCGAGAAATTTGCATTGTGCTTCCCCAAGGAAGATTTTATGTCCAGTGTTATATTCCAGGCGTGACAGGGAAGAAACATTTCAACTGCGTCGAACTTTTTAATACTTCCTCGTAAACTTCTGCGTGAGAACCAGACTCCTCATTGTGGTACAACACATGTTATACAGTTGCTCGTCAAAATATAGAGTTTAGTATAACATTACGCGAGTATAGTGAATACTATTTTTGGGTAGAATAATAGCGCTATTCAATGAAGAGTTGAAAGTTATGGTACTCTTACTGAGAGTAAATATTATTTTACGCTCTTTGTAATAATGACTACAATTTTTCGAAAGCAAAAACGTTTCCAGTTTGCAGAGGTGCTAAACTCCCATAGAGTATCACCGACAAACTTCTGTAGAGATAAGCAACAGAAAATCTTCATTTATATATTTTTCATTTTTCAGAAAAATTTGAAATCGTATTCTACTCATCAAGTCACTGAACCTAGCATACTAATAAGTAGTAGTCGAATTTCTAATTTCCAGCTGATGCAAAAACTGATATTACAACATATTGCTTACACATGATGAGCGTTCGATATTCTCACGCTGCTCCATAAAATCACTTTCAAAATCGTAAAGCATGAATTGTTCCGAAATCAAAATTACATTTCCTTTAATTATTTCAATTGCAAAGGCACGCGAACATGACTTGACACTGTTTACGTATTCGGAGTATTTCTTTTTGCGATTACGTATTATTTACGCATGAATTGTTAATACACCGCGCGTCTCCGACACCACCATTGGCGTGTATTGATTTTCGTTGCACCCCGTTGGCTCGTTATTTTTAAGCCGTACGTTCCGCCGTAACTAATTCAATTGAATCGATACACTCGATATTATTTCACCGCCAGTGCGTTAAAGTTCCCGGTTCTATATCGGCATTGGATAATTTCGCTCGAATATGAAACATTCATGTACCGTGAGTGCTCAACTTTCAAGGAAATTTAACTTGAGCCGATCGGTGTTATCGATTTTAATTAAAGTAATTACAATTGCACTATTTTTAGTGCGTCTCGCGTATTAATATTCCCCGATAAATTCAATGTTTTCATAACGTTTCTTCCGTCAGCTACATTTCAACGTACGTTTCCTACAATTTCGCTGCTCTGCATTGAAATTGCTATCATTTTTACGATCCTAGATGATATATGAATATATACAGCGTTCCTCGAATGAGAAGACGGTGATGTCAGCAAATAGATGCAATTCTCATAAAAAGATTCTATAGAAGATTATATAACTCTCTCATATAAAATCCTACTCACTATTTATCTCTTTACGTATACGCGATACGTATACTCACGTTCAAAAGTGTTAGCACACTTGCTTGATCAAAAGTTAAATATTTCGCCAGGGACATTCAATGATATTTATATCTTTCATGTATATGTAGCTGTATCTGTTTCGTGTTTTTATTACTATTTTTTTAATTTTAGGAATCCTAAACGCTAGCTTTTCTTTCACTAACTCTGCATAATTTAAAAAGCTCTCTAGAGGATAGAAATAACTCATCTATTCACAACCACATAGCTAGAGTACAGTAAATGTACCTAAAATATAAGTATATTTGCAGTGATATTTGCAAAAAATCGCGATCCAATATTCTCAATTTACATTGCAAAGGGCAAAGGGAAACTTCATTAAAAGTGCTAGATATCATAATATTTTCAAGTGTACATCCACTGCTTCTCTGAAAAACCCCTAAAAAACGTAAATTCATTTCCTCTCGAACGTTCTCAACAATCCACCTTCGCGCATCCTCCCCATTCTCCCCGTCCCTCCGCCCCGTTTTCGTCTCGCGTAACCCCGAAGACCGCAGTTAGTCCGCTGCTTATCAGGTTCGCAGAGTTTCCAGCGGGTAAGAGGCGAGCGTTGCGCAGTGGCAGTGCGCGGATCAAACTTCCACGAGGAAGGACCGACGCACGTCGTTCTAGCTGCGAAATGAGGCCATTTCGCTCCCCCGACGTCCCTGCGTCCACCCCCCTCGGCCCCCCTCTCGTCACCGATGCGCCCCCTTTTTCCACTTGGAGATACGTCAACGCTTTTGCAGAACAATCGGGGGAGAGTTCAGTGCACTGGCTCGGGGGAGTTCCACGAACTCTTCCCGGCGGATGCGCATTTGTCGCGCGAGGCATCAATTGACCGTAACGAAGTTTCACGCTTTCGGGGGCAAACTTGGCCCCGCGAAATCTCAACGACACCGCCGCGTAGCAGCGGCCCGCTCGCTGCCGCGCGATCTCTCGAGACCGCCCCGAAGAAACGGGACCGCGCGAGAGCTCGTTTCGCACCGAAATAGGTTTCTGGGCTGACCGTGTCGCAGCGAAAATCTTTTCTTCTTTCAGCGGTGTTAGAGGGTCGTTGGTTCTCTGTACCGCGTCTTTGAGGAGTATTAGGGCTGCTCAGGGCTTTCTTGTCGGCTGGACTTTCAAAGGACGTTTCTAGGGAGCGAGCTTTAGCGTTGTTTTGCCGCAGGACTGGCAGGAGTGAAGTATTGGAAGCCTGCATTAGGGTGACTATAAATTTATTACCGAAGCAGGGTTTATATTCTGTCCTGTTTTTTCCTGCGTTGCTAATGAAGAATAAATAATCGTTTTTAACAGAGAAACTTAACAGTATTTTTTTTCCATCTACTTTACACTGTTCTAAGTAGATTGCGGATGTTTATGCACTCATGGAAAATTTTAATTTCTAGGGAAATGAAGATATATAAAGTATGCAAAATATTCAAAGCAAAGCTCTGATTATGATACTTATTTCGAGGGAGAAACAAATCTCCATGTTCCATTTTATTAGTTAAGTTTGCAGAAAATATGAATTTGCATAATCGTCTACAGTCCAATTATAAGGGTCACTCATAACGAGTACTTTTGCATCTTACTGGAGAGGATTTCTGTGTACCGTGATGGAACCAATTAAGCAATTTCTCCTCCAAACGTATCTTTTCTTTACCTTTATCATTTGTCATGATTACCTTTTAAAATTCGAACGTCACGATGTAATCTTCCGACTGCTTCAGAAATAGTACCTCGAGCCTTAAATATCGCGCGACGCTGAACATGTTAAAGGTCGAACCGCGCTATCACGAACCCACGATGGTCCGTCACGCAAATTTTCCAGAGACCTTGGCTAATCCCCCCTGCCCCTGGTCGATTATCGAGGACAGCTTCCAGCCCCCTTCGATGATTGAACGTAAAAAGCCAGCTATTATCCGCAAATGATCGGCCTACTAGACTTTTAGCGCCACTCGTAAACGTCTAAACACGGAAACATATAAAGGCGTCGAGGAATCTCGGTGACTTCCGACAGCGGTGGTCGTAACCAAGGACGAGGCCGATCGTTAAGTCGATAAAAAGCAAAGGGAAGAAAATAAGACGCGAGAACCACCCCGTCGGTGTATATACTAATCCCTCCGTCCCTCGTCGTTTCAACCCCCGTCGCGGCCACCCTCAACGCCCTGCCGTTTTACCCCTCAAATTGGAGCTCGTGTATCATTAGCTATTCAAATTCATTTCTGTGCACGGTTACGCGACTGAAATATACCGGTATTATACGTGGCGTGATTGCCTCCACTTTAGTCACGTCGTTGAGAACGAACCCTGGGCTCGTGCCTCTAGTTAGGGGCGCGTCACTGGGCTCCGCTAGGACCAGGAGTTCATTGCACTGGAAAACTTTCCCATCGGTTACGCTCGATCGACGCGCAACCAACGAACCGCCGATCGTTTACCATGTATCGAATAACAAAATTTATAGAACCGGGGAAAGTTGTTTGAAAATTATTTTCCATCGTTTAATGACTAATTTCAGGCTCCCCCGCGAACTCGCTGAAATATTCCGTGACCACTTTTAGGGGTGGACGAGCTTCTCGAGGCCGAGGGGTGGCTACTGTGTTTGAAAATAAGGATTCGGGATTTGTGTGGGAGACGCTAAGTAGCTGTAGGCTTTTGCGTGCTGTGCGCGTTTGAGGGTGGACATTCTGAAGGGTGGATGGTGTTATATAGGAGTGACATTTGAAAGTGCGAGGAGGGTAATGTTTGAAAAGAGGGTGGATAGCTGCTAGTAGAAGAATTTTTCTATTTTTATATTAATAATTAGTATATTTTCTGCTTTGGTAATAAGTGAATTATCATCTCATTTTCTGTTTCCAGTAAATCTCGATAAGATATAATTATTATCTCTTTGACTATTTAAGCAAGGAAAAGGTATATTAGAACGTCTGATCGCTCAGCTGAATTTGAAACGTAAACGTAAATTCGAGTTCCAGTGATTTGGTAATTAATAGCACGGCTTATCCAGGTTTAAGCG
The DNA here is from genome assembly GCF_051401765.1 of Calliopsis andreniformis. NCBI lineage: Eukaryota > Metazoa > Arthropoda > Insecta > Hymenoptera > Andrenidae > Calliopsis > Calliopsis andreniformis. The sequence continues at coordinate 24,248,371 of NC_135064.1, forward strand.
CTTTATCTTTAGTATTAAATTGCTCAGTTGCTACGCTGTTGGAACAGTTGCATTCAAGGATGTAATCTCCCATCAACGAATTATTAAGGTGTATCTTTCTCTTGGAAAATATTTCAATATCATTGTTTACTATATACAAACATAAAACATGAAACAATGCTTTTCATGCAATAATAACAATTACCAATTTTTGTTCAAAGATAAAAAAAAGAAAATTAAAGAATAAGGAATACAAATTAATCATAAAAAACGAAGAGAATGGACGTGTTACCTTAAAAGATGAGTAGTTGGACTACTCATTCGTTCAAGTTTCATGATCACGCGACAGTGCAACATTACCGAAACTTATGTCCCTTTAGCGAGCGTGTAAAAATTACGAGACTTGTTAATGACCAAGAAGTATTTACATGTTCTTCTCTGTGGCGTACGGGCCCGAATACGGTCCCCGAAAACCGGCTGCGCGATGATTTACGCGAATCGTAATTCAACCCCGCTAGCTTCAGTCGGCGTAACTTGTGGCCGGCCCCGCAGCCCCGCCTATAATTCGCATGCGCTCATTTCCCAGACATCGCAGCCTCGACGACCACGTTGAATCAATAATTAAGACAGCATCCGATCGTTCCGCGCGCTCCCATCGACGCCGGAACTGAATCCAAATCGTTTCGATCACGCGCCATCTGATTCGATTTTTCAAACGCGACCATTTCGCGGAAAATTCGTTTCGAAGAGAGCAGAACGTTTCTTGAGGCTTAATCGGTGCTTAGAATGTTGTAGGGTTGTGATATGAATGTGTGATACAAATATGTATATGATCAAATATGTGGTAATAGAAAATTGTAAAGGGATTTTTACTTATTTGTAAGTACAAGATTAATACACTATGTTTTAGAGGGAATTTTGTTTTCTTTTTTAAGAATTTTTTGTCATACTGTGAGTGATCTTCTAAATGTATAGTATATGTATATAAATAAGTGAAATCTGTCTTAAGTTAAGTTGGTAACAGTGTCACAGCAAAATTAATAGAGAAATTAGTTGAAACTGTAAAAAATGATGTAGGTACTAATGAACCGCTGTTCTTAAGACACTTGCTGATATATGTATATTTGTACATGTGCTCTACATTTCATTTGCATCACCTGCTACATCTTCCTCTTTTCCTCGTACGATTACTTTTTTCTGCGTTAAATATATCTACACCTGTCAGCAATAAAAGCAGAAAATTTGACCATGCTCCTGGGACATTTTAGTAAGCAGTAAATTATGAAAGTGGACTTATGTAGTCGCAGGTGCCTCGATTTTTAATTCTCAATATTATCAACCCAGGAATAAGAGTTCCTTATCCCCAGCACCAACGAAATCAATTAACATCTAAAGTACCAAAGAAAATTCTAACACAACAATCATCCATTAAACGCAACGTCAACGTAAGATCTTAAGCTGTTCAGAAAACACCTGCTGTGACTTCTGCCGAGCCCGCAGGTGTCTCGTAACATACACCCAGGATTATCGATAACTAAGAGACTTCTTTCAGAGCTCATCATCTCAGCTTCGCGAACTCCAACTTACATCATCTCTCCCCCACCGTCTCACCCCCTCCATCCGCCTCCCCCCAAGACATCGTTGTTTACAAACTTCCGCGTGTTCAGTTGCAGGTCATCTCCCATGTTCCCCGATAATATCGATTATCCGAGCGCGCCGCTGCCGCCACGAATTTTTTATGCCTCCGTCGCGTCGTAACTCCCCCGGCCCGTGCAGGGACACGCCGCCGCGCCGAGCCGCGCCGCTTCCCCTCGCCAGAGACGGCGGCCGCTGTTTATCAGCCCCGGGGATTTCTATCGGGCCCGGGTGAACCCTGCGACCGGTCCACCTGTCCATGAAACACGGGCACAGGTGTCCACGGGCAACAGTCACGCGGCAAGGTGCAACGGCCGAGCGTGACTTCTGTTCGAATCTGCGCGTCTCGATCGGGCCAGTCTGCCCCCGGACATTCGCCGAGATTCGATTGCCAGTGCGCAGCGTGGGAGGGGGGAGGCGTGGGCAATGCTCGCGTAGAAAACCGCCGCTCGTTACCGGTGCGTGCGAGAGACGAGCAGAGGGGCAGGAGGGGGAGGAGGGGGCGCGAGCTAAACACAGTAGAAATAGAGAAGCATACGGCTGGGAGGGGTGCGGGGGAAAGGTGAAACGCATGGAAAAAACGTGAGGGCGAGCGGTAGGACGGGGAGGGGACCGGGGTGCAGGGTGTCCAGGGCGGTGGAAGAAATTAAAACACCGAGACGTGCCGGCTCGCACGCCGGCATGGTGGATGGGCGATGGACGCGCGACGGGGCTGAGGGGTGCTCGGGAAGTTGGCTGGGTGGTGCACGTTGCGTTGTCAGAGGGGCGTTCTGGCCACGCATGCGTACCTGCCTCGGCCCTGACTGCACCGCAGGGTGGTTCAATGTTACGGGAGGGCACTGACCCGAGCCGGAGAATCCACCCCTCGGTGCACCGAGGTGGCTACACCCCTGGTATACGTAGGAGCCTGCCGGTCCCTGCAGCCCTCCGACGATTCACTCCCTCCCGCCGCCGAGCCTCCCTCTCGCCCCTCTAGCTGTATTGCTCCACCACCAGCGTCGCTGCCGATATCGGCGCAGCTACCCGTCCACGAGGGTACGGCAGCATCGCGGCCCGGGATAACCATTATCCACCTCTCACAAATCACCTGGACCGCCGTTCACGCAGCGAGCCGCGTCTTTGCCGCGCTACGATTTGATGCATAGCGGCCAGCAGCGGGTCCCTGATAAAGCGCCAGCGGATAGGCAATCGGTGCGTCAGAGGAGCAGAGGGTGGCCTAGGACGCGGGGCTGCAGGGAAACGCGTCGGGGCGTTTATTATACATTGGTAATTAACGGTAATGGCCGCCACGTGGTTGTTTCAATAACGATCGCGAGGTAGCCAGAGTGATTTTCGTGTCGTTACCAGGCTTATTCAGGTGAGGATTCATTCACGTGGGCAGTAATAAAAGTGGAGCCCTGGTTGAATAATTGTGGACTCGATGCAGGTGAACGAACGGGGAAATGAAATTTTCGGTTTCGCGGGGATTCGTTAGAATTTTCATTAAGCACCCCCGAGGTCGGGTAAATTGTGCATTCCTTGTAAATTGAAGGGTACTTGCTATCAGAGATTCAATTACATTTATTGCAGTTTTGCTTTCCATCCTGTTGGCGCTAATCAAACGCTGACGCATAGGCTGCGATGGAAAAACTGGAAAATTGGAGGGTGTAGGTTTGGAGTACATTCAGGTGGGGTGAGTTATTTCATCGGCTCATTTCATTTTCGACCCTGCCAGTGTCCAGCTAATTGAGAGATTAAGATCTGGCGCAGCGTCGGTCGACCCTGTGGTCCACGCGGGTGCTTCAACCCCTCGGGTCGCTACCCTCGCGGAGCAGCTCTGCCTCGACCCTGAAAACATCTGCTTTTTGTCATAACCACGAAAAAGTCGTATGAGAAAGTAAAACTGCGTGACGTCGAATCGTACCCTAAAGAAGTGGGTCTCGCTTTCTGGGATGTCGTTTTATTCTGCAAGGGAAATAATAGACGATAGAAGCGTCTGCTCCTCGAATGTCATTTTTTTTACTTTACTGTCTTAGTAGAACAGACTTCTGGGTACACAAAATTTAAAATTCATTTAGTATTCATTCGATTGTCTCAAGCTGTTCAACTTTTCTCAGAATCATTATAGATACTCCGATTTTCTAATGAAAAGATACGAGAGGTATAACTCGAAAGTATCCAGAATGTTCTCGACTCTCCCCAAGCCAAGCCACTATCACCCACGCAGCTCGATATCAGCTTCCAAGCGTCAAAGATCAAAATCCTCGCTTAAAATAATTCGATTCGCCGTCTGGAGCGCAGCAGAGCTGCTCGTTGACGCAAACGGAACCCTTATCGCGGTCTCGAACGTTAAATGTCGGATGTTGGCTTCCACCGATGCCTATATAACTAGCACTCGAGACGAGCCGCCAGGGGGTTTCCAGTGGGGGTTGACTCCGCCGCTTGGGTCGATTCCCTGTTATGCTAATTTGTCAACGGTCGGGCCCAGGGTGGTCGGCTAGCGTTCAAAAATTATTCTACACCCAGCTGACTCTCTTCCTCCTCTCCATCCTCCTCCCTTCTTTCTTCCTGACTATAGCAGAAGGCTAGACAAAATCAGAGATCATCGAGGACTCGACGCGCCAAGAAAGTCATTTTCCTTCCATCTTTTCCCCTTCGACCCTTGTCTCGAGATTCGTGCCGCCTCGCCCTCCCCAACATTCATCTTCCTCTGCGCGGATAGGCGAAGAAATACTCGCCTCTATACATCTTCGTGAAAACGTCGCCTTCGTAGGGCTAGCGAAACGAGGCGGGGGGATCAGTCAAGGAGAAATTACCGGCGATTATCGTCATCCACGCGAAACGAACGAGAAATATCGCGAGGAATCCACCGTCGAGGAGAGGATAATGAGCTGGCGAACGTGGCCGCGGAATTCCATCGTCCTCGATCGCGTTTCCTCGCGCCAGACTATTTACAAAGTAAACTGTGCAAACGGTAGAGGATACGCATCTGCTGATTTATACTTGGCCGATCGAGATGGGCATGCGTCTCGTCGAAGGTGTGATTCGTGGCACGCGGAAGCGCTCGTGGGAAAGCCATTTGATGATTTGGAAATGGGAAGTATTTTCGCGGGATCGCTTCCGGTATTGGATGAAAAAGCTAGGTGTAATGTGCTTAGCGTTGATAGTGTTTGAGAATATTATTTTGGAGTTACTTGTGCTGAGATACTTGATATAAATAGGTGGTTGTATTTTTGGTTTGCATGAAAACTTCACTGGACGAGAACATTATCTACTGTATATTTAGAAGGCTAATACTATTACGTATTATAATCCGGTTATCTAATCTGAGATGAAGTGGATAGATCTTGTTAGAACCTAAAAGAGCGATTTTGATGGAAGAGTAATGTAATAATATCAAAGATACCATCTTTTATTATTAAATAAGTCTGTCACAACTTTTTAGATTCCAATATCATCAGATAAAAAATCTCTTCTATCTTTTCTGAGACCATGTCTATAAATCTGCTCGCTTTTATTATTACCAAATTTGATAAAAAACATTTCTAAAAAGTAGCCAAAGTTCTCAATAAGAATAACACGTATTTTTAATCGAAATTGGTATATTTCTATCCATTTTCTCTGAGTACGTATCTTGAACCAAAAACCCGTAATTTTCTATCTATTTCTCCATCACTTAACACCGTACCCATTATGTTAATGAGGCATGAGTCGTTGGTCAGCATTTAACGATACGCTTTTCGACATCTGCGGTGAAAGTTCATTTCCTTCTATCTATTTGACAGGTGCAGGGAATTCAGTTCGCAGGTGGTATCGGTAACGTTAGCGAAACATTCGATCACTTAGATTTAGGGTCGTGGTGCTTCTAAAGGTATCCAGACAGAAGTGTTATTCTCTCTCCAGAGATTACTCGGGGCACACAGAAGATCGTCTAAAGTGTCATCCAATCAAACTTAATTGCAAGAACCTAGAACCACCCACGTTAAGTTTACCTTATTACAAAATCTGAAGTTAGTATTCAGTGTCCTTAGAGCTTCTATAAATAGAGTAAGAGCTCTATCATGCTCCTCTCCAACTCACAGCCAATTAAAGTTCTCTCTTTCCCCAACCTCAATATCAAATATCCACAATTCCAGGGTAAAAAATGTCACATTTACAGAAATTCAAAACTGATCAATTCCTCTATCCACTCTTCCACTTATAAGTTTATATTTCACGAAGGCAATTAAGAGACACTGCCTTAGCTTTACCTCTGAAGAGACTACCCAAATAAAAATCACAAACACTTAGCCTCCACATTCTGCCTCACTGACAAAGCTGCACTTACAATCCTCGATACCCCTCTCCTATTATAAACCTACCAAAAAACCAATGGAGCTCGATCAACGAACACAGAAACCGCATTATAGCTGAAATCGCCTCCCGTCACGTATTTCAAGCGGACAGTATTGATGAACCTATTTTTGAAACAGAAAATGTTAATCTGCTCCCGCGGCTGGCTCCAACTCCGGCAGATTTCGTTGGCGGAGCAAACTGTCCGATCTAGCAAATTACGGTCTAAAATCAGAAGCGCAGCTTTCCCGCGGAACCATGGTTATGGAGCGTCGATCCCCGGGGACTCCGTCGGTCGTGTCGACGACCGGGAATACCCAGCGTACGTTTCGAACTTTCCTCGTTCCCGCAGACGGCTGGGAACCGTGTCGAGTTCAATGTGTTCCGTTCACCCTGGCCACCTCCCTCCCCTCTCACCCCTCTGCGCAACCCCCGCGGCGAGGACCGCGGGAAAGTTGACGCGACCCGCGAAAATTCTGTCCCCTGGTCGCGAAAGGAATCGGCGGGAGGACACGATATCCCGTTTCGTTTCCCGATGGAATCAGCCAGTCGAACGGGCAAGAAAAAGGAGAGGGACGAGGATGGAAAGAGAAGCAGGGGCGTACGTCGTTATTTCGCGGTGGATGCTGCGGGATCAATAGCGTGGAGAGTCGAAGAGCCGGCAGAGAGGGAGACGGACGCAGAGGGAGAGATAGAGAGGGAGACAGATTGGCGAGAGACTGTGTGTACGCGCGCAGGGGCGGGAGGGAGGGAGACAGAGGGGGATGTAGAACGAAGAGGGATCCTGGACACAGCAGGGTTGGCTGAGGGGGCCAGAGAAAGACGGGAGACAAAGGGTGACTCCCCTAGTCTATGCTACCTCCAGCCTCTCTTTCTCTCTCGACGACACCTCCCTCTCGTTTCAACCCTCGGCTTCCCTCTTGCTCTGTCCACCACCCTTGCCACCCAACAACCCCAGGAGTCGATGCATCCAGGGTCGTTGCTACCGGCAGCGAACGATCCAGCCTTCCGTGCGCTCTCTCCAATCCCCACTCACCCTCTCTCTCGCTCCCGCTGCGTTCTACCCCCCTTTCTTTCTCCGTCGAGCGAGCGGTGCGTCTGCTTCTCGCCCGATCCCCGCATGCACACGCATCGATACGGGATAATAAACGCGCGTGGTGCAGGTGGAGACCCTCGCCCGTGCACGCGTCTACCCACACCTAACCACTGGCTCGACGGACCTGGCTGGTGCGTTTCGCGCCCGTGCAACGGCATGCACGCACGCGATAAGAAAGAAAACGACGCCCAGGACGTTCGCGCGCGTCGGCCACGAATCTGAGACGCGAATTTTCAAGGACGACCGATTAGGCTCCCTGGAAACTTCGTCGGCGGATTTGATTCTATCTGTAGGCGGTGGTCTTGAACTTTGACTTCTACTTTTCTGATGGCTGCCCTTTATGACGTCGGTTGTGGACGTAGCTTTGGATTTGTTTTTCGTTTGCACGTGGCTATGGGGGCTATGGGATTGTTATTTTGAGGGATTTAGAGGATTAGTTTGTGTCTTGTATGGGGGTATAGGTGGAAGCTGACGTTTTTGGTTTTGTTTTAATTTTGTAATTTGATGGTATCTCTGTTTGCTAAGTGTTAGTTGAATTTACTGATATTTTGTATTTGTAGACTGCCCATGCTCATGGAAATTCAAATCTTCGTTTCAGCTTATAAATACTATAGCGTATATTTTACTTTTGAGGTCTTTTATTCACTTTTACATATTTTATGCATTTTTTCATATACCGTTGTATACTTTACTATCTATTTTAAGCGCGATACTATACAAGTTGTATCTGCGGACAAATTGCGCTATTTATCGCTAAACTGTCCCTAGACCCTCACAACTATCATATATCCTGCACACTTCTACAAAACAATGCTGCAAAAATGTCGTCCATTAATCTCGCAACAACCAAGTAACAGTCTCACAACACTCTGAGTACAATTTAACAACAGCTTCGCGACTTGCTTCAGTTACAAACGCACCTTCAGTCAAAACCCACAATTGAATGAAAAAGAAAGCCCGAATAAAATCCCTTCAATCGAAACAATCACACTCTTTCCAAAGGCTCTTTCAGTTAAGTCGTCTTACGCGCAAAAACACCCTCTAATGATGTCGCCAGTAAGAGGATACACTTAAAGGAGCCATGAAAGCAACGTGAGAACCGAAAAATTGCGGTTGACGCGTTGTTTAATCCCAATCGGCTGGCACGTTTCTGTGTTTGCGCGGGATTTGGCGGAGGACCTCGAAGTAGAGAGCAAAATCGTGGCTTGGTGAGTTTCGGGCTTGTCTTAGCCACAGGACTCCGTCGCCGGAGGCTCGAACAGGATTCCCGTGGCGGCGGACTCTTTCTCGAGCGAGCAACAAGAAGGAACCCACAATTTCTGAGGGCATCGTTTTCGTTCGCTCCCTTTGTTCGCCATTTGCCTCGAAGGGGAGTGCGCCGATCTTCTTCGTGCCGCATTCAAACTTGGAGAAGTCTGAAATTCGCTCTTCATTCGCACGCCGTTTCATTTTTTGGTCGACTAATGGAATCGTAATTGTTTACTGCTAGCCTTTGATTACTGTTTCAGTGCATTGAAATATTTTTTTAAATATGTCGTAAGTGCATTCTGATAGACAATTATGCAGTATTTAAAAAAGTCTCTTTTAATATTCTACTCTTGATGCAATTTTTTAGTATTTCTTGGAATTTATAATGAGTGCTCATGGAGAAAAATTAAGGTAAATTCTTTGAATAATAACTGCCTTCGTGAAGTGAGAATATTAGAATAAAAGGAAATTGCTTGCTTCACTATTTTCTCCAAATCTTGAGAAAAACCCATTTTTCACTGCTATTACAGCACTTGACTGTTTCGCTTCTTCATCAAACGACTGTTAATCAGTACTTTCGTCGATCCTGAAACAATGAAGCAACCAGAGCTGCTCTCTCTGAACAACAACTTCGAATTTCGCGAAGCATGAGACCCATTTCTGTTCCCTCGTTCCAATCAGCCATTCGAAGTTCTTTCCAAAACGATAACAGAGCAAGAAACTCACGAAATACCATCGTTCTTCCACGCAAAATTACAGAATTACAAAAAGCTACTCTCATTCTATATTAATAATATTCGAAATACTTTTTTCCCCTTTTTAGTTAACTCCGCTACTAAACAAAATCATAACAGGTCGTAAAAATAAATTATGATACATATTTATTCCTCTCACCGAAAGCTTCTCTATAAGATCACAAGGCGAATAAAAATTGTAGAGTTCCAAGAAATTCAAGTTAAATAAGGGCATTACGCGTGAAAAGACAGCCCCCATCGCGTACACAAACGGAATATGCATCCTATCGAGCAATTACCTCACTTGGCCAGCGCGACACCAAGCCCCCATTAATTAGATTCTAAACATAGGAACACTCTTACTCCGTTTCCTATAAATCGAGGGTCGGTGTGGTACAGAGGCGGATCGTTTCCGCAAAATAATTAATACGACCAGGCGTCGTGGTTCACGCGCCGAAGATTTACGCGCGTTGCTTTCTGGAAGCAGCGAGCCGATGCCGTCTCATCTTTCTGCTTTCTACGTGGCTTCGAGCGATAATAATTATTACATTATCGTTGGTCGTTTGTTATCTTACAGACGAAGAACACGCCGCGAGGTTTCGCAGAACGGAACCTGAGGACATCACGGAAGGTGAATCCGTCATTGAGCGTTGTAAAGTGCAATGCAACTATATTTAGATGCACTGTATGATGTCACTAGCGCTTTTTATGAGGAAGCATTTTTAAAGCTTGTCTATCTAATAGAACTTAATATATATATAAATTTGGTTCACGTTTATGTAATGGATTATATAATAATTAATTCGATATTATTCCCAGATGAGTTAATATTACTTTATCGCTTACCATTGATCGCTAACATTAAATTCTCTCTCCGAGGGAATCAATAAATGAGTTTATTCACCTCCATCGGTTATAGAATCAAGCATCAACCCAAATATTGCAATAATTCAGGAAAAATAACGTTTGTAATAACACTACATACGCGAGTGTTTATTTAAACGGAAAATAAATGTTTGAAATGCGCTCGTACGCATGCAGCTCTTCCCTTCTACAATAGATAAACTCGATTTTCGATGCTCATTAACATTCTGCACCCATCGTCGTTAAAGAGGTTGTCCAACACTAGAAAACACGAATTACCATAATCGTTGCCCGAGCCCTCGTAGTAACAAATCCCGCGCAAAATCGTTTACAAATAATCATAGAAGTCAGAAGAATTATTCATATGCCCTGAAGCACGCATAAACGAACCACAGTGCGCACGTGTGGGGATCGTGTAAACGTATGGCCACGCAAATGAGCGCCGAGTCAAGCGAATCTACGCGCGAACACACAGCACGTGCGCGTGCACCGATATCGCCATTGCAAATTCGTGTGTGCAGCGTCCACACACGCGCGGCTGATTTCGAGGTGTACGCATACAGATCGATCCACACTCGATGGGAGCCGTACGTCATGCACCATCATAATTACACGTACACGCGTGGAGTCGCGATCAAACGCCGCGCGCGCATAAATAGATACACATAAGCCACGCGTAAACATGAATATTTATAATCCGCCAGAGTCGCTAAATATTATTCATTACCTAGCCGTATTTACATGAAGATCGTATAAGGCAAATACACGTGGTCAGGCGACGGCTAGCGAAGGGAGAATTTCAACGCCATGAACCTTCGTCTCTGTCCCGTTCGCGTGCGCCAAGACCGTGGAGTCCTTAGACCACTGGTTCTCAAACTTTTCTACTGGGGAATCTTTTGAAGATTTTCAGAGATTTCAAGGAAATGCCAGGTCAGACACAGCGAAGTCAGTAGAATAAATCCTAAATCAGACACATTCCACGTAAATTCTGAGACGTTTTCTCAATAATAAATAACTTCGAAACGAAGCTTTAAGCCCAGTGTTATCACTCTTGATTTTCATCTTACTTTAACATGTAGAATTACCTCTATAGACCTAATCAACTTCTCTCCTCATTTTCTCTTCTAAAAAGAAATTCTAAAAACTTCCACCTCAGTGAACACCACCTCAACACCACGCCCCTCACAAGTCCCATCTCCCAGTTTGAGAACCAGAGCCTCAGACATTCGCCACGAGGAAGCCCTTCTGGCGTCTTTTCTCCTCGATGTAAGGAGCATTGAAAGTACATTAAGGACCACTATATCCGCGTATGCATATTTAGCCTCGTTCACCTCCCGTCCGTTACGAATATCCAAACGAAGCCTTGCTCGCGTACGTCCTGCTGGAGCGCGTCGCGAGGGAAACGGCGACAGGAGCACGTGGCCAGGAAGTCGAAGGGATTAATCGTCATTTCTCAACGAGCCGAGTCCTCCTCGCCGTTCCGGCGGAACGCAACGCGGAAGAGAGGCTTGTGTCGCGAGATTTCATCAGTTTTATGGACGACGAATAATAGCGGGGAACGGAACGAATGCATAGCGCGGGGGGTGGCTGCTGCCTACCGAGACGGCGCTTCACAATGGGACAGGATTTTCGAGGCGATAACGCCGATGAAAAATGTATCGCGCCAAGATGAAAATGCATTGTAACGAGCCGACGGTTTCGAAGCGCTGTCATTGTCTAACGGGATGGGTGACGACGGTTCGCTATCGCGGAAACCAGTCGGCTCACTTGTGCTAGAATGTCGTTCCGATCGGAAAGCTCTTCCCTCGGATGCTGGTGTGCGCGCTGCATTACGGAACCCTGGGGATGGCAGAAGCCTGGCAAATATTTAAATATGTTGGATGTCTTCAGACACGCCTCTGGCGTGAAGCTGTTGATAAACTATGAGGGATACGTGGATGCACCGTGGATGTTTTTGGTGGAATATTTTATTTAGGACGCAGGCGGAATATCGATAAATGAAACATTGAATGGTTACTGCGGTTGCAATTTTTAAATGGAATAGTAATCCTGTGTTTAAAGTCAGAAAAGAATGAAATGTATGTAAAAGTCATGGAAGACTCTTTTTCACTGACACTGGATCTGAAATATGAATGGCGAAGTGTTCTACATGTCCAACATGTCTCTCGTTTCTATAGCTGAATTCTAGATTCAGTATCTTTTTGCGAATGGAAAAAGGAACTTTTATAAATGTGTGTCTATGCCTTAGCTTTACGTTGAGAAGTGGTAATATATATATGTATATTAACAATTGCAATTTTGTGAGATACTGAATTTGAACTAATACATTTTAGTGACATAAAGTTTGGCTACATTAAAATTCAACAACTTGATCTGTTTCAATATTGAGAACCTACATTTGTAATTACTTTATTGAATCAATTTCCAGTCTTATCTATTTTCATCACACTCCATATATATCTACTAATATGATTATAAATTCTCACAGACAGAGTGTGCTCTACACAGAATCCACAATGCATTTAAAACCCCTGCACGGATGTCCCATGCCACTGAACACCATAAAACATGTCGGATAATCATGGCTCCTTCATTAACGACTAATCCCGTCCCACTAATTTCTCGCTAACGAGGAACAGCTCGTCAATTTCACGTCCATCGTTCGCCCCGTGGCAAACGAATTTTCCCTGGGATCGTCGCGTGTCGTTTCAGCGGTTTCCATCGAAAAGAAACGGCGAATTGGAAATCGTGGCGAGGATCGCGACCATTAAAACGCGTGCCCAAAATCGATCGAAATTCCAGCCGCGAAACCGCTGCACAGCTACTCTGCAAATTAGAAATCCACCATTTTTGGGCAAAAATCGCAAACGGAAGCAGAGGAAGAGGGAACGCGAGAATAGAGAGCTCGATGGGACGCGGGCACACTTATTGGCCCGCGGTTTTGCGCGCGCTACAACATCGAAATTTTGTGAAATCGTCTTGGTCACTCGTCGGAATACTGAAAAGCAACCGAATGAGCCCCCTCGCTGCATCGATTCTTGTTTCGGATCCATCCTCCACCATCGTCGAGCCATTACTCGATAAAAAAATTGCGGGAACCTTGAAATCGCGCATCGATTCGCAACGCTCAGGTATAACCAATCCTGAATTTTACGCACATTGTTGCGTAAAGTACCCTGACGTGTACACTACAATATCGATGTTGATTTGCATGAGAATGCAACAACACGAGATTTTAAAATGGATTTATGGTCTTCTTATAGAGGGAAGAGAGAGAGAGCGAGAGAGAGAGCAGAGAGAATTGTAAATCGAGGTGCCAAGTTTCTTCGTTTCAAGAGAATACCTCGTAGGAATTGGTAATTTACATTTATCGAGGAAGAGACGGAAGCTTCAGCTTCCTTAAGCTAAAATTTTAATAGACTTCGAATGCAATTCTCTTCCACTCCTTACCTAGTCTCTATCTGAGCAGAAAATAAAGAAAACAGCCGCAGACCACGCCTCAATCAACAAATCATAATCTCTCGTCAATTGCAACCCTTCGATCTTCCGAATCACTCCCATCGATTCCAGCTAGATAGGTAGATGCCCATACCAGCACTTTGAAAATAATTTTCTAGACGCCCCTCTAAACACAGGATCCCAGGCTATCATCCCAGCGATATCTTCCCCGGTGCATCGACTCCGATCGCATCGACCTCTCGTCGGCGGGTCGAGGCAGAAATTTCGTGCGTGAGGAGGGTTAAGGACGAGGCAGGCCACCGACATCAGCCAGGTGGCGCCCGAATTACAAGGTTTGCGCAAACGCGTCCCGACGGCCACGTACCGAGTGCATAACGCACATAACACGTGAACGCGCCGCGCTGCGGCAACAACAACACGCACCAGCAACAGCAACAACAGCAATGGGAACAGCGGAGCCAGATCGAGGCGAGCGATGAGTCCCAGGTGGGAGGCAGCTGCCAGGCGGCGCAACACCTGCTCTTCTTCCTTCCTTCTTGGACGGACAGGACCCGTTTCGAGAACCGAAAAGGGGGCCTCGCCTATCTCCTCGACGGGTCTCCCTCTCGGACCGGACCAGCTCGCTCCTCTCTTTTTCGCAGCGCCGCGAGACGGCACCGTTGCCTCCTGCATGCGGGTGCGCGGCAGGTGCTGCATTTTTCTTGCACCATCTCCTTCTCATTACTATTATTAGTGTGCTTTTCTTCGCCAGCACGGGACACGGCTGACGCGTGGTCTTGCTTTATTTCTATGTACCGGATGCCGAGCCTTCGTCGAGCGGCTGGCGTCGAGAGCCCGTGTAACTATGTTGCCACGGGACTTTTCAGACGGGGGGCTGAACGATGCTTCTTGGAGGACCTTTTTTCGTTCTGATTTGGACTGGGGTTTTGGGGAGTCGATCAGATTACGGGTTATTAATTGGTCTGAGGTAGATAACAAGGGAGGAAGTTTTAATTTCATGGGGATTGGTAATTGATTTTAATTTCTTATTACTGACGGACCGATTGTCGTATGGAGTGTTGAGTATTATTTCGAAGTTGAGTTAAGGGAACGAAATTTTTGGTGAAAATTTAAGTAGAAGAAAGACATTATGATTAATCCTTAATATATTAAAGTAGAGTTAGTCAGAGTTGAAATACAGATTTTCAAGGATTGGAATTCAGAAAATGAAAAATGAACAAATTGAATTAAGTTGAAGATTTTAATATTCGAAGATTTAAAGAATTGGAAATATAAAGGTGTGAGAATCTGGAAACTTGAATTGAATCGTGGTGGGGTGGAAATATTGGGGTCTTTGAGTGTGCCTGCCTTGATATTCTGAGAGTTAATGGAATAATTTAGTAATTAACACCAGAAGGACTGAAGTTTCTCTTTACAGAAAAGTAAATTTGTGTCATTTGAATCCAGCAATATATTTTTCTTATTTATTCTACCTTGAAAACTCATTTTTAGAAAATTGCAAATGGTTCATTTTGATCCATCCACCACCCTCTTAATGCTAAAAAGAAGGTTTATTTAAATTCAAGTTTAAGTATATTTTATAATTAAGAGTTAAGAGTGAAGTGTATCATTATAATATTGCCAGATAGATAAAGTATCTAGCTATTATTAATAGACACGCAAAATATCACTCTCTCCTCACAGTAGAATAAGCCTTTTACCACACAGTAGAATAAGCCTCAGCCATACGACGCATCACGCTCATATTTCCTTATAAACAAAATTCTGAGTTGTCAAGTGTCTCGCTCAGAAAGAAGGATACGCCGTCTCCCTAACCATTCCCCTCAGCTTTTGCACGTGCTCTTTTCTTTAGCACATTGTCAGGTAAGACGACACGGTGCTCCTCATGCGGGCAAAAAGCAGGTGTCGCAGTAATTCCCTTACATCATCCTCTTCGTCTCGCCGTCATTTTTACGGTCTCCGCTTCCATTATTCAAAGCGAGCCTTATACGTGCTTATCAGCACACGCCTCAACGTCGCGAATTTTTCAAGAAAACCATTAGCCAGCATTGACAACCGACTATCCATAAAACTTTTATCTGTAAAGAGTTCTATCCACTGCAAACGGAATGAACTTTTATTGAAAACTTCACCTCAGAGGAAAAACATTCCAATTTTCGCCGCCATCTGTCCCCTCGTCCACAAAAGCTACGGTTTCGATGCAAGACGATCGAGAAGCAGGAGAGATAGAGAGAAATGGGGGGCAAGAAAACGCGAAAGCTCGACGTTGGACGGGCTCGTGGCTCAATTTTGTTGGTCGACGCAGGAAAAAGTGCATTATACGGCGGCACAGCCGTCGTTTCTTCTTCCACTCGGTTTCCTGCTCGTCTTGGCGGCCCCGCGGTTGCCTCGCTCCCCTCTGCTCCCTCGCGACACCCTCTTCTTTCCGTCCCCACCATCGCTTCCACGCCGTCTGTATAAACGAGCACGCGCCACCACCTGCTTCTTATTATCCCCACCCCCTCGCTGCAACCGGCACCCCTGGCCTTTCTGCAACCCTCCCTGCGCTGCCGGCTAGCGTTATTTCACGCCGCGTTTTCCCTCCCTGTTTTCTTACCTCAGATCGACTCCGTCGCGAACAAATTTTGTGAACACTGTTCGTGAATAGTGTTGGCAAATATTGCTCGTCAGTGGTGTTCGCGTTGGTGTGGATGCAGGAGCATGCACTGCAGTATGTGAACGCACTGGTCACCATAAAATCGTTTAATAATAGAAAAGTTGCGATTAATAATATGGCTAGCTCGAATTGTCGATAACTATTTTATTTCAATTACTATTCTCTAAAAAGTATCCATTTTTTATGATAGATTTCTTGATTGGTTCAATCAATCAATTAATCGAATTGACTTCATTATGTTGTTCCATCGAAAGGTTGTAAATATGAACTTGGGACTTGCAATTCCTCAGAGCCCTCACTGACGTCGCTAGGGACGGACCTCCCTTGGGGTCCCTGGGGAGGGAGAAGTACTCACTCAAGGGTCAGGGGATCCCCTTGTCCTCTTGTTCCCTTGTTCTCTTGTCCCCCTGTCTTCTGGACCATTCCCATACACCCACAAGGGGAGCCGTACCTTGGTCCATGACCCGTACCTCAGAAGTCTTCTATCCTTGGTCCTCCTTCGCATCTCTCTTCCCCTAAATTTTTTCTCTCTTTTCTCTTCCCTCTCCTTTTTCTTCTTTCTTTGCTCTCTTCTATTGTAGAAGATAGAAAAGGTAGAATTGTAGAAGAAAAAGTGAAGGGTCAGGAAGACAGATAGCTCACTTCTACAGTACAGAAAGAGATGCATTTGCATATTCTCAAACTCATTGCAAGTGGGTCTCCTATATACGAGTAGTACCTTCAACAAGATAAATTTAACTGATTAAAAAAAGTGTTGCAACTGTGGCCTTCCAAGAAAGGTGCAAATTACTGCAGATGCAAATTTATATTCAATAAGTTCAGACCCTTAATTTAAATGAATTCTTGATCAACTTTTTAAACCACCAAGGGTTCCGAAGTCTGCGTGGCCTTCGCTGATACTCACGAAGTCGCTTACTTTGTATCGCGTTTCATTGCGGACTGATATCGCATACATTAAGCACGAACACAATTTTTCCCAGGGTCATATGCAAAATCATCGACTTCTCATGCTTCTTTTGTAAATTACCACCATTTATGCTTATTTAATCTACGGAGCAATCTTTAAAATTTAACATACCTCTGCTTCACATTCTCCCACTTGTCTCGTTCAAGAGAAGCTTAATTAGAAAAGTAGATACTTCAGCAGACGCTGTATTTGGAAAGTTGTAATTAGTTTAGGGAGTATTACCGCGGCGGAGCGTTCTTTAACTCGCTAAAAATTCGTCGCGTTGACCCCGTCAGGGGACAATCTCTGTGCCAATATTCTCTTTGCAACGTTTCGCGCGATAACGGCCGTGGAAGGACAAACTCTACCGCGCTCAAAACCGAATTCACGGAACGCTTTGATTAAATTTCCTCGGGAAAGTTGCGATTCCAGGCGAAGGAATCGCGCACACGGCGCCAGACGCGCGTACCTTTGCTTACCGTGTGTCTACCGTCTATTTACCTACTTACTAATTGCCACTTTGCTGTGTCAACGCTGTACGCTCGCCGCCCACCGTTAAACAGCCTTTCTGTCAGCAATGCGCAACTCTGTGCACACATACAGCCTGCAATACGTGGTTTCCGTGCGATCAAACGCATCGGAAGAAAAGTAGCGAATCGATCGAATTATGTTGCCCCTTTATGCCTGGGGAAAAGCCTCGATTATGCAGTCGATCTAGTCTGTCTACAGAGTTGCTTTACATCAGAACTCTCTACTATGTAGGTACTTACCTTTTGAATCCTTCCAATGATAATCTTATATTTAAATTGAATCAGTGAGTCGAGGAGCAGTACAAGTTCAAATACCATATTTCGAGGTATTTCATCCGAATAGTGTCTCTCCTCGTTCCTAGTTTCTGGATTCCAATAGAAGTGTAGTTTTGTGCATTTTATGTATCTGGATCCTAGAGTCAGAGTGTATTAAGTCTATTTATTTTCTGTGTGATTGTTCCTCAATGCATTCATTCAATTCTCACCAGATGTAGAACGTTCCTCAAGAATAGTCCAAAGAATCGAATCAAGCTGCTTCTCTCTCCTCTTTAACCTATGCTTCGATAACTGTGCATATCTAGATCCAATTTACGCGCATCTAATGAATCACCCTCAATGATTTTCAACCTCCATAACTACTCATTTTCGAAACCTCTGCAAAACTGTTCTGATGGAAGAATCGTTCCCCAAATTGGTTCCAAACTCCAGCGAGCTAAAGGAAGGTTCAGAAAACTCGCAACCGAATCGAAGGGCGAAACGATCATGGGGGAGAGAGCGCGCCTATTAATTTCATTGTCTTTGTCGCGGAGAACGCCCCGACCGAGGGTCGAAATTGCCCCTTGAAATATTCAGCAGTCTGGCCTTGAACGGGGAACGTCAGGGGAGGGTTGAAAACGCAAGGGTTAGCGGTGATCCACGTTCCACGAAACGCAGGCCTTAGAGAACGACGTCGGCGACGAAGACGAGGGCGAGAACATTATGCCCCGTCAGAGACAGTGTGTTACCCTTCACGTGACTGCAGCCCCCAGCCTGTGAACTCCTTAATTACCAGACTATAAATAAAAACGTCGCGAAAACACGAAAAAGGGATAATACTCTGTAGCGACGCGTCTGACGTCGACAGACGAGCTACCATTTTGTAATTAATTATAGAAGAAGAACCCCTGGGGGCAGCGTTACGAATGAAAATTTCTGTTTTCCAAAGACGAAGATATATGCAATGCATTCGAATTGATGGAGAGAATGGATTAAACACTTTCTCCGTAATTACTCTATAATAATCAGAACTTCCAAGTATTATAATATAATTCTAAATGGAATCCTCAAGCATAAGTTCACCAGGCTTGCAAATTAATTTTGCAGAATTTTCCAACGCGAAAAGAGCTTTACGTTGCGAGTTAAGGAAGATTTCCTACCGCACTTGTACCTCAAAATTACTTAGATACATTTTACAAGATCTTCAACATCATGAGCTTCCTGGAAGAAGAAATACATATTACGCTGAGAGTGTTGCAAAATTTGAAGATATATAAAATGACCCGAAAGGTATGAATTACTTCAGCGAAGTTTCGAGGTTAATCCCGCGAAATCCCCAAGCAGTATCAGCGTCCTTAAACTAAGAAAGCTATAGATTATACACGTATGTATGCACACGATACTGTCAAACTACAGACCAAGTGCATTAGCGTAAATCATCGCGAAATATCGGCGGCGTGGCGAAGCGAGGCTGGTCCAAGGGTAGCTCGAAACGGATCCTCGGCGATCGAACCGTGTTGAAGATCATGGCACATGAAATGATGGGAATCCGCGTCGCAGCTGAAGCAGAAGGGTGCGTTTATTGCACCTGTCCAGGCTCGTACGCAACCGACACAAGTATATTTCACCGCTGACAGACGTGATGTTCGATTCGTCGTAAATACTGTCCGCGAAGCACGTCCTGCGAGAATACCTTTCACGGTTGGCAATTTTCGATCGGCTTTACGACCGGAAAGATGTAATACCCTCAATTGCATCCGTATTATAGTTAACCCGTTAATCGAGTCATTTCTTGGGGAGGAACTCCGCCAATGTATTTAGAGTTGTATATCCAATACTGTGGCACGTTAGCTGTGTATGTATAAATGATAATTTCATTTGCACAACTATGAATAATATTACTTCACAACACTATAAATCAAATTAATAAGTATCCTTAATAAAGTGTGGTGGAATAGAGAAGGGTGTACGGAATGGATGAAGTGATTGATGGAAAATAATTTTGAAATTAAGACCGTAGGAGCAGGATTTGATGAAATTTCTTGCACTTAATATGTTGGATAATTAAAGATGAATTGATATTAGATGTAGCGAGTATCGTTTTTCTTAGAACTATTTTTTTATCGACAAATAGACTTGTGTTCTTCAGTCTGCGGGGAGTTCCAAATCATGAACTCACTCGTCTTCCTCTGTTAATATTTTCATGTATGAAATAATTGAGGAAGATGTGAGTCTATTAGGATAATATAGAAGCTATAAAGATGGAAGATGGGTATAGTGAGTAGAAGGGTTCAAAGGGTGCTACGAAAGTTTCCAGCCGAGTGCTATGAGAGTTTTCGAAACGCAGAAACGTTTCATTTTCCACTCAAAGTTCGAAAGTCAATCCGAAGTTTGGAAACGGTGAACCCTATGACTGCTACGGGCAAAGCACCGAGGGTAACTTGGAGTACCCTTCAGATGCTGTTGCACCCGAGATTACAAATCCAAAGACTGTATTTGTCTTCGTTTCCATGTAGCTGTATTATCGTACTTTCGCTACATTAATATATCAATTAATTAATTATTAAGCGTGACATTGCAGCAAAGCGTTTCATTCAGAAAAGTATTTTTAAGTGTACTGGTTGCCTCAAGCATAATTTCTGATCAGATTGGTTTATTATTCTCAGAGATATCACTGTTAAAATGAATTTTAAACAGGGAATTCTAAAATTAAAAATAAAATATGATATGAAACATAATTCTAATTAATCCCAGGAAATGTCCATTAATTCCACAGTATCAATTTTACTAAATCCTGCAAACAAAATATTGATCAATATCCCCTAGTACCATTTTCCCTAGATCACAATTAAATCCATATAACATCCACCACATCGCAATTCTGTTTAAAACAATTATCTCAAACAATTTTCCAATAATTCTAAGTGCTTATAAACCATTCACCTCACAAAATCCAAGATTTCTATTAATATAAATTTTATTTCTCTTCGAACAAGCTTGCGCAGCTGAAAATACCCCGCCAATGACGTGTTAATTTCAACGATCGACCATCTCCTCTCATTATCACGACTCCCTAAATCGAGCCATTACTTTTCGATTACCATTGGCCGCGGGTCAGCGGAAAATCGGCGGATTCCTAATCTCTTTTCGATCGCGCTCGACCTCAGCTCCAGCGTGGCGCTCTCCAGTGTCAGCGGGCGAAGGAAGGCAACGGTAGTCGCGATCGAAGGTGCAACGACGATCGATATTGCACCTGGAGCAGCGAGGGCACGGAGCCGACAGTTCGTCGTACTCGCGGCGCGACGATGCAGCTCATAGGCGGCCGTGCCATAAACCCAGGGCCGCCACAGCATGGCATCATAAAAGCTCCCTTGCTCGCGCGGGATTCTATGAGAGTTTGAAACTATTCCTTGTCGATTCTGAAGATTTTTGAAAAAATTGTCTTCATTTTATTTATTCTTTCTTCAATGTAGCGTGTACCTGACTTTGGAAGAACACTCTTCATTTCCAAAAAAGGAGATAAAACTATTGAGATTATCAGGACATGTCGTAGAAGAGGAGCACTTTTATCGAATAAGAAACATAGTTTCCAGGTCATTCAACAATTTATTAAATTTGATTATGGGTATTATTATTTTAGAGGTTGATGAATATTTGAGATGTAATGGAGTACAGTAGATATCGATAAGGAAACGAAATGAAATTTCTTCTGAAAATGTCACTAAATTGTTCGACCCGGACCACTGCGCGGCGCTGCCGATGTGGCTGGAGCAGAGAAAGAGGAACGGGAGAAGTCGCTGGCGGAGGGGTTGGACAGACGGGGCTGCCGCTGGAGGAGGATGCAAAGGGATCCAGGGGATGGTAGCGAATGCCTGGATACTGACACGGTGGTGGCCACTGTGTTCCATCTAGTGGCTCTTCTCTCTCCTTGCCGCTCGGCCTCCTCTCTCCTGTCTCTCCTCGCTCTCTACGTCCACAGTCGTTCTGCCTCCCTCTTCGCGGTGGTCCGACTCTCTCCAGCCTCCGATTCGTCTTCGTTTCTCCCCTGGTTCGATGCACCTGTCTCTCTTGTTCCCTCTCGCAGACATAATATCGACAACTGCTCCCGCGAGCGTTCATCTCGCATTCGCCCATGCACGACAAGGGTATTGTATCACGTGATATTTGCGAACTGCGTTGCCTTCTCAGCACGGGAGCGTCGTATATGTAATGCACGAAGGATCGGGGCTCGATGAGCGGAATAATTTGTTAATAGAAGGGAACCACCGGCTATTAAGCTCAGGCGTACGGAGATTTGGGATTGGGTTCGAGGATGCTCCACGAAAATTTGATCCCTTTGAAGCTGGTAGGTCTGGGTTAGGTGTTGGGGGTGGTGGCTGCGTGGAATTTGTAGATTCTGTGCTTTCGGGTTTGTGGAATGGGGTATGGTAGTCCGCTTCTTTTATTCTTAGCACGATTACAATTCTCATATCTGAAACTTCTACTTCTGGTTTCAGTAATTATATTACAAGGACAGTTTTTTATATGAGAAAAGCTTGTGAAAAGCAAGCTCGCCTTCTAGACTACGTCTTCAGAATAATCGATTTTGACTCGGATGACGTGTCTGTCCATTACCCATGCACTTCTACTTATATCCCCAACCATAGCTCTTCGCAGAGAAACTTTACTTCCCGTTTCTTTCATTTTTTTTTATAAAAAAAGTCACCCCACCTCGGCTCTTTCATTTGCAACACCTTACCCTCCACAGCAAAACTAATATTCACGCTCCTATCTCTTGTCTTCTCATATCCCTTCTTGCCACCACCCCGCCTACATCTCTCCTATTTCCTTATCGTCTAAAGTTTCCCTTATCTCGTACCTTCGCAAGCGGAGGAATAAATACTGCATTATCCTGTAACCTATACGTTGAACCGGCCACTATCCCCAGACGTTTCCTTGGATATCGCAAAGCCATTGCAATCAGAACCACTTGATCCGAAAAGTTTTCAAATTTACAGCCCATCTTTCTAATTCTTGCAATTTTCGAATATTCAGACCTTCAGTTTACTTGGAAGTCGCATTATACACAGATACATTACTTTTAGTTCTCTGAATTCCAATTGTTCGAAATCTCAATTGAGACTCTGAATGATCTCAGCTTGATATAATTAGACTTAATGTAATCAACTTCTGTCAAAAACATAAGACCTATCTTATGGAACATTTAACCCTCCATCTGCAACCTGCGTCATTTACGACGTAAACCATTTGTACTCTACAACTTTCTCCTGTCTCATTTACAAAAATGTAAGGTGACATAAAACAAAACCTACTGGATGATATTCCAGGAACTTGGAAGAGCACTTAAGAATTTTTTTACATATTTTAAAACATAAAAAATTACATGAACCGAGTTTGCAATCGGCACCAGTAAAAATAAGATAGGATTAAGAGCAGAAGCATAAATGTCAAGACATAAACTGAATTCTCTGGGAACACGACTTATACCTTAAACCCACAGATATAATTTCCCTATCAGCCAGTCCAGCACCACCTAATCAACCCCCGCGACGTAGACACGATTCAGGGTTGCTCAGGTCCGGCGGAATCTCCCCCGGCGTTTCATCCCCACAACCTGTTTACACACAGTCGTCAGTCTCGGTGGCGCGGCGAACGAGGGGTGGATCGGTATTGTTCGGGATTCCGGCTTTTTATTTACGTTCTGTCGTTTCGTCGCGCTGCCCATTGAAATAATCACGGGGAAAGTTTCGCATTGTCCGTCCCGCGGCTCAGACTCCGGTCCCAGGACGTCGCGTCCCTTTTCGCATCCCGCGCCACCCTTTCGCGTGCTCTCCGCCCGTCCTCGCCCCCTTTTCCGCCGTCGATGCTCGCCCCCCACCTCTCGCCCCCCTGGAGCTCGCCATTCACCGACCTCCGCGCGGTTCATCCACCTCCTCGCTTGACCCCTCTCTCTCGCGCCCCTTCCAACCCGCTCGGTGCGTCTCTGTCGGCGAGTGCCCTCTCGAAAAGAGGGTGGCTCCGTCCTATTTTGCGGATCCGCACCGAAAACCGCAGTCGTTCGGGGGTAGAAGCGAGGGAGCGGCAGAATGCAACCTCCTGGCTGCCTTTTCTCCGTCCTCCTGCTTTCTCGCGTATTCTTCCGCTTCCCTCGCATCCTCTCGATGTCTTCTTCGCCTAGTCTTTTGTTTTGCGTGTCCCTGTGCTACGTGCGCGCTGGCAATTAGGCATGTGGCTTTTGGCCGACGCGCCAAGTAGCCTCGACGCTCTTTTGCATACGCCGCGGTATCGATTAAGCTGTGTTTATATTAGGCAACTTTTGGTCGGGTAACCGAGTTGATCGGCTTGAAATTGATGGAAGTTGTCTGTGGGGATTCCGTTTTAAGCAAGTCGAAATGACTAGTTTGATTAACTTTGGGTTGATCCACTTGGTTGCCTGACTAAAGGTTGCTTAGCGTAGACGTAGCGAATCAGTGGTGATTTCTATGCGAACGACTGGACGATTTGTTTGTAAATATCGCTTGGGAGAAGTAAGGATCCGAGAGATTGAGTGGAGATGGGAGATTGGATTATGGTTCGGGGAGGGAGATATGGAGAAGTAGAAGGAAAGGTCAGGAATTGGAGGAGTATCTTTTCCTAGAAGTAAATAGGACTTTAATTTTGGGGCTGATTCGAAATTCGGTCGACTTTAACATACTGTTGGCTGGGCAAGATGTGGAGAAATAAACTTCTGCGGCTGGTTGCTTTTTATAAGCTCGTTTACAGACGAATGAATTCATGGGTTAATAACTGTCGGCTACCAAATTGCGAGTTAATTTTAGTAAGTGTTTAATAGTGTATTAAAAAAGAAAGCGCAAAGCTATTTCTCCTGAAACCACTGTTTCACTAATTAGTAACCTAGAAAGCTTTATTTACCTTCACTACACAGCTTCAAAACTTGCTTAAATTTCCCCAAAGCCATCAAACGCTTTGAAATTTGATGCCTTTTTCCGTCAGAACGGTTAATCATTAAAAGCTAATATTCTGCCAGTTCTTAATGCTCGATGGCTTCTACACGTCCAGCCCACTTTTACCTGAAAAGCGTTCCTCCATGTCGTGACCTCCCCCCGAAAGAGAGGCCTGTGCGCCGAAAAGAGAAAAAGAGAAAGGGTTAAGTGGGCAGGGTGCAGAGGGTGCAGTTTCGAGCTCTCTGTATCGGGACTCGTGAATTATTTCGACCCTCCCGAGCGTAGCAGAGGTGGTTCAGGTGTGTTTGAGATTAATTAGCGCGCTCACGCATACGACGAAATCGAGATCCGCCCCGTTAAAAGGGACGGTAATCGTAACTGCGATTTAATGCGGTCGGCTCCTCCCCTCTCCTTCCAAGCGCGATGCTCGCCGACTTCGCAACCGCAGTTACCTCGGTTAATTAGGCAGGGAAACGCGTACAACTGCCATTCTCCGTTTGATCCTAAAGAAAGGCGTGCTCGAGCTGTCGGGCTTAATATTTCCGAGCGGCCGTTGATGGAGGAATCCCGTCGATATGTAAATTAATTCTCCCGATGCGCGCTACCGCAGACTGACCGGCGATTTCATTATATCGGCGAGCGTATTAAATAACCAGCCCGCGACATTATATTCATGACGCCCCACCCTTGCCGCGGAAGGACAGCAGTAATTAATAATCATCAACGGGAGCGCATTCAGTGAGTCGATTCGTTGCTATCAATGGGAATTCTGTTCACTAATTTTGAATATTAGTAGGTGGTGGAGAGAGTAGAAACTGGGGAGTATAATAGGATAGTGTATTGGGCTTCATAAAACAGCAATTATAATTTTAATAACTCTATTTTCAGACAGTGATATCATCGCATATTGCGCTCTCCATAAAATTGATTCTAATTCTACTTCCACTTCTATTCTCGTAAAAAGCCGACAACGACTTTTTCATTTTGTACACCTCAATAGTTTGCAGGTTTGAGAGGCAGAAAATTATTGAGTTTACGAACTTTGTGATGGGGTAGGAGGAAAGGTGCAGAAGAGTGGACTGAGAACTGTAGATAGAAGAAATCAGACGAAGAGGAGAGACTGAAGGACTGAAGACAGAGTTGTAGAGGGATGAAGGAGAGCTGTAGAGGAAACATAGAGGAGAGAGAATAGTAGTAAGAGTAGGGAGGGAATAGAAGATTGAAAGAGGATGAGGGGATAGTAAGTAAGAGGAAGAATAAGGACAGAAACTTTCCTAGGTCCAGGCTAAGAGGAGATCAGGGGATATCAGGGGAGTGGAAAAGGAAAAAGTACAAAAGTAAAGGCAAATCCCTTGTTCCTTGAATGAGCACCCTTGGGATACCCAGCGAAGGACCCCAAGGGCCCGGCGAAGCCAGGGAGGGATCTGGGATATCGACGATCTCGAAGTTGTATTTATAGAGACTGAGGTTTTATGAGAGAACAAAACAGTAACGTAAAAAATAACCTACTGGTTTGTTTAACTAGCTAAATCAAATTCCTGAGGAAAAGATCGCAAAAAATAGATGGGTATATTCAATAAATAAAAATTACCTAGTGTAAAATTATTACTGCTCTGAAATAAGTATTGCAAAAATAGTCACAGATTTTTGATTACAAGAACCCAGTGACTCAACTAGATCACATCATAATGAATACTAATACCACACCAGCTGAGGATTCAGTCACGTTCACATAGCCCATTTGCAACAACTCTGCAACAAGCACTAACCTAGCCTTCTCTACTCCTCAGCAAAAATCTAAGATTCTCCCCCTAACAGGATCCACAAACATCCCCCAAAAATCCTTTTCCCCATCCCACCCAATCGCAAGAAATCCACAGCTTTCGTCTTCGACCGAAAAGCTTCACCTGCGATCGCAATCAGCCTGGCATTTCCATTCCGCCGGGCGTAGACACGCCGGTGTCGTTCCTCGAGCACGCACATTCGACCCGGCGTGGCGCAGGGTTGCGTGCACCAGCCACCCTCGCCAGACTCGTCGGGCGGGGGTGCAGCAGCCTGGGAGCAGGATGTGGAGGTGGATGAACCGGGCGGCAGTCTGCAGAGTTACGCGCACACGCACGCGGGTCTCCACACAGAAGGAACAGAGGGGTGGTAGGGCGACGCGCACAGCGGCGTTGCACGACCACCAGCGCCGAGACGCCGGCGAGCAGCGTCTTCTTGCATTCACGGAGCCGGGCTCGCCCGCGCGCGTACGCGAGCGTACGTAGGAGACAGAGACACGCGGAAACACGAATACGTCTCTCGAGCACACAGGGAAAGAAAACGTGGAATAGAAGGCTGCACGGTGGTGGTCCGCGAGGGGGTGGGAGACGAGAATCGGCGTAGCTGAGGGGAGGTGAGGAGGGTGGCGGAGGTCGTGGGTACGAGAGGCGAAACGGGGCAGAGAGAGAAAGAGAGAGAGAAGCAGGAGATACGGGAGAGGGTGTGAGAGAGTGGCTGGGTTTCCTGGGTTCGTTGTCATGACGACGAAACCTCCGCTCCACCAGACCAGACAGAGATTCGCGTTCACCGACAGCGGAGGGTACACGAATGCAGGGGCGAAAAGAGAGAGAGAGAGAGAGGCAGAGAGGGAAAGAGGGAGAGCGAGCAGAAAAGTTAGAGAGGGTGAGTTGGAAGGAGGTGGAGATAGGAAGAGGAAGTGG
This sequence comes from Calliopsis andreniformis, assembly GCF_051401765.1. Taxonomy (NCBI): domain Eukaryota; kingdom Metazoa; phylum Arthropoda; class Insecta; order Hymenoptera; family Andrenidae; genus Calliopsis; species Calliopsis andreniformis. The sequence goes on from NC_135064.1 coordinate 24,275,730, forward strand.
GACGAAGAGGTGCGCCGAATGAAAAGGAAAGAGTAGCAGAAGGGAGGGCGCAGAAAGGAACGAGAGAAAGTCAGGAGCGAGGAGGAGGGTGAACTGGGGGTGGGAGAGAGAGGGAAGTTCGTATTAAGGGAGGCTGAAAGAGGAGGAGAGAAAGGAGGACGGTAGATGGTGAAGGAGACGTCCGAGGGCCGGAACGAGAGAGACACTGAGTCACTCTTCATCCCTCCGAAACTACCCGCTGTACTTCCAACCATCTCTCCTAGGTCGTCCTGCAACCCCCGCTGTCTGGCAGGTCGTTTGTTGCACCGAATCCGCCGGGCCAGCGGTTCTCCGCTTTCCGATCGACGCTGGGACGGCAGCGAGTGCTTCAACCCCGTCGACCTACGAGTTTGTTGCACCCCCGACAGCGGTTCTCAGCTGGGATCCTTGTTAAGTGACTGATAGCTACGGATGCGGTCGATTTGAGGTGTATTTCGAGTCCGAAAGCAACTGTTACTACGTTTTCACGATACTGCTATCTTATACTGGTAGAAAAATAAATATTGTTACTTAGACTTTGTGAAAATAATTAAATGAAAACCGAGACCTCTATTTTTTGTTATTCGCCATTAAATATTATATGTACGTAAAAATTACTTTTTAGATTAATAAGGGTTGTTTTGAAATATCTTTCTATCAAATTCACTATCCAATTCTAATAATAAAAAATATTGTATAGAACAAAGGAAATGTCAAGAAAAATTAAAATTGAGGAGGGATACGAATAACACGTCCATCAGATATGATATTATTTATTAATATAATGTATTTCGTAATATATATACATATATAAGTGGGTGCGTACGTATGTATGTATGTATATATATTTTCATTCATTTATATAATCTTTTGTCTATATATTTATTCATATATCTATCTTATTTTCTTTCGTATCGTTAGACATACGTGAAACCCTGATAGATTGGGATTAGCTGCGTCACACTTTTCTCTCATCCTTTTTTGCACACGTCCCCGCACACAAACACAATCTTTTCAATAATTCACCACCCTTCTTCGTCTCATCCACGCATAACACTCTCCCCCTCCTCTTGTCCCCATACATTTCGCCATATACCTAATTAAAAAAAGAACTGTTCGAACTACGCACACGAAACTACATCTTTCGGCATCCACGCATATACGTATTCTCACACTCACGAACTCGCTTAATTAACAATTTTTTTTAACGACGGCTGCGGTCGACCGACCAGCCGTCTCGTGGAACACGTTTGGCTCGACGAATCGTTTCTCTTCGTGACAATCGCTCGCGAATCGCGCGTCGAGCAGCGAGAAACTACCAATTTCCAACGAGGAATCAGGCGGAGTATTAAGATCGCCGATATTCCCTGTCGCGAGTGTCGCGTTTGCCGAAATACAGAATTCCCCATGAGCATGCATGCAAATTCGGTCGATTATGGGGGAGACACCAGACGAGGCTCGAGATATTTTATGAAACGCCATCGCGTCGATTCCCGTGTCCGTGGGTGACTTCGATAGTAGTCTGGATCGATCGCGCGGCAAAGTGTGCTCTCGGTCGAGGGGATATGTATGATGATTTCTTTCGGCGGCAGAGTCTGTCAAAGGTGATTAAAGCTGATTAAAGAATCAGGCTGGCCGCGTAACGAGCTAGTCAAGTGCTCTTCCTCCTCCCTGGAAATGATCGATAGCGGGGCGCTGCTCGACGTAACTGACCTGCCTCCACGCTCGCACGATTCGCGCGTCTGGACAGGCCTGGGAACTGACTGGCAACTCAACGTTAAGCAATCACAGTTTCGTTTTACTTAAAATTAACAGAATCGCCGTGTTATATATCAACGTTTCACCATTCCTAAAGTGTACACATAGGATCAGCGAAGTTAAATCTAATTAGAAGATTGTATTACAGAACAAGTAGCGTAGCCGAAGTATATTCTTATATTATGAAGAACTGCAAGCAATGGCATATATATTTTAGAAATTGTCAGCAGGAAAAATATAAAAAATAATCGTTACGCGTTAACGATACAAATTATATTATTCTTCAAAATAGACTCTGCGATTATAGATATTTGATTTTATACTTGCACTTCTTTATGAACGAAGTTCTTAATATTATTACAATTAAATAGCAGGAAATCAGTTTTCATCGTACATTTATTCAAACATCTATTTATTCAAAGAAATACTTGTATAATCCAAGTCTGAAATGGACCGACACATCCTTCGCAATACAGATCACGTCGAAATCATAGAAATCGCAATAAAGCTAAAAGCACATTCTCTCCATTTTTCGCCGACCCTCGCTGCTCGCTGCAGAGATGAGCACACCATCTCGCCGCCCTCTCTCTCAAGGGGATCGTCACCCTTGTTTTCCTCCTTTCGCCGAGATGCCTAGTACAATGGTGATAATATTGCAAAAATAGATTTTTCCAGTGTGTCGACTCGCGATGTGAATGTCAGCCTTCAAGAAACATCGATCACCGTGTTCATCACCCTCGAGCAGCGACCGAGTCTGACAATAAGTTCCCTTCTCGTTGAGTTTGGATTCTTAATTTTTAATAAAAACACGTTGAATTGCTTGGACGTGCGTACAATCTTCCATATACACGACACACACACACACACACACACACGCACACATAGAAGGAAGATACCGAAAGATCACGAAGATTGCGAATATCGCCGACAAATGAAATTGGTTGGCTCGAGGCATCCGTTTGAAGCGGTTTGCGAGCCTTGTTGCCTTCGACGCTCGTCTACAGCAAGCTGAAACGTTTATTCGAAGACTTCCATTTGGATACACATGGAGTGCTAGTCTTATGAACGTAGCTTGAAATTAAAGTGCGTCACGGGGTTGTGTTGTTCAATCGTCGACTTAGTCACTGGGGATAAGTCGTCGCTGTTAAAAAGAGAATATCTTGGTTTATGGCAGCCAACACCGTAAACAAGTTTGTTACAGTAGAAAATATTTTTATAGCGTGACAAGGAACATCTTATTGCCTCTGTTTTACGCGTATCTTTTTTACCATCGAACTCAGAGCAATTCGTTTCCCCTGTAGTAGAAATTGTATGGATTCGTTTCTCCTTGCGCTTCGAGCGAAATTTGTTTAATATTGCAGGTGAGATACGTTTGCATTTGCTTTGGCTGCGGTATATACGAATATAAATTTTGGAGAAATGGTATACCATAGAAATTCAATTACTACGCGAAGTTTTTTATTAGCTTTTGTGTTGTATGACGATCAATTTATTTTTAAAGTTTGTTCTACCTTTGATAACTTATATCAAAGCTAGCTAGTTTTACTTAAAAAATTCACTTTCGTATGCGTATGCATGTTACACTATTTTATACGACGATAATATGTTCATTATACCTGTATACCTCAGCAGCGATAAAATAAAGAAATAGCTTTTCTATCCAAAGCAAAGAGCAAACAATTTTTCTAGTTTTAATTTAACTTTACTTCAACCTTCCACATTTGACCACTCTACAGGGTGCTGGACGATAGGTGTCAAAGATCTTAAATGATGATTCTAAAGATTAAAATAAGATGAAAATGAAAAATGATGAATCTGTGCTTGAGACTTCGTTTCCAAGATATTAATTATTAAAGATACGCTTAAAATCTGCGCGTCTAACTTGACTTATTCTACTGACGTATTCTACTGGCACCGCTGTATCTAGCCTGGCTAATGCACACTCGCAGTAGAATAAGTCTCCAGTCAGACGCGCTTAATACGAACTTTAGACATTGTCAAACGCAATTCTATCATTCTTAATTTTCGTCCCACATCAACATATAGAATCACCTCTCAAAATTCCCGACACCTCTCCTCGAACACCCTGTACATTCAATTTTTCTGCAAAAAACTTTAACCAGCACGCACCCTGTACAACCTACGTACCTGCAGAGACAGGTGTGATTATCACAAAAAGGAGCAAACCAACCAATTCCCATCGACGCGTGTCGCATGTCCTTAATCGTCCGACGTCGTCGTTTCGGCGGCGTACCTGACCTGCACAACGTGTGCGCGCTCGGTGCATCGGCCGGCAGGTGCACCGCGGCTTAGTGTCGCGAGCAAGTGCTATTGCACCTGGAGGTCGGTGGCACGTGGCATTGGTTCAGAGGTCACGGCACGCGCCACCGGCACTGTCGATATTATTATTGCAGCAGAGCCTGGCCACAGATGCACTTACGGCGGACGATGCATTCCCAGTTCGTCGCCGTGCGCGGCCTCGTCGTTCCCGACGACGTGATCGTCGGCGACGTCGAGGGACCTCGTCAGTGGCTGGGACGAACGTGGTCACGGTGAAAATAAACGAACTCTGTCTGGAAACATTCGTGCCACGCTGACATTCGTATTTTTCCTCTTCCTTGCACGCTCTTACGAATGTACACCCACATGTATATATAAGAATATATATATGATCTATATAATATATATATTTATGTAATAATTACGTATTAGATAATAACAATTATCATGTACGATGTATGTAATTATGCCGATGTGTTTTTCAAACACAGATGCACGCAAGTACTCGAGTATGCACCTTGTGAAATATGGATGCACGCGAATGCATACTCGTGTATGATTAAACGCGTTTCATTTTTTTTTTTTTTTTTTACGAAAAACGGATACGATAGAACGTGGACACACAGGTATCGAAAGTATGGTGTATGCACATAGATTTATGTATATGTATGTATGTATATATAGAGAGATTTATATAGATGTATTTTCTGTTCGTTTTTAAGTGTACACATATTGCAGAATTCACGACGACCTGTTCGACCGATATAAATAGCTTCTGATTATTGCACATCGACGACTATAATAAATGAGTTAAATCGAGGGCGATCGATTTAGTTTAGGCTACGAATATACCCGAGCCGCGGAGGAACGCGTGATGATACGAAATGAAATAAAGGGGCCAGAAAATATCATTTCTTAAGGCGGAAATTTCATGTCGTGACTCTGGACGATAAAATACTCCGTTTATCGAAAGCAACGCGGCGGATACGATCTGAAAAAAATAAACGCATCGCCCAGCGTTCCTCCTCGACCGATTCGATACAATAATTATCTCATCGTTACTCTCAGACTTCTTATTTCGTTTGATTCTCGGAATAACAGCGAGGTGCTCGTGCATCCTGCCTCATTTGCATGTGCGTGTTCATGATTGTTGCGTCTCATTCGTATCTCTCAAGAACAAGATGCACGTGCCTCCCCCGCCTCTACGATAATCTTTGTAGCGCTTCGTTTAACGTTAAGAATGTTTGGCACCGAATTTGTGACTGCGATTTCTGCGAGTATCCGTTTACGCGTTTTCCTTTCTCTCCCTCTGCCTGCTCCCACTCCTTTCCCCTCCTTTGCCCCCTGTCCCTTCAATTTTCATTACTGTCAATCCGATATTTAATTACCTTTGTTTCACAGCGCGTTCCCACCTTCTCTGCTTGCATTTACTCACAAACGTGGGTACACACCTGTGTATGTGCGCATATACAGGGTGATTTCAGAAAAAGGTCGAAGCATTTGGATAGATATAGTACTCATAAAAACGAGTGAAAGGTGTTTTGTTACGGTAGACATGGTGAAATTTTATGGCAGAATTTCTTGTGTCTTATGCGATTTAGAGTTGGAGCAAATTATTGTTTTTAGAGGAACTAGTTTCATTTATTTAAAGTACTTGGATGTTTAGAGTACTTTAGTAACGTGTTTCAGTAGCTGAATTAAAATTGAACTTCTATTGTCAATAGTTGTAAACGTAGTATACTCCAGAATATTTCAGCCCTTTTCTCGAACCACCTTGTACATAGGTAGCCTTCTAAACGGCGAAGGGGGACAGGAAGAGGGTGAGTCGGCCGCGAACGCGAGAGAAAACTCCCGCCTAGTTAATTAATGAATGGCGATAAATGACGATCAGATATGGGAGAGTGCTCTCCCCCGTTGCTTTCATCTATTTTTCCACGTGATCATTTTACGATCGACGCTAACGGTGAGCAAAAATCGATTAACGCGGAGTAAAGCCTTTCGAGTTTTACGTTTAAGACAAGGAATGCAAGAAATCTCTTTCTTAGCTACTCTGTACTCCCCTCCAGTGCTGTCGCAAGTTTGACAATGGGTCCAGAGCATCGAAAGAGATCGTTCAACTATGAACGAGTTCATAAATGAGCCTAAACTTCTACTTAGTACCTAGTTCGAGAGGAAACTAGTACTTTATTGCTACGACACTTCTTAATCATTTCAAAGGTCTCGACAATTTTCACGCGAAGACTTTTATAAAATTGCTTGCATTTATCAAATCACGCGAGGCTCAGAACTGAACACAAGTAGTTCGATGAATTTTTCAGCGCGTTCTTCTTGCACCATTTCGCATCCCACCCCTGCTGGATTCATCCCTCCACCGCTTCCATTAACGAATTCCTTCTACTTTGCGATTTCGTGCGCTAGAGTTCGCATCCCCTTTGAATAATCCAATCCCTGGAAAAAGGTAATCGAATTAACGTTTCCGAGAATATTTCTTTGATTTTAATACCACGGATTACTCTGTCACACGATTTTATAAACCATCGTCCAATTTTATTTCTTATTTTCATTGAAATAGACCTCCAAAGAGGTGAACGACCCCCTAGCTCTTTTTCTCCTTTTTACCCAGCGATTTTTATAGCTGCATCGCGGAATTAGTTGCACTGGGCAAAGTTCAATGAAATAAACCGAGAAGGAAACGAGACTCGGCAACGATGCGAAAATAAATAAACGAGACGGCGCTGCAACGATACAAAGTCGCTTTACAAAATGCTCGGGGCCAATCAGTTTGAAGTCGCGGTGAAAGCGCGACGAATGCGGCCGCGCTCGTGTCCATCTAACGGGAAAAAGATTAAAAAAGAAGGAGGAAAACATAGAATACCGACCAGCGTGGAAAGCACTCGGTGGCTTTTGATTTTTCGTTCCGCGAGATCCTCGAACGTGCACCGACAAATACGAACGCGAGGGCTTTATCGCGAGCAGGAGAGCGATAACTTCTCGTTAACGATAATGAACGATGAGTTAACAAACGCGGAGTGAATGAACGGGGTAGACCAAGGGTTGGAAAGCGAGCAGATAAAGACCTTTGAAACGAGACCCGCGTACATTGCTCTCCCACTCGAAGGGTCTAATCACCTCTCGTTTCATCTCTCGTTCTCCCTTCCTACCCTATTGGATCGAGGAACTGCCGATTAGAAGTAGTCATGTATATATTTGAGCATAAAATATGCACTCAATTCTACTGATAAAGTTGCTTGATTATTGAAAATAAAAACAGATATTACGTGAACAGATACATTTAAAACTGTTAAAAAATTCGTTTTGATTTTACCTCTATGGCTTACCAAGTACATAAACACCCCGTTTAGAAGGTGTGATCTAAAGCTTCTACTTTCATTTTAATTCTAGAATAATGTACGCGTAAAGTACGTGCTTATTTTCGTTCCGAAATATTCGTCATTTACAAAACACATCTGTTTTCCCATTTTCTCGTCGCCCTCCCTAATTCTTCGCGGGATTATAACACAGGGCGGAGATACACATCAGGGGAAACGTCCGTTTCGCCGAGATAGGCCAATAGAGGGAGGATTCATGCGTCTCGTTCATTGCGATGGATCCAACGCGGGGCTCCACGAAAGGGGGTGGTCGTCCAGCAGGATTCTCGAGCGATTTATGTGTGCTGATACAGGGGGCGAGCGAGGTAGTGGGCGATAGGTGGGAAATCAACGGTGATCGGGTGAAATCAATTCGAACGAGGCCACAAAGGAGGAACTTTGGTTTCCGTAAACGATCCAGACAGTGAAAGAGAGAGAAAAGGGTGAAGGGGAGACATGTTGCGGGTTATATGCTCCTGATCGAAAGCTTGGTCATTTTTTTTTGTATTAAATCATAAAAGTATGGATTATAAATAAAATTATTTTGTAAATTACTGGCTAAGAAAGTTTAGATAATTACTCACAACTATGTTCGACTAGTTTTTAATTACACTGGAATGTAGAAGTTTACAATTATTGTAGTAATGGTTCATCTTGAACCAGAAGAAATTTTCTACTGCAATAACTACGTGGTTTTTAAGGAACCTTTATTTTGTAGTACCTATAAATTATGTAGGTATATAGTATAAGTATAGAATGATTTTTCTTGTTTGATAAGACAGAAAAATAATGTTTCAGGAGACTATGAAATATTCTAAATAGTATTATATGGTAAATAGTGCAAAAATTCTAAGATATAAATCAGAATATCAACACCGTGGAAAGCAGTAACAAGAAAGGGGAAGTGGATGCTGACGGAACAGACATTCTATAGGAAATCTCATATAATCCACACTGCATTAATTTGACTCCATTACGCCAGGGTATATGAGCTTCATTTGCATTAACACGTGTATCCAAGCTTTTGAACAGTAGCATAAAATTACCAGTAGGTAATTCTAGGGAAGCATAGTTGAAGGAACAAAAGCTGGACGAGATTACAGTCCGAGGGGAATCAGATGCGTAGACGACTCGAAGAACGTGTGATTAACATTTAAATTCGATTCACGATAGCGAAGAATGATTAATTTCTAATGAACATACGGGAATCTTAATTGGAACGCACCTTTGATCAGCGTTCCTCGAATCGAAATTATGCGTGCTCGCCATCTTTTTGCGTCTTATCCCCGCGATCGTGAAGAAGTTCCACGAACGATGCTATTATGGTTTTGCGAAGGAGAATCTAGTTGGAAATTGTCGAGCTAACGATTCTTCTGCGACTCGATGTCCCGAGGAGAATTATTTCGATTCATGGAACGACTTTGATGTCGCATAAAACAAAACGGAAGATACTCTGCTCTGGCTTCTACAAGTGTCTTCATAATAAAGTGATAAATAGAAGATTCTTTATTCTACGTTACGTTTTAAGATTTCTACGATCTATACGTGTATATTATCGCAGGAATTTATACACTGACTTAGACACGCTCGTGTATAAACTACTACGTCGTAAAGGAATCACTCGTCTTATCATTTCACGATATATTTCTCCATAAATATATATAATATGTATATCCGATTTCCTCGTTTCATATATATCTATATTTATATTCATATATTTATAGAGTCGTATAGTTTCGTTTAATCGTAACCATTTCAATTTTGGCGCTTTCGTTAAACACGTCGTCTATTTATCATAATACGATAATTCTATTCGAAAGAGAAATTGCTCCGTGAACGAAGCGAATTTTCGTTTTCCATCCATCCTCTGCCTCACCCTCTCGCTTCCACGATTTAAGATTAATTTTTTACCAGGATCCGAGATCGTTCGAGCGAGTCGTATTCGAGAGAAAAAAGAAGACAAATCGTATTATTTTCACGTGCATTATAGTGCCGCTTTATAAACGCCTATCACTGACTACCTTGGCAGCGCAGGATCGAATGATGATAACGGAAACGGTGCATCGCCGCGGCGTCCATTGTCTCGCGTTTTACACTGTCCCGATCTTTTTTTAGTGGAAACGGACGATCAGTCTTCGTTGATCACAGAGAGGTTTGATATGGTCGTCCACGGAATTCCTTTAGGGAAGAAATTGTCTGAACGTGTTACACCGTCCGTGTCGCGTATTGTCGTATCGATGGCCGCCTTATCGTCCAGCTATTTGCCTTTCTTATCGCCGGGCAGAGCTGCGTTTCGATTCCAGGCATAATTTCGCTGCGGTTGCAGTCAGAGCAGACGGTCGCGTTTCGATGAACGCGTCGACCACTCGCGTAGTTGGTTTCCCGATCGTTTGAGCGTATGGTGGGGTGGAATAAACGTTCGGTCTTGAATTCTGAACGCGTGACAGTCGACGGTACACCGAGAGCTAGGGGCGCTGAAAATCGCTAGGAATTTCTGGTGGTCTGGTACATTTAAGAAATGTTTAAGCTTAAGGAAACGATGTTCGACTCGTGACGAACTCTTGGGCGAAAAAAGAAGAAGAGTCCTGCTCCATATTGTATTGAGAGAAATAGATTGCGTCGGTTTAAACGTGGCGAAACGAAATGAAAAATAACTTTACACCGTATTGTAGAAGATAATATATATTTTCTTTCAATATATTATTTTTCATATATTTTATATATATATATATATCCTACATACATAAAGCAATATATAAATATATAATCGATATACGACACAATCATTCAAATTAACACATATACGTTATTACAGGCAGGATATGCAATTTTATGCAACTTTTTTTTCTTTTACGAAGTATCCTATGACGACTCGTTTATCTTCTTCTCTTCCCATTCACTCTCTCTCACTCTCTCTCATTCTCCCATATTATTTCTTTAAACTCTCCCGCGAGAAAAATCGATCACTAAGAAATTTTTACAAAATATCCCGATGCCACGCTCTCGACTGCTATAACGGCATACCTTGTTTAAATATACATCATATATAATTATTACGTAAATTACGTTCATCGCACATCTAATGTACAATTTCTTCACTTTACTCTGTTTATCTCTCTCTCTCACTCTCTCTCTCTCTCTCTCTCTCTCTTTGTTAACTTTAAACCGCTCTTGCCGTTTCTCTGCTTCATCGTTTTATTTTCTTTCTCTCCCTCTCTCTCTCTTTTTTTGTCGTTTTCGTTATTTTTCTTTTTTTCGTTCATTATTCCCGATAAATTATAAAAATATTACGGCAATGTATTATAATAATCTGTTCCAGTCTATAAACGCATCGCGCGCGTGCAATTGGATCGTCAAGACGAAAACAGGAAGCTTCGAGAAACACAATCGATCGAGTTCGAGAAATATACTCGTGAAGAGAGAGGAGCGAGCAGTTCGTTGACGACACTGTCCACCCCGATCAGTGGTGAGCCTTCTACCTGTTCGCCAACCGCTTCTACTTCATTTCTCCCTGTCCTCTCGCGCCTCTCTATTGTTACAAACTGTTTCCTGGCTCGCATACAACGCGTACCACTCGGTCACAGAGACATTAATTTATACCAAATTTTGAAGAATCTTCAGTCGAAACTAGAGACACTTGAGATGGATTTTTATTTCTGTAAAATATTGTCTCGTTGAAAGGAGAAAATATTTGTCTTGAATCCCCTCACAGGAAAGTGCATACACTCTGACCAAAGAAATTCAAAGAATCTAGAATCTAATACTTTCGAGGGTAGAATACCTTCTCGTAAAACTTCCAAATATCATGGGACTTACATCAAAATTCCGTTTCAAATTATTTCCCGAATCTATACCAAGAGATTTCGAGTACCAAGTTTTCATACGCGAATCAGGAAACATCCTATAGAGTAGCGATCTCTCTTTCTCCCTCTCTCTCTCTCTCTTTCTCTCTCTCTCACTCTCTCTCTCACTCTCTCTCTCTCTCTCACTCTCTACGCCGCAATCCACTTCTCTCAAGTATCCAACAGCAGCAGCATATAGAACGCCTTACGTCTCTCATCGACGCGTTCTAGCTGCGGCCTAGGAAATCTGACGAGCCGTCGAGATTCTCTTTCTCTCACTTTCTCTCTCTCTCTCTCTCTCTCTCTCTCTCTTTCTCTCTCTCCTTCTCTATTGCCTCTAAAACTGCGAAAGGGGAACAGAGGCTTCTCGGAGGGAAGTGTCAGAAGCATTAGAGGATCCGAGAGCGCGATAGGGGTATCCGAGCTACTCGCGATACATCCGGAAATTGGCAGGGTTGAGGGGATGCACCACGAAGCATCCTTCGCTGGGAATAGCGATGGGGTTGATCACGGCTACGTGGACTTCGATTATTACAAGAATGCAGTGGGGTTTGATGTCAATTGTAGACACTTTTATAAGTTTGGTGTAACTTTTTAGGAATTTAATGGTATTAGAATAGAAATAGTCAGTAGAGTTCTGAATAAAAATTGAGTTATTATAGATACATGTAAATTTGAGTAGAACGCCTTACTGATCTTTTGATACAATAAATATCGTTTTTTATGTATATAACTAACTATATTTATCGCAAAAAAAGAACTGAAAAAGTTCACTTAAAAAATCATAAGTACTGAATATAGTCTATAAGCGTACGAACTTGAAAATTCAAATCACAAGTATTTCACATAATATTCGATATAAGAAATCAAAAAATAATTATTTTCCAAAAAGAACACGGCATAATAATCTATTGACCACATTTTACTGAAAAAAAGATTGCCTAGTGTGCCCCAAACATCTGTGTACCAAATCGAAATCAAAACTCCCACTAATCCGATCTCGAGATCAGGCCCATTCTCTGTCACCATAACAAATTCCCTTCCACAATCTAAATTCCACGAGATCTCGACTCCTTAATCCGCGCGTCGACTGAAGTTACCCTTAAGCTTGCGCCTCGAGATCGGTTTCGATTCCAAGTAACCGTGATCCTGAGGGTGAGGAGTAGGGCGCCAGGAGAGGGTGGGTGGAAGATCGGGCCGATTTCGATGCCTCGACGGAAACGAGAGGAGAACGACAAAGGGGTGGAGGGAAAAACGTGGAGCTCCTTTCACAGATCGTCGACACGACGTTACGCATCATTCACTCGCCACTAAAAGAACAACCATCGAACTGAAGTCTATCTCTCGTATCTACTTTATCTATCATTTTTTTTTTTCATATTTTTTTCTCTCTCCTTTCCTTCATCCCATTTTTTCCCTCTAAATTCTTCGATTTCGTTTGTCCTCGTTTTCTACTCGTTCAAATAGCATTCACACACACGTCGCGTAACCTTAACGTAGTTTCATCTTTACTTTATTGCTTTGAAATTCCGTATTGAAGACGCATACGGCCGACCCGTGTCGTCGGCCGAGAATGAAAACACCGTGGAGAATGATGCGCGGGGAAAGGACGGCGGGGGTAACAGGCGGGGGGGTCGAAAAGTCTCACTTTTCCACGAGGGGGTTGGGGAATGGAGGGCGAAATGAGGGGTGAAACGGGGTAACATTCACAGGGGGAGGGGAACTCTGTTAGATAATTAGTAGACGATGACACCATGTAACGTACGTAAAAATGATAGATTATTAGCGTATTAAATATCATTAATATTTATACTTTTATCATATATACTTTTTATACTTTTACTCGTGTATAATTTGTGTGTGTTCATCCGTGTACATGTCAGTGTCAGTGCTCCTATGAATATTTCGTGAGTCGAGTGGAGGTATACGTGTCTACGCGTGTACTTGTTATTGTTCTAATTGTCTTTTTCGCCGTGTACCCACGCGTTTCTTGCACCCAACGCGTCAGTGTCCACACGCGCGTCAGTTGCTCGTTCGTTTTAGGCCTTGATCGGAGTCGTCGCGTAGAAAACGCAAAGTTCGTCGATCCTCGGTTGCATCGTCCTCTCGCGAGCGTCGACCAGTTTTCTGACTGAGAGATCCATCACAGGGACTCCGTTCCACGATTTCCCACGGCGAGGCTTAACGAACATCTCTCAAATCGAACGCAGTCGCGACTCTCGAGCTGGCGTATCAAAAAACGAGGCTCTAAACCCTTCAGTATCGTCAACTCGCGATGAAAATTGCGACGTCTTGTTAAACAAGGTCTCCTCGCGTTCGAGGTTATCGAAGCAGAAAAAATCGTTGATGAAAAACGCGAGAACCTGGGCTTCGAGATTAATACTCGCGGAGAGGTGTTTCAGTTCACTGAGTCCGAGGAATTAAACGAGAGGAAACTGTAGCCTGGAATTTTCGGAGTCGGATCTTCCTACTGATTTTCTCGTATGTAGCAGAAATAATAGTATTAGAGCCTCGGAGCAGAGATATCGAGCTGGAATCCTCTTAGTCTTTCGCTGGCGGAGATTTAAAGGAATTTGAGGCTGGCGTTTGAGATTGACTTTACGCTTGCCAATTGGTTACGAAATTCTACAAATCTTCGTAACAAAGGCTCTTTAGAGGAAATCAAAAATTCGACAAATTTTAAAAATGTAAGTAAAGTAAATCCTACTTTATTATTCGTTTAGATACCACATATCTACCTAAAGTTTGAAGAACGTAATAATGTTATGGCAGAAAGGTCGAAGCATTTAAACGTGCGATGATCAGCGAGCAACGGGACCGCTCCTCGTCGCGTAACGAGTTTACCCGCGTAAAAATATAATCTGATGGCTCCCTCCTGCTATATATAACCAGAAATCATAGCGGCCGCGCCGGCAATTAATAACGGAGTCCCCGGCGTCGATCATTAAACGGCGAGACTAATTGGAGCCACTCGAATGGCAACCAATCCACCCATCGACTGGTCGACGTATCGCGGAAATTCGGTCCCCGACGAAAATCGCCAGTAACACGTCCCATCGAACGGGCGAATCGCGAATAAACGAGACCCGATGAAACGATACCGATCCCCCATTTCGTTTACCATTCCTCTCCCTGGAAAACCCTTTCGTACCTCTTGGTGCTGTCTCGCGCCATTTTGCACTGAATTCTTTGTAATTATACTTTTTTTTTTTTCAAGGTAATATCGTCTGACGTGTACCCTATATCGGTTGCTTTTCCTCCGTTTTATTTATAAAAATATATATTATTGTTACTTCAGCGCTTCGATCAGTGGAAACTATTATTTAAAGTAATACTCTTCGACATTGGTCCGGACGCGCCACTTTGCGTTCGTTGCTGATCGTCGAGCGTGGAACCGCGACGAAGCGAAAGGTTGCTCGAGAGGGTGAATCTGCCCGTGATTCTTAAAGGACTATTACGAAAGTTGAATTACGAAGCTAGTCGAAAACTACGGTTCAAGCGAAGGGATTAATACTGACAATCAAATTTTTACCCTAATTTGTATTCTAGTAAAAACCCCTTTAGACTCAATGAAAATCTTTAGTAGAAAAGTCTAGTCACAACTCTGTCTATCGATCGAATATGTTATCCTAAAAGAGAAATCGGAATCCTTAAGGTATCCTACGAACTAAAACGACCTGCAGCTAATATTCCTCCAAAATCTCTAATAATTACTTCCTTATTATTAGCCACTAACACTTCTCCCTACTGCCCTAGAAAAATCTACCTCCCTCCCTTATCGCTACCCGAAACCTCGCGACTTCGAAAGGGCACCAGCGAGCACGAAACCCAGTTTCCACCCTGGTTCGAGAACCTTCTCCCACGCTCGCGAACCGATTCACACGATCCCTGCTCCGTCATTACGCGGGAAATCAATATCGCGAGATGGTCGCGACGCGAAGCCCCTCGCGAACTGGGTTCCCCGCGTTTCGCTCGAGAATTCGGTTCGAGCGCATTCCACGCTCGCTCCCGTCTCTGCTCGTGGATCGACGCGTTCGAGGCGACCGAGGATCTCGATCCTGCGAGTAGATCGCGCGCGCTGCCACCGACGCGCGAGATACCACCTTAGGGGATGATGAAGCGTGCTTCTGTTTGCGTTCCACTCGTACGAGAGGACCGTGTGCATGCACTGCGCCTCCTCCCTCTGTCCCTGTTCCTTTTGTCCTCGTATTTCGTACAATCGTGTGTGTCTCCCTCCCCAGTGTACCTGTGTGTTGACCGTGTCCGCGTGTGTCTTTGTTTTGAATCGTTACGATAATCAGTCCGAAAGCTATGCGTCGTAATAATGTACCATATATCATATACGTATTGTAAATAAATAAATAAATATATATATACAGGATAACGTTAAATATATATATCATATATAATATATATATACTATGTATTTACGTGTATATCACCTTAATCCGCGCGAAAATCGATCGTGTTTAGCCATTACGTCTTTAGGTAAGTTTCCGAACGCGAAAATGAGTGAGCGAGCGAGCGAGATCCGGGAATGAAACGCGAGTCTCACGCGGGCGCGAGCGACCGATCCGCGCTCGCGTTCCGCCCGCGGCGCGGATCGCCTCTCGGTTGAACGTCCTGCCCGTCACCGACAGCAGCGTCCTCGTTCTCTCCCTCCATATCATTCATCCCCCGGTTCAACGTCTCCGGTTCGATCGTCCTTCTTTCCTCTCCCCCTCGGGCTTTCATCCCTCGCTGGTTTACCAACCGGCCAGCCCCGGCTAGATGGCTCGCTGCTCGACGCAAGATCATCGCGATGCCCTACATTCTCCACATTTTCTCTCGCTCTGTCTTCTCTCGGTCGATCGGCGAACGCGACATGTTGAGGAGTCACCAAACCAGCCAGAAATATTCGCAATTCAATTACGTTCGTGGCAAATGTATGCGTTGGACTGAGGGGACAAATTTTGGCTGCGACTGCGAGGCTGTGGCGTCTGGTTTTCTGTAGAACTTTCTGGAGAATCGTGGAGAAATTAGTAGATTGCAGTTGCAAGAGGATATAAGAATTTGTGTAGTGGTTTAGCTTGTAGGAGTTCTAGGGAACAATTATAAAATTGGCGTTTTCTTGCTCTTCTAACAAGATGAGGAACAGAAGTGTCTCTTTTTCATCCGACTATGAGTACACTCTTATTCCATTGTTATTTCGACCATCGATCATATAGAAAAAGCAAGGGACCATTGAGAAACATTCCCAGCGTCAGCGAAAATTTCACATTTCAAACCAAATTTCTCAAATTCTTGGCTCAAGTCTTCTCGATTCTATCTCGAAGATCCTGCGTTGGTTTGAGGACTCCTTTATCCACGGATCAGTCATAAACGTCGACGCGCGTCTGTCGTTCGTCTAGCACGCGTTCTTAAGTAATCTTAAGTAACTATAGGAGCATTGGGCAGTAGTTCGTGCTTCCTCTCTCGGCTCCCTCCAGCACGCTCTCCACTTTGTCGCGTCATCTGTCGTTTAAGTGGGTCACCGTCATCGGAGTCATCCTTACTGCGCCTCCCCTTTGAGGACAGATCTGTTTCACTTCGCTCGCTCCTCCAGCTTCGTCCTCTTCTCCCTTCGTTCTTTGACGTCGCGTTGCGTCGATCCAAGGGGATCAAGCGGAAATCGAGTCGAGTGGCGGAAGAGTGTGTACCGAATTCCGTGGATGGCCCGGTTTGCCCGCCACTCGTCCGCCGTCATCCAGTTCTGGCGAACGGATTTATCGGTAAACGAATTCCAGCCGTTCCAGCCCCGTTCGTTTCACGGCTGGCTTCGCTCGTTGTTCGACGAAACCGGCCACGAGACCCGACCGATCGACCGTGCGACGACTAACGACCACCAGCTCCAGCGATTGGAGAAGAATTGTTCCGGGGACGATCTTTGGGAACGATTTTTGGAGTGAAGGTTGCAAGCGAAACGCTGGATTTGTACCTTCTGGATTTACAATTTCGAGGGGAATGAAATTGAAGTGTCGATGAAGATGATGAGAGATCTTTTGGTACAGGAAGCAACAAATGAGGAAAATAAACTAATTATTGATAGGAAATGTCAAGAAGCTGGGAGAGGATCGAGGTGCAGTAGACGTTACCTACTGCTATTTGGGATAACGATAATAAGAAAATGTCAATTGAGGCTTGGATTATAATTTAACACTAGCCACAAAGAATAGAATTAATCATCAATAAAGTACTTCAGGTTTAAGTCTCCTGTTAAGCCGATGAATGGAGGTTCTACTATATTTAGAACGATAGGAACGAGCGAAGAAACTAGTAATAGAACAGAAAATAATTGTTGAAAGAAATAGGAAATTTCAAAGAAAGTTCTCACGTTCCCAGATCGTCCCACTCGTTTTCTTTTCCAATCTCTTTCACTGTCTACTTTGCGACGCTGCTGACCGACGACCGAAAGGACGTCCCCTAACAGCAGTGACGTTAACTAAAAACCTACGGTGCCCCACGTCACACGCGCTCTTCTCTTCGATAGATTAACCACACTACATTGATATAAATATATATGTATGTGTGTATGCGTATATATGTGTGTATGGTACTCGTTTTACAGCAACTAGGATCGTTTAATCTACAAATACAGTTTTACGTCGGGAATGTTATACGAGCGGGTCGATGTCTGTATAATTCGCACTTAAGGGGTAAATGTTACGAATTAGGGGGCGGGGGGGTGGTAGACTCGTCGAAGGATTGTTGGTAAACGAGGGGGGTATATAATTTTTACGTTGCTCGGAGGGGTGGGGGACGTTTACGCGATTATTAATATCAATCTGTAATAGCATCGTACCGATTACGATACGGGTTTTGGATAATACTTAATTCATCCGTCGTTATTATCAATATAATAATATAATATATATTTATATATCATACACAGAGCGTAAGTATATAATATTTATCGTCATATATATTTAGATTTAAATATTACTTTTAAACTTTTATAACGTTTCATAGATCGAAAAATAAATATAAAAATAAACCGGGCATTTAGGTATTAATATTTTTGTATTAATAATTTCTCATCTTTTCCATCCTTTCCCTTCACCTTCCAGCTATCGACCATTCCATGTCTTCTCCCTTTAATTTCTCTCGCATCTCCCTTCCCTCATTCACTTTCTTCCTCCTTCGCTCTCGTTCTCTTGTCCATCTCGGATCACCAGCACGGCAGCGAATCGACGAACGCCCTGATAATAAGTCCATCTCGATGTCACTTCTTTCATCACACCGTCATTTTATCGAAGTTATCGTTCTTTCATCGGGCTCATTGCGAATGTGTCCCGCCCACGCGCGTCTATACTCGATCAGCAATTCTTTTTATTTGTAATATTCTTGTGCGTTTGTTGGATCGAGGGAGTTCGAATATCGCGCGATTTAGCTACTTCTTTTTTCACATCATTTCACAATGATCTACGTTGCTTTACTTTGTCCATGTTTATTCGCGGGCATAGTCTTTCAAACGCGAACTTTGGACCCTTTTTACAACAGATCTCAACGCTTCGTTACTTCGCTACGTGGCTGTTGATAAACGAAGTATATTTCGAAATCTAAGTTCTGGATTAGGGCCTCGGTTCGCCCAGGTCTCGCTCCAATTTCGAGTCGTTCGTCGAGACGCTTCTCGAACGCTGGCGACCCCGTCCGATCGATTTGAGCCCAACGCGAATCACGTGTCCAAGTTTAAATGAGCCACACGCGCCAGTTTATTAATTACGATAAATAAGATTTCTCTCTTCATTCTTTTTTCTCTCTTTTTTGTTTGTTTGTTTGAGCATTTCGCACCGTTCACGAAAAAGTATAAAATTAATTATTCTTTATCACGTGCTCCGTGTCACCTCATTCTCTCTGTCTCTCGCGCTCTCCCCTTTCTCTCCCACACTTTCATAATTATTAGTCTCTCTGTTCGAACAACGCGCTCCGTTTTCCCGCGTACCTTTCCTCCATTTTCCCACCTTATCAATGATTTTTCCAATCTATTCGAGCATCGATCAGTCTCGATTTCAACGAATTCGAATACCTTGTTCGTTTCTTTTTTTCCCCCTTAATTCGACGTTCGTGAACGATCGCGACTTCCAAGTTGACGCCTCTTTCTTAACACGACTAATGCGAATATTTATATATATATATATATATATATATATATATAGAATATATATATAGTGTATAATTATGTATACGTATGTATAGATGCATTCTGAATCGATACATTTTACATATAAATGTGTGAATACGCGTGTTTCTGTGTACATGTGTCGTGCGTGTATGTCTTTTGCGCGTCGCCTACGCTCGAGTTCGTGTGTCCTTTCATCTCGTAATCCTTACTCGACAAATACAATCATTTTACGTTTAATATATGCATACGTTCCTTTCGCGCTTTCCTTTCTCTTTTATTTTTACTCAGTTTCTTTTTTCGTCTCGAAAACGCGTCGCATGGACAAAATGTTTTTCTATCGCCTAGGATCGTTATCATAATAAAATAGAAAAAACCTCGTTTTCACCAGAGGTCACGGCTCTATGCTATAATAATAATCATAATCATAATCATACTCATAATGTAATAATAATAATAATCATAATATATATATATAATATATATAAATATCTATGTAATACGCGTTTTATAATTTTACATTCATAATATGTAATTTTTAATATATATATATATAATTTTTGTTTTATATTTATATTCATATATATATATTCATTTTTAATTAATATATATATATATATATATTTATGTATCTTGCTTAATATTAAATTTTATTCTTTTTTTCCTCGCACCTTTCAGATATCTCTGACAGAATAGCTGCCAGCTCTGTTTACGAATTTCTTTTTCTTACTTTTCTCTTTTACCACTCTTGGCTCCGTACTTCTTGCATAATTCTACACTCGGACTTAAAAACGAACCGCCGTTACACGGGAACACTAACTAATATCTAGTAATGCTCGTGAATGTCTCGAAAGTCTAGATCGTCGGAAGATTTCAATCACCGCCGACCCATCGTTCTGTCCGATTTAATTATTATTCTATAGATATATGTATACCTCTATGTATATATAATATATACTTTTCAATTCTCCCTTTTTCACATAAATTTGGACAATGACGCAGTCGAAATATTCCGAACAGTTTCGTACTAATTCACAGCGATCGAATTTGTTCGTTTCAGCAAACGATTTTTTAGACACGGGAGATTCAAATAATTATCTCGAATATTTTCAACGAAGAGTAGAATCAAAAAAATTGTGGACTTACTCTACACGAACCAATATATTAATCTTTGCTCGCGTGGACGCGATGATTAATTATGACAAACTAGGAAAAACCCGATTTATTTTCGGTGGGGTGAACGCGGCTTAGGGGTGGGCAACCCTCAGTCGGTTCGTTCACTCTGTGGCACCTGCGCCGATAAAATGTCCGGCTGTTTACTCCGCAAACACTGTGCACCGAAAACGCATAGCAACGTAAATACTACGTGACTTCGGACCTCGAAAGTAGCTTTGAAAATTTGCTGCAATCGCGTTACGGAAATAGCGAGACGATCGCTGCTACTGACATTCTTTCCAAGCTACTCTTTTCTTCATCCATTCCGCAAGTAACGAATCTGTAATGTCTCTACGAGAACAGAAAAAAAATAGAAGAAACGATTCCCCCAAAAAAATAAGTTTCAAATTGAAGCAATAACGTAAATTACACGCCTCGAAATATAAATCTCGGAAACCAGTTCCGAAAATTACAGAGGATCATCGATGCACGTATTATTAATTCCGATAAACGCATTCCCCAGCAAACGGTGGCTGAGAATCC
The DNA here is from genome assembly GCF_051401765.1 of Calliopsis andreniformis. Taxonomy (NCBI): domain Eukaryota; kingdom Metazoa; phylum Arthropoda; class Insecta; order Hymenoptera; family Andrenidae; genus Calliopsis; species Calliopsis andreniformis. The sequence continues at coordinate 24,296,831 of NC_135064.1, forward strand.
CTGCGGGCGACGAGCATTCCCTCGCCAACTGGCGAACTCCAGATACATAGCATTACCTTCCATGTTTTCCACCAAAGTCTAAATTCCAGCAACAACTTCTCTAAAACATCTCGCTGTTAAGCCCAAAGGAGCACCACTCGACAAGCAGATGTCTGCTGAAAGTGGCTGAAGCTAATCCCAAGCATCTTGATAGTCACGAGCCTACCGAGAGACGAGTTCCTTCCTTCGTCAATCTCAAACCAAAGAGAGCACACAGACACAGGACATGCGAGATAATAATATGCATTTATTTGCGCAAATCGTCGATCGTCTATCTGATAGCGAGTGAGAGCCACTGGCAAGTTGTAAGAGGGTGGTCGGACAGGGCGTCGCCGCGTCTCCGCGACCCCCACGAGCTATCGACCGAAAGGGAAGAGGGAAAGAGAGGGTCGACGCCGAGAGAGAAGGGCGTCCGAGGGCCAGCAACAGAAGAAATAGGGGAACCGAAGGGAGAAAAGAAAGGGAGGAATAACGGTGCTCGTAGAAGAGCGAGGAGGAACGAGCAGCATTTACTAGTCTCGCAAAACAGTTACGCCCTACATCGTCCCCCTGCCCACCGTCGGAGAGCATTCCGTGCCCTTAAAGGAGAACGAGGGAAAAAAAACGCGACAGAATCTGCAGGGGGGTTACACAGACGGATCGATTCTCGATGAACCCATAAGCCATGGCCGATCGCTGGGGGTTATTAGCGATGAATCGTAGTCGATATTGAAGCTCTGAGACGAAAATATGGGTGGCAAGAGGAAAAATGAGGGAGACGAATTTATGGAAACCTGGAAATTGAAAAAGGGTTAAATTATGGTCACTGGGAAGAGAGGAGTAATGGGAATGGATAGTTTTCTCGTTAGAGTAATTGGAGTGTTACTGAAAGGGGCTGACTAGGAGTTTGGAGACTTGTGATTGTGATGAGTGATGATTGATTTCTTATAATATAAGTTTATCCCCGAAGAGGTGAGAAATAAGTCAGAAAAGGATTAGAAATACGAAAATATTAAAGAAGAAGCACAGACCCAGATTTAGCAAAGTAATTAAGAACGATTCTACTCGAGATTTGCCAGAGTTGTTGAGAACAGCGTCGTCCCCTCGGCAAAAAATAAATTCTATCAATAAAGCGTGGCAGATAAAAGTGTATCGAGCTGTAAGGCCTCCGTGAGATCGCGATTACTGGTTTCACAGTGGAGAACCGGTGGTCGTTTTAAGGCTTCCCTGGGATCGCCGCACGATCCAGATCGAGCGTCGCGGAACCGCGTCGTGACGCTGACCCGCCTCACGGACCTTGAAAACGGAGCTTAAACTCCCGTGACGCGCTGCATTCTAACGAGACGGTGGGAAACCATCAGAGGGAAAAAGAGGAATAGAGAGCTAACCTAGAATTATCGATGAACCCTTCCACGCCTCCTGCCACATCAAAAATCGAGATTCTAGAATCTTATTCCTATGAGTACGAGTACCTATCCTAAAAACTGTACGACATCGAGATATACTTTTCCTCTTATCTTAAACATCTTCTCCACGCCCCTCTTCGATTGTTTGCCTTGAACCTTTCGAAGAGAGGCGTTTTGGTGCCCTCCTGACGGGGCTACTGTAAAGTACCGTCGTTCGCCGCGGATCAGCCTTTATGAAATACTTATCGAGCGACGAGATTGAATTGAAAATATTCAAAGGGTAAATTTGAACTTTCGACGACGACGTTCGGGGAACCATTACGATATACAAGGAGATCTACGAGCACTATGATTCGAGAATTCTTATTCTACAAACGCTATATACGTCAATTGCCTTCGTTTCGAGAGGCTCACTCATGCATCGAATTATTGCAAGTGCTGTGTCGTATCCTTTGTCAACGACATTAACTCCCCGCGCCCCTAACGCGCCAGACATCGAAGATAACGCTTCAGTCTCTTTTCTCTCTTACGTAACGAGCCCTCTTCCCACCCCCGATACAGCGATTCGAAGTTATTAAAGGCGAGACAGAAAAAAAAAAATAATGTCCTGGGCACGATAGACAGTCGCCTACAGCCCTGAGAGTGGCCTCGAGATACTAGAACCCATGCGTCTTCCTTTCTCTTCCCCCGTTCCCTATCTGAGTCTCTTCTCCCTTCAACCCCTGCCGACGGTGAGAGAGCGTTCACTGCGATTTTCCAGCAACGTGTGTTGGCTTCTACATATATCAGAGAGCGGAATCGTGCGAGAGCTAGAGCGCGGTTGCCGTTATCGATCTACTGCGGAGCAACGGAGGCTGCTGGAGAGTACAAAGTCGAAGCTCGGGGGTGGCAAAGTGAGAAAGGGGGATGGTCGAAGGGGTGAGCTGGTCATGCTCGCCGAGTCGTGCCGCGTGGTTGGAAATCGCTGCACCCGACTCGACACCGTTTTCCATGCTCGTCGTGGTCCCGATTGGGCCACCGCTGGCCCCAATGCAGTGGCGTGGGTGGTGAGGGGCTTGCTCATGATCAGTGTTAATAATACTCCTGAAGAGAAATTAAGAATTGAAGCTTCTTATGGGAGGGACGAAGCAGAAGCTAAATACAGTAGGACCTTGATTATGCGAAGTACCACGAAATCGAACGTTGAAGAATTCTCTTGATGGCTGGCCTTATTTTCTTCAGCAAGATACTAATACTTCACTGTGGGAGTCCTAATCGATGGCCTCCTGTTCTCTCACGAAATAGTAGAAATTTTGAATATTCGAGGCTTAGTTAATCGAGATTCCACTGTGGTCCAGAATGCGATGTAAGAATTACTGGGCCCAACTATAGTCCTCTTTCCCCTATCCCACGTAAGTGATTTTAGCGAATCTAGCAGTTGTTCTGGGGCGACCGTCTCGCCAAGGCAAGTTCCAAACTTCCCCTGCCAATTTCCTCGCCACCGACATAACTTCTGCCAACGCAAAAACGAGCGTTTTACGAAGGGGCGAATAAAGTCTACCGAGTCTCCTTGGCATCGTTTCAGAGTGTAAGCCACCCACTTTCGAACTCGACGAGGTCAAACACACCGCCGCGAGGCACGGTTATTAATAACTTTCGATTTTCATGATGGTTTATTCTGATCATGGGTCTATTAGGGCATCACGAGAAGAGACACGGCTGGGGAAGTTCGCGGGGGAACATTTTCGCGGGAACCCTGCGAGAAGGAGAGAGACAAAGAGAGGCAAGAGGCCGCGGACGTATCGGGGAACGGCAACCTCGCACCCTAACCCGCGCCACCATCACGACGACGGCATCGACCGCAGCCCCAACGCTGCAATGCGACGTTGCCATCCCAACGGGCAACAGCCCTTGCGGCCGAGCCGCTCCGGGGGCCGTGGACAGATTTTCGGGGCACGCTCCTGTGCCGCGCGTCCGGTCATTGGTCGGCGGAGACACGCGACCCCCAGGACCGTCTCGACCAATGCAAAAACCACGTGGTCCTAATTCCTTCGCATCTGTCGAACTTATAGCGAGAACGACGCTGTATAGAGGTTCTAGACCGTTCGTTGACACGATTGCTACCATCGTCAGATGTAAGAGACGTGGAACACATCAAGTCTGATTTCTATATTTGTTTTTGGATTATCTATGTAATAATACGAATTTTTTATTCTATAATTATAAGAATAAATGAAATCTGCTATTTTTTAATGTTTACATAAGCGGAAGTATAAAGATTTTTTGTAAGGAAACAGAAATATTGTGTCTTATGAATTCTCTTAATCTGCCATGGTAGCGAACTTGTTAATAGAGTTTCCAGGTTAAAGTAGTTTAGTATAGAGTAAGGAATACAGTAAATGGTGTCCTGTGTATGAACCCCTATCTGAGTAAGTAGGATCATGGACCTTTTTGAGTGAAGAAAGATAAGTGAGATTGTGAAATTTCAATTAAAAATCAACAATATATGATAATAAAATATCCCTTCCACGCTTAGTTGAGTCTACGAACCACATTGTTACAGTTACTTTTCAAAGTTATAATTATAATTAATAGAAAAGGTAGTTTCAGTAGAGGCTTGTTTTCAACCCCCAAACTCAGTAACAAATAAAAAAACTTTTTCCATAAAAAAAATATAATATGAACGTACGAAAATTAGGGATATGAGAGTGATGGAAGGAGAACATGGTTTTCTAATTCGATGCGGACACGCTATTACCAGGACCGTGTCGAGAAACGCGAGACCCACGTGGTCCTAATTCCCACACCCTCCACGGCATGATTAATCGTTCCCGAGCGAGCGCAGACGGATAATTAATAAGATTCGCAACGATGCGATTGAAAGTTCGGTGATTGAAAGAATGAAAACGGCCGAGAAATGAAAAACGCGCGATTGTGACGTGTTCTGGAACCGTCGACCCCTCGAGTCCGATGGAAATTTGATACCCGGAGAAGATTCGATGGAAAAACGGCGAAGAGAAATGAAATGCGGACGAATGCGCAAATGAAAGCGGCGTAATTTTCGTGTCCCATTTGGGTTCGTTTCAATGCCCGCGACGCGGTCTATCGTGGAGGACAGAGAGCGGCGAGAGAGAGAGGAGAGAAATGATAGAGTCCGGGAAACGCGAAACGCACGAAAGAGAACGAAAATGAGAAAAATTAAGAGTCGATGTATAAAAATCACGTAACATTTTATTATAAACTCGTTTTCCAGTATAGGTGTAATGCATGGTGTGTACGTGTTGCTATTCTTGGCTGTATATTCCTTTTTCAACGTCTTTTCTAGTCTTCGCGCGTATGTGTGTGTGTATCTTTCTTTTTTAATAAAATATTTGGTACCGCTTCGTAGGAATTCTTACATTAGACCACAACAAATTCGATTTCTTTTTTCCTTCTCGGTTTCTTTTTCTGGTATTTTCGAGTCTAAGAGAGATCGCGAATTAAATCGTTTTTCTTTTCGCAGTCGACCACCGATTTTCTTTCGTTCACAGAAATGAAAATCGCGCGGCTCTCATCCGCGGCCGCTCGATCGAATCAAATGAATAATAGGAGAGAACACAAGTTTTCTTAGTCGCCATTGTATAAAAATAAACGATTTTGGAAGTAGGATTGCAGCCGACGGGGTACGGACGTCGGCGATGCACTTTCGAAATTGACATCCGCCGTGTCTCGGGCTGTTCGCGCGACATACAAAGATTATCGAGAATGCTCTTTCGCAATCTATATATAATAATAATAATCATATATATTATCGTATATATATATTATATATAAATATAAAAAATCATCCGACAAAAATATATTACGGGATAAAATATGCATTTTTCGATAAGTAGCTCGGTTCTTACCGTGAACAGTAATAATCGTTATCGATAGTTTAATTGCTCTCGCAGGCGCTAATCATATGCATAGTATCAACTATAATATCAGTGACAATAATATGTATATATATATATATATATGTATCTATATATATATATATGACAGTGATAAACTTAATAATAATATTAATAATAATAATGATGATGATGATAATAATAATAATATAATAATAATAATAATAAAGATAATTATAATCATAAAATATTTCGTTCAATTTAATAATTAAATTAGGACTGTCGAGTTGTTGCATCTGACATATGTAATTTCTTTCTTTTCTTATTTGCACTTTCTCTCGGTTCGATCGTGATCAGAAAATGATCAGAAAAAATGAAATGAAACGCAATCAACCGCAGACGAATCAACGCGCGAGAACCGAGCGAAAATTGTCCTCTAAACGACTACGCGTAATACATAATGTATGTTATAATGTACATATAATATACGTATTTTATATATAAATCTCTGTCATCTCTTTTTTCATCTTTTCGATTAATCATTTTTATCTTCGCTGCGACAACTTTCGTTTCGATTATGTTAACAACCAATCGACTAAACATAAAGTGCTTCGTTGAACAACCGGACGAGAACACAGGGAGAACATAAGTACACGATGTATGAAAATCATATTATATATTAGAATATCCATAATAATAATAATAATCAATAATAATAATAATAATAATAATAATAATAATAATAATAATAATAATAATAATCAATAATAATCAATAATAATAATAATAATAATATATATTATCGCATGTCCGTAAAATTACATAAAAAAATATAGAAAATAATAAACTCGTAGCTTCTCTATTATATTCTCTTTCTTTTTGTTGTTCGTTTTTTTTCGTCTCCATTCATTCTCTCCCTTTCTCACTCGCACTCGCTCGTCCCGTGATTAATTTTTTTGTTCCCCTCTCACCCCGAAACTCCCCCTCCCCCTCTGTCTCGCCGTGTCTCACCCTAAAAAATAATTTTAACCGAATCACTTCTCCTCCCTCTCCATCTCTCGCATTCCCTCTCTGTCTCACTCTCAGCCCTGTAATCGCTACTACAGAGCTACGCGTCAATTATCCCGATGTTAATACAGCGATCGCATTAATCGTCATTAATGTACACGTACAGTACTTCGAGCTTTCGTCCTCCCGTGCTGCTGTGAGATCTGTATGCATTTGTGTGCCCCTGTGTGTATGTGTGTGTATGCGTCTTTCTTGTCGATTTCATTTTGATCGCGGCGTTTCGTAACCAGAACCCTGACGTCGTTGACGAAGAGTTTGTCCCCCCGACGAGAACATTGACGAGGGCGCGACGACGAACACCGTGCAACGTTATCGTCGAAGAAGAAATGACAAGGGAGCCATGCGTTAACCAGTCATTAGGGACGAAAAAAGCTTCGATCGTGTCACGCTGACAGAAGCAGAATCCTCCCTTAATCGATCGAATTCAGACTCGGTGTATCGGCTCGCGAATGGATTATTGCTGGTTCAGTTAACGTCGTCATGAGATTAATTACAGTTATCGGAGCGATGCGACCGATCGCCCTGGCCCGATAATACGCGACACGATGCTCCTCGACGCCTCGTCAAACACACACCAATCATGTTTCACGTTCCCTTGCGCGACCCTGCCCAAAAAGGCCCTCGACTCGCGAGAACATAATGCCCAGACTGACTCGTTTCCATCGAAGGGTACGACTACTCGACCCTCTGTTCGCTCTCTCCTCTGACTAATTATTATTGAATATTTTATTTATAGGTTATTTAAAGTGGTGGATAATATATAATGAAGAATTAGGCATAGGTACTAAGATCAGCTGACTGATCATGATTTTGAATACATTATATCATGCTGATCCACAAAATAATTATATCATTCTGTTTGGATAGAAAAGAAAAGAGTGATCATCTACATGGTTGACACTCGACAGTACAATTTCTGCCAAAGAAACAAGGAATATGGTAGGAGAAATGCAACGACACAGAAATTCGTGATTTCCTCGTTGTTTCACCAATGACCACAGTGACATGATTTCCGGATCCAACGAAGGTGTCACGAGTTCGAATTCAGTCTATTTCATGGATCGAACAAGGTTTTCTTGAAGAAGGGACGTAATCACGACAGGAGAAAGAAGAACGGAAACGATGGGACGATCCAGTCGTCGGAGAATGAAGGAAGGAACTAGAAATCGAGCCTGAGAATGCGACTACGACACTTTCTATCCATTTTTCTCGATGATTGTGTGTTGTCAGAACGGGGATTCGAACTTAGATTTTCCAAGTGGTCTGCCTATTTTCTAAGACGAGCAGGTTGTACGGATAGTACCATGCATGGATACTAATTATAAGAAGAGAGGACATAGCAACAAATGGGTCATGCCAGAACAATAATCGCGGGATTCGTGTTCATATACCTAGTTTGTCTCACAAAAGAGTTCAACCTAATACCTGCATAGCTACGAAGAAGACATCACCAATTTCAACAAATTATTCCTAACATTAGCATTGGGGACTACGTATGTAAATGAGTCAGTGTGTAGACACTTTTTCTGCATGCATCCCAAAGGATCCCTGGAAGGACTCGGGATGAAAAAAGAAACGAACAGCAACGAGATTCGATCTCAGATCTTCTGAGTAGTCTACCTACCACATTGTTAAAGCTAATTTCTCACATTGGTGGGCAGAATAGTACGATACTTGTATACCTAGTTTGTCTCGTGAAAGAGTACAACATAACACCAATATGGTTAACGAGACGAAGTCACCAATTTCACCAAATCATTCCTAACAATTATAACACTGACTGTAACATTCCTGACATTCTAGCACTGTGGACTACATAAATGAGCCAGTGTGGAGATATTTTTCTCTCATGTATGTAAAGAATCCTTGAAATGGAAAGATATTTATAAAAGCTTGGTGCTAAGCTAAAACCACCTGGTTTATTGAACAGGCGGTAAACGCAAAAGTAACTAGTTTAACAACAGTATCATTTTGTTACAGATTACCTAAAAGGGTGATGGAAATGTTCCCGAGGGGTACTACTATCTACTAAAAAAACAATTTTATGAGATACTGGTAGACATTCGAGACTGAATGTCAACGCAGAAGGATCAATTGTGGGATCTAGAAGTCCCCATAGATCAACTAGAACCGATGGCACTAAAAAGAACTAGTGATTTCGTATCCCATTGCTGTTCGTTTCCTTTTTTATCCAAGATCCTATAAATATAAAATACTCCTCGCTACATATATTAAGATTCTCAGTTTAGCAATTGAGTCCTTTCTTTTTGCTTCTTTATCTCTCTCCCTTTGCCCCCTTGCTCGTCGCCTCGCAGGGGGATCTCAAAAGAATACTAAGCACAACATTCAATATATATAGATCTATAATATATAATTATAATTGTAATAATGCGATAACTATGATAATACGTTTACACGTTACATGCATCTCTGTAAATATGATCGCTGAATAGAATAGCTTAGAAGAATTTCAGTGTCAGTAGTACTGTTCGTTTCTCACTATCCCATCCCCACGCGCGCCCCACCCCACCCACGAACCCCCACTTTCTTCTTCTTTCTTTTTCAATTTTACTCGATATCATTCGCGTGTCTTTTCGGTCTGTCAGTCGTAAATGTCGTCACACTTTTCTTCCCGCGTTAATCAACCCTTCATTTTCACTTCACCAAATCCCTACATTTACCCTTTCCTCGGGGAACCAAGGAAAATACACCTCTTCGACGCCCAGTGTTACACGACGGTTTAGTAGTAATAATATTAATATTAATAATATACATTTACATTCATTAATATATACGTTTCTTTTGAAATACTGATTCTCTAGTCTCGGAGGGGTTGCCTCCCTCGGACCGCATCGCGTTTAATGGAAGTTCTCCTTCCTCGAGCGAACACACGCACGCAAGTAGCTACACATTGCACACACGCACACCCCTATTGCCTAAAAGTCGCTCCCCTGCGAAAAGGAGAACCGTGTCTCGTTGCATCTACGACATCCCTTGCAGATGCCCATGAACGTACGTCTGACTCTAAAATTTCAGAAGAAACATAAATAGCCTTGCGATTAAAAGACGATGAAAGAAGCGATACGAAGATGATGATTCCGAGGTTGAAAACAGCGCGATAATGGTGGGGATGAACTCAAAGTCGCAACAGCGGCGTAGGAACTCAAGAAGGTAAGAAAAGGTAAAAAAGAAGGACGAAGCTCGAAAGAAGTCGTATCCTGAAGTGGCTCGATTCGTCCGCGTTCCGTCGACTTTCTACCTTTCGAAACCCCGCAATACTGGCTCTATCTCATTGGCTACCGGACCGTCCTAGATCCCTATTTCTAAACTGTTTGTGCACATTCAAGAACCCTTGTTCCCTATCCATTTATTCATCTCTGCATCCAATAAAACAGTGAGAATCTCTGTCGATCAGGTTCTGTCGAGAAGCTGTTCTTTCAAATCCAAGGATCCACGTCGATTACTGGACACTAGGTCTCTATTCTACTTCGACTGCTACTCTATCGAATCTGCGCTCTACCTCGAAGTCTCTACTCTCGGAGTAATATCGTAACATTAAAAAATGCTAAGAGTCCCTCGTTCGACCGCGAGCTTCGAAGCACTAGCTGCTCCCATGGGAAACCCTACAAGCGTCCATCCGATTCGAAGATAACGCGAGGGCGTTCACGCGTTCAGAGATCACGCGAACACAAACTGGTTCGATCGAGGGGGTGGTAGCCAGACTGGGTGCTGGAAAGAAGCGAGCCTCGATGGTTCGACGTCGCGAATCTCGTTGGATGGAGCTGACGCGACGACGGCTACCGCTTCTCGTTCGTCCTCTATCGCGAATTAAGTAGTGGGTAGATAAGTAGTCGAGTAAGTAATTATGCGGTGGCACGTTCGAGAGCTCGTCCAAGCGACGATTCGATCTGTCGATTGATCGCTAGGGTCAATGCACAGTGATTAGTCGAAGCGTTTACATAACACGTTTTTCAATTATTTTTGTGTACGAGGCACGCGATGATCTGTCTTGTGAGAGACAGTTATTGGCAGATCACTAATATACCTCGGCGACTTGAGCAATTAGGCTGGGTAGTCGCTAACAATTGTCAGTCGCGTCTCAGCAACCTTTGCAGAGAAGTTGCTTACAAATTCTGTGGCTTTGTCTTCTTATATAAAACGATGAAATCTGTAAGAAAGGCTGAAAATTGCTAACATTTACCCAGCCTTATGCATCATGTAAACAGTCCAGTTAATTGTTGCGAATAGACCCTAGTTTGACACAGCAAGTCTCGGTTCACCCTCGAAGGCTCTCATTCGCCATATACAAACACGCGTACGCACGGTACAGTATCTATAGTAATTATACGTATGTGTATATAATATGTGTACAATATATTAGATGTATTCGAACGGTCTCACTCATATCCAATCACTATCCATCCTGTCGGTCGACAGTGCTTGCGTGGGGCAGGGTGTAGGTGAAGGGGGTGCGTAAACGAAACGTGCCATGGGTAAGTTACGAAAGGACCGGGAAGGAAGGGCGCAAAGATGAAGCTCGAATTTCCGCGAGGGTGAAGAAGCGCTCGAAACGGGAAATAATACGAAAGTAACTTTAGAACCGAACGATATGAACGCAAACGGAGCGGAAATTGATCCAGCGATCCGCTACTCGCAGGCAGAAATACACGCGAATTATAATGGATACGTATATATTACATGTGGATCAATAATAATCATAATAAATCCCAATGATGATAATGATGAGAATATAATTCATAATAATAATAATCAAATATAGTTATTTAATAGAATATAATAATATAGTAAATAGAGACAAATTAAGCAACAACGATCATCTATTTCTCTCTCTCTTTCTATAATATATATATATATATTTATATATTTATATATTTTTATGTATATATAATATATATTCATCTATATTTATATATATAAGATTCGATATACCTATTATTAATTTATTAATCTGCATTTATCTGCTCTCTCCCTTATCTCTCCTCATACGCTTTAGATTACGTTCTTATTACTCGTCTACTATACTTCTATAAATTCTCCCTTAACATTTAGTTATTATTCTTTGAGATATGTATCGTCGTGTGGGTGTACGCGTTCTTGCAATTACTCTCTCGATTTCTCGCGTGCCGTCTCACCCTCGCCTCCGTCGATCTCAGGCGCCACTGTTCGAATTTTCGCGCCCTTGTCGAGTTCTCAGCACGAAGTGGATGGAGCGAACAAATCCCAGAGACAAAGGGGAGGATCTCCCATTTTCCCTCTGTCGATCCTCTCTCCGATCTGCCTCGATCACCCGAAATCGTCCTCGAGCTCGCGCGCCCGGACCCTTCGCGTTCTTCGCCGTTCCTCCTCGCTCCGCGTCGCGAAACGTCTCCGCGGCGAACCACCTGCGTGTGCTATTCGCGCACCACGAGAAGTCCCCCAGAATGCAGTGTTTCTAATGTTTTCCAGGGGACTTCTTGTGCGACGCGAATAGTACGTGGTTGTGTCCGTCCGTGTCTGTATGCGTGTTATCGTGTGGTGCGTGTGTGCATCGCGTGCAATCTACTCGTGACATACCGTGCGACACACGCGCGCTCATGAACTCTGTGTCTCTTGTCTCTCGTCGTTTGTTTTACGAAAATGGCAGTTATCGGTCACAGCCAATGGCTATATCAATAATCATTAATACATTACGCTTTAATACGATTACGATATTAGTTAACCTTATAGACGCATTTATATCCATTATATACGTTATTTAGTAGTGGTAAAAATGCCTTCTACGGAGATGAACGCGCTACGAGGATACACAGCACGCTGCTGCTCGCTCGCTCGCCCGCTCGGGCCGGTACGCGTGTTCGTTGAGCTCGAGGCGGAGGGGAGACCATCCCTCGACTTCTGTTGGTCGACAGGGGAGGAAAGGATCGCGAATCGATCGTGGATCGACGATCTGGTCGCGGCTGTCGCGGGGGCGGACGATCCACCGACGAGTTTCGCTTCGAGTTTCGAAATGTGTCAGACTGTCACGCGTCCTTATCGATCCGACACCCCTTCCTCGCGGGGGTGGCCGCGGTTGTAAAGCATCGGTCGAGGCGAAATTGCGAGATTGAAACGTTCGGACCGCGCGACACGTTCGCGGCGTTTATATTGGCTCGGGTCTTACGAGTTCCCAGCGATCCGCGATGTTATTGTTTCCGCGTGACTCGTTTGCAGCGAAGAACCCAGGCGAGCGTAGAAAGCAACGAAAAAGAGAGAAAAGAAAACGAAACAAGGTAAAAGTCGGGCTCCGCAGCGAGAAACGATTAATAAAACAATAATCAATTTTCCAATATACTTTTAATACACTTCACCTTTTTTTGCTCGATAAAAAAATAAGACTTCAATACGTTCATATATATAAAACAACGAAAAAAATAGTTTAAATAACAATACAATAATATACGTACGCTACTTTGCGATATTTATAAAAATATATATATAATATATATCCATTTACATAATTTACTTATATATAATAACTCTCTCTCCCTCTCTCTTTCCTCCTCTCATACTCTCTCACGAAAGCGCATAAACAACGTAAAAATGAGGAAAAACAGGGGATTTAAAAAAAACACAGAATATCAAAGTGGAAAGACAATCGGAGAAAAAGATCGCGTCGCAGCCTTTCGCTAACAGTACCCTGTGTCTGACACATCGTTGACCGCCACCACTGGACCGATCCCAGCGTTAAGTGAAGAAAGGAACTAAAAGGTCAGACATCGCGTCGGTGGCCCGCGCCCTCGCGCACAGAAGAACTCGCGAACGCTGCCGGAAGACGATACACACGATTGCTTCTGGCGAGCCTTCCCCGCGATCGATTCGCGGAAGTCAGAGTTGTCTCCTCCTCGTCAATGCGTCACCGTGACGATCGATTCGCGCGCGCGACGGCTGCGTCGTACACGACAAACGTGAAACGAGGATGAATGAAGAATCAGAGAAAACACGGACGCTCAGCTACCCTTCGTACCAAGTAAACTAGGCGAAATTTTTGATTCACGTATGGCACTGGCAAATCCTCCCTCTAGCGAGTACGCGCGAGTCCAAGCGTCGATTACGATGGTTTACAGATTGGATGAGAAGAATGATCGCGGAAAGGATGATCATCGATTGCTGAAGGAGGTTCTAGATCAGCGCTGTGCAGATAGATGGAACCCTTTAGTTGAACAGCTTCAACTTTCTCAGTCTTTCGACTTTGCTTTTGATCTACTACCACGTTTGCTGCCGATCTGAAATGTCGAACCATATCAAAACTGCCAGCTACACAGCTCGCCGTTAAGTGAACACAGATGTCTCACGCACTAGCGCGTGATCGGCAGCAAAGGTGTTAATAACTACTAGGTAATGTTTGGGATCTCAACAATAGACAGTAATTTATTACAGTGTCACATGGTCTCCCTGACGATGAAAATGAGAATAGAAGTCCTGCACAGCGCTGCTCTAGATCCCCGCTAAGAGATGGTGACATTTCCGCGCGTCCTCGCGACCGGAAGTCCAAAATGGTACCACGGCGTTATCGGTGGGAGCGAGTAAACTGGAACGAGCACGTAGCGTACGCGTGAGCTGTCCGACGAAGATGACGACCGCGAGGAACGATGACGCCGACTCTGCGCGACGTGTCGGAACCTCGGCCAAAGTGAAGGCTGCCTGACGCGCGTGGGATAGTTAAACTGTTATTATCTAGCAGAGTTGCCCCGAAGTCTAGCAGAGGTTCTCGACAAGCTTGCCTCGTGTCCCGCGAACTCTGACACCTCGGCCATCCTCGGACCACTGGGTATCGTCTTCCGGAAGCAGCGCGTCGGGGGAGGGGAAGACTGCGTGTCGACGAGCGCGATTCCTCCGGAGACCGAGGGTCGTCCAAAGGTCCGGAAGACGTCCCCGTGGCTCGAGTCCAGGGAGCTGAAGGGGCGTCGGGTGTCGAAAACGCGCTCACACTCCATGCACACACAGGCGTTCCGATTCGCTCGTTTGGTATTCGCGAATCGGCCCGAGTTCTGGCAACCCCCACCCTACTCTTCGTTCTCCCGCCGATGTCCTCGCGGGAGATCCTCGGCTGAATGTGGTCTCTAGGTTTTCACGTGGATACAAGCTTACAGCCTACGCATCGTCAGCGTCCCCGTCTCTGTACCTCGTCGCGACGAAGGAACCCGCGAGTGTTGGGCGCTGGTTCCAGTCGCAAGAGTTTCGTTCGTGAGTCCCGGAGAAACGAAGAATAAGAAGAAGAAGAAGAAGAAGAAGAAGAAGAAGAAAGAATGATGCGACAAGAGCGAAAACTCGCGGCCACTTCACCCTGCCCTTTTTTTTTTCACTGTCACCTACAACCCCTTCGATCTTTCCCTCTCATTGCCTGTCCCAACCCTCCCCCCGATCACGAGTCGTGAGAATCAGATCAGACTTATGCAGCGATGAACGATTATCTGGCATGATCTACATATGCACGTACGCGCACGCCTGGCGTGCTTTCTTTTCCCAAAGATTCTTTCTCTCTTTTGCTCTTTCCTGTTTCGTTATCGCTATCTGCGCGGTGGCGTCCTCGTATATCGGAACGTAGATGCTAAAGAGAATACCTATAAATATAGTTTATATGTATATATATAGAATATAATATAATATAATAATATAATATAATAATAATATAATAATATATATAATATAATATAATAATATAATAATAATATATATATATATATGTTTATGTCATCACCGTACCTTTTACGCATCTTTCTCTCTCTCTCGCTCTCTTTCTCTCTAATTTATACTTAACATAGAAAAAATATAGAATTTACTTTGCCTCGAACTTAAATATAATAAACCTCTCTCTCTTTCTCTCTCGAGCGTTGATTATAATATATATATATATATATATATATATTTATATAAATATACGATTTTTTAGTCATGTGTGTATGTGTGTGTTAGTGCGGATGTGTTTGTGATTTTGTGTTATGCCATGAATGGCGAGTTGTGTTCACGTTCACGCGTGTTCGCAGATGGTTGTTGTTGAGCTTGCCCGTATGATCGTGTGTCTATGTTCCTTGTTGCAAGTGTCGATGCGTGCGTATGTGTTCTTCGAGATGAATGATGCTTCAATACAGTAACAAATAATATATTATGTATGTATATATATATATTAATATACACTCGCGCGTAATCGTCGCGCGTCTCTTTCATTTTAGCCCGCGTATGCACGCGCGATCGTGCGTGCAAATGAACGTATGTATGCGTGAGAGACTGTCTGTCTGTCCATCTGTGTATGTATCCCTTGCATGTGAGTGTGTTTGTGTCTTTTTTTTTTTCTCTTCTCTGGTTAGCAGCTTGCGATAAAAACGCGTTTCGACAAGAAGGAAGAGTTTCCATTTCCGAACAAAGAGAACGACACGACGGGAGGTGGGGGAAGATGGGGGTGGGGGGCAAGGGATTCAGGGGTACGAGGGTTGAATAGGGGAACATTCGAAACGAAACGCACGGCGAACGAAAACACCTAAACAAAACTAATAAAAAATTTTAAAAAAATATTAAAAAATATAGAACGAAGGGGGTGAGTCTGGGTGAGAAACTACCGAGACACCCGCTATACAGAGCTGCGGCTCGAACGATCGAAAAAATATCCTCTTTCTCTCCCGTCACCCGTTGACGCCGGGTGACGCGTATAATATATAATATATATATTTTTTTTTTATATGTAATATGTATTAGTAATATACCTCGACTTGTTCGGAGCTGCGACTTGAGCATATCTTCGTTTAAAAATGGCAACGATTGACAAGAAGTTTCGACGATAAAAGGAAACGAAACGAAGGACGAAAACGAGGGAATAGACGAAGAACACGAGTCGAAATAAAAAAATAGGGAATCGAAATCGAAGTCAGCATAAATACATATATATAAAATAATAAAAAAAAAAAAAAATTGGAGAGCGCTGGGACCGTCGAACTTGTACGGCCCTATGGCTCCCCGCTTAACAGCTACTAGTATATAGTTTCCTCGGCCTTTTCCTTTCCGTACAGATCCAAAAAAGAAGCAGCGGGACGACGCGCTCGTTACGCTCGGTAAGAGTCGCTCGTCCAGCTCGTTTTCCCTTTCGAAACGCGATTACGCGAACTATAATGAGATTTCTTCGGCTTCAAAACAATATCAAGGGAAAAGAAACATATAGCGAATGGAACACAGAACATAGAGACGTACCAGCCACCCTCTCGTTTGCGCCGAGGGGGTAGGCGTCGCGGCTCGAGATTTCGTCCTCTTGAGATCGCGAGGCCCATCCGCGAGGACGATCGCGAGGAAGGACGAGAGAGCAGAGGGACGTGTAAAACGAAGAAAAAAAAAAAGGAAAAGAAAAAGGGAAACCGTGAGTCGTCCTTCCTCCCCCGACGCTGCCTCAAGAGGAGGTGGTAGAGTAACACGTATTCGTATAGCGTCCGGTATACACATCTATGCGGATACAATAATGCAATATAATAGAGAATACAATTAATTACGACTCTCGAAAGAAAAAGCTAAATATACACGGGTCGTCGATCCCTACACATGGAACGATACACAATCATATATCGTTCGTAATCCATCTTTGAAAGAGCGAATCGTCACTCGATTATTACTCTACGGTTCAAAGAAATACGCTTTACGGGAGAAGTCTCTCTCTCTCTCCTCTCCGAAGGGAGAAGTTCTTGCGTGTTCCTTTCCCTTGTCCTGGATCCGAGAGGCGATGCTCGCGCACCCGCGATTCGCCGTGTTTGAAACGCTTCCGATTCTCGTAAGCGCCACCGTTCCTTCTTTTTCCGTTTTCCTCATGATTCCCTTAGAATTATTTCTTTTTTGTCTTTGTCGGCGTGAGCGCACCTGTCCCCGACCACCCGTCATCCCGTCGACGAAACGCGCGAAAAATACAAAATCTAAATCTCCTCGATAAAATATCATCCCTCTTACTGTCGTCAGACTTTTCCTGACACCATATATATATATAATATATTTATTTATTTATGTTTATATTTATATATATAATATATATATTATTAATATTATTATTATTTCAATTGCTATGTCGCTTATATAAAGGTAAGATAATACTCTAGTAGCGAGGGAGGCTGGGTGGAACGGGGCACGCCGTATTTTTTTTCTTTTTTACTTTTTTTTGTTAAATAATACTATCATCTAAGTCGGTTTTCGCGCGGCGGATCGAGAGTCACGTGGACCACCTCTCTCGCCCCCATTTTGCTCTTTCTTTCCTCTCGTGTTACGTGTAGTGTGCCTGCTGTACCATGAGATCGGCTGTGTCTGTCTATGCTGTGTGTACACGAGTGTTCTCGGTGTGAGTTGCGTCCGTGTGGATTCAATTATTTCGGCAATCACTCGCTGCAGTTCCGTGACACAAGTTCGCAGGTCGTGGAAGTCCATGTACGTCGATGCATCCGAACGATAGGATCGCCGTCAAGGAATAACGAAATAACTAGAGACGATGCCCGACTATGCTTACTGGTCCGAGACGATCAACGCAACAAATCATTCGTTCGGCTATGGAGAATAGCGAAAGGGAACAATTTCGGGAGCTTTTTGCTATCGTCGGATGCACGACCTTCCTTTGACGCAATTCATTCTGCAGGATTATATTAGTTTGATTATCACCGAGCATATCCCGCGATTACGTGACCCTGTGTTCTAATGGGGTGAAGATTTCATGATCGGTACGAAAATGTTTTGATGAGTTCGCCGAGATTCGTTTGTTTGTTTCGCTATTAAGAGGGAAGTCTTGTCATTTTTTCGTTCCCAGTATTGATAGCTTTATCAGTCCTCTCGTGTTTAATCTGCACGATCAGCTGTTCGTGCGCCGCCATCTTTGCTCCGCGAGTCACGTGACCGCGGGGCCGCGATAGAGCGTAACGATCGAGGGAGCGAATGAACTCGACTGCCACTGCGTCTCTGATTACGCAGAAGCGTCCCTTCGCTGTGGCATGAGAGGTTGCAACTTTTATTCACCGCTTAGCGCGATGAATGGGGACGTCACGATGATTGGTTCGGTTCCTAAATAAAAATATAGAGCTCGTAGAAATTTTCTTTGTCAGTGTTTCCTAAGCACCTTTGATTGATAGTATCTCACGATGTCATAATGAAGTACACGGGAATAAAAATCGCAACCTCGATCTAACGACCGGCAGATGTAAATGGTGAAAGAAGGACGAAATTCAATAATATAAAACAATAACGAGAGTTTCATTGTCATGGATATCTCTAAGAGCACGAGATCTTACGGATTGTCAGTTACGTAAAAAAGCAACGTCTAAATAATTATATCGATTAAAGTTCGATAACGATTCGCCCGACTCGCGTCTCAGGCTGCCTTCGACTCAAAAGTGTTCTCGAAACGAGACACGCGAGAAACGACCTGTGAACTCAATCAGTGAATGGAATGTTACGAAACGACACGTGCAATCAATAGAACAACGAACGCTCGAGTCCAATAGAGAAACGCTAACTCAGTCTAGTCTATTTTCCCCGGATGTGCAGGGTCTCAGCGATCAACAGTCTCGCTGCCAACCGTGCATCGATCCGCAGTCTAACTTTTTCCGATACGCCGAAGGCAACCATAACCCGCGAAGACCGAACGAGTCCTTCTCCCAAGGGGTACAACTTCAGGCCGCCTCAATGATCGACTCAATCCCTGTCGTCACGCACCGACGCTCTATCAGCGATGCATGGACCTGCGAGCTTTGCCTTAACTTTATCAAACGGGGGGTTAAAACGTGAAAACGATGACGGTGAATGAGCGAGTATGTTTCTCTCGTTCCGACACATAATCTCGTAGAAGTTAAAAGCTGACTTCGTTGTATCCGATCGGCGGGAACGACGCGACAAAGGATCGTCGGGGCATTCCCGGCGCGTAGGTGAGGTTCATATTGGCAGCAGTGGAATTGAGACATTGTGCGCGTCCACGGTCCCCCGGCGGGGCCCGCGAGCTGTTCGGGGAAACTCGGGGTGGTTGGGCCGTTCTCCAGCGCCGTCGTTCCTGGATGAGCCGCCGAGAAGGTGGGGTGTTCGAAGAGCAAGAACGTATCAATGGTGAGGATCGGTATGCGTGGCTGGTGTACCCAGGTGCCGCGGCGCGAAAGGGCCTGAAGAGATCTGTCGACGGGAGTTGCTCCTCGCGGCTGCTTTAAGAGAAGATGCGGAGCGCCTGCAGCACGGGCCTGGAGCAGACTGGGCAGCTGGGGTCGGAGCTCTCGCAGACACGGTTGCCGCAGTCCAGACAGAAGTGATTGTGTCCGCATGGTACCAGCGCGGCGGTGACCTCCTTGTCGCCGCAGACCACGCACTCCCGTCGTCCGCCGCCGAGCAGCGAGTCCGTGGGTGACGCTGGACTCGCCGACGCTGGCGGCGATGGCCTCGAGGGTAGCGCGACCCCGGGGAACGACCAGATCGAGGAGGCGGATGCTGCTTGGGACTCGAACGACGGCGACTCGCCCAGGCCCTCGTCCCTTTCGATCCCTGCGCCCCAGATCGCCACTAGCTCGTTCAGTCCAGGCGCCCCGGAACTGCTCGACGAGCTGCTGCAACTTCCGCTGCTGGAGAACGCGCCGCTGGAGCCGTTCGAGCCGTTTGACCCTGGTGGGTCCAAGCATCCCAGGATCGAGCCCAGACCGCCGCGGCACAGCGCGCTCAGCAGCTCTGAATCGTCGAGGCTTGGACCTGTGCCAGTCCTCAGGGCGATGTGCGCCTCGATCTCGCGTCTTGCCGCCTCCACGCTCTCTGGCAGTCCTGTTACCTCGAATACTGGCTCCTTGTCGCGGCTCGGCGTCACTATGTAGGTGTGCGTCTGATGCTGGATTCTCTTGATCGTCGCGCCTTTCGGCCCTACCACCAGACCGACCACTCTGTACGGAACTCGTACCTGAATCGTCACGTGGCCCGGAACCGATGCTGGCGGTCCAGGAGGCGCGCCCAGCAGCGCGCCCAGAGAGCTCTTGCGCGACGCGCGGATCTGAGAGAAGTGCTCCGCGGCTGAGAGGATCTCGCGTTTTGCGCGGGCGACGTCCTCCTTGCGACCTGTCACCACGAACACGGGCTCCTCGCCACGGACGGGAGTCTTGATGTAGGTGTTTGTCTTTGCGCGAAGGGCCTTGATTTTGCAACCTGAAAGCAGAAAGAAAATGGGATTGTAGTTGGGGGTGGGAGACTGTAGTTATTGTTAGAACTTATGATCTACAATTTTGCAGTTCCCTCTTCACCGACACTTTTCAATGCTTGCTGTAGTGGAGTGTTATCTTAATAGAAGCTCGAGGCTATAATATTCAGGCTTTCTTTAGAGATTTCTTGCACTTCAGATGCTCCTTATTTTCGAGAATCAAAAACAAGTCAAGTTTGCTAATCCAGAAACTGATCTCAGAGATTCTTTAAACCTCTAATTGATTTCAAGTTAGTATGTCATAACAAGACCAATACTCTACTACCACCAATCCTTAGAAATCCCAATGAACCCCTTCAGTGTCAACTGACAATTGAATATCGAGTCCTAATACTGATAGATCCTTGTGCCTTGGTACCTTCACACTAAAGGGGTTGAAAAGACGCAGGTACATTTTCATCAGAATAATCAAGGTTCTCCAAAACCAACACCATAGACCTCTAGGACTACCCTATGGTCCTCGTTCATTATCCACCTTCGCATAGAAGCAGTCTTTCTCATGACGCAATTGTCTGTACGCGATGCAGCAAGAGAGAGCAGCAGAGATCCTTACGGTACGAAAAAGGAGAAACTGGCAGCGGTGGGATGCCGCGGAGAAGGAAGAAGTCAGCGAGGCGGAGAGAGAGCAGGGTGCAGGAAACTGGAAGGAAGGAGGTCCCGACCCGGTCTGGTCCTCGGTCTCGCAGACTCTCTGGCCTTGAGCCGGCGCAATGCTAGCAATGCAGGTGAACCACTCCTCTCCCTTTCCTTCTTTCGCTCGCCGACATCGTCCTCCGTCCGTCTCAGTCGCCGTCTACCTTTCTCCTTTCCGCGTATCCTTCGCGGCTTCATCCTTCTCTCACCTTCTCTCTTTCGCCAAGCTCCCTTTCATTCAGTTCACTCTCTCCTTCGGCGCACGAACGCGAGAGTCCCAACGAACCGCGCGCGCGACACACACGCTGCGCTTCTGTGTATCGCATACCATTGCCCTCTCCCTCGCCTACCCCCGACCTTCCCCTCGCGATTCTCCGTTCATTAGCGGCCCCTTTAATTGCGTCTAGCGACGCGATAGCTAATCACGCGAACGCTCAGAATTCGAAACCATTTCACGGCGACAATTGGCTGTTTGGCGAGAATTAGGGAATAGAGAGACCTCGATTAACTGGCGTCTAATTATTTCGCAGGCCTTCTCATTCGAAAGCACGGATAAACCTTTCCGAGCGAAGATGAGGAGAAATGGCGAATATAGGATTTTATAGTTCGAGTGAGAAGTAAAAAGAGAGAGGAACTGTTGGATGAAGATGGGAAGGCAGAGGAATAAGGAATCCCTGAGAAGGCACGGACGAGGCTTTTCAGGACTAGAGAGTTAGTAAAAGAAAGATGAAATCTGGGATTTATCAATCTAGATAGAGGAACAAGAGCGAAACTAAGACTCATTGAACGTTCTTCCTCGCTTGAGAGGAGATAAGAAGCTTGACTGAGACTTGAACCATGATTTCATAGTAAGTACATAGTCTACTGAAAGTAATAAATTTAGTATCCCGAGGATGTCTCAAACTTGATTCTCGTATTAAGTAAGTTAATTCAGATCGTATTGTATTTAAGGTCTGCTGGGACTCAAGCTCACTGACTATACCTATTTGATCCGAATTTGGAATTGAAAGGAGTTATGTATGTCTGGGGATACGTAGGATACACTAGACACAGAAATAACTTATGATGTGGTTAATGTTGGGGATGATCGATACGACTGTGACATAATAAGCAACGCATATAGACCCTATAGTTCTGAAACAATAGTCTTCGCCATTAAAGGAGTCTTCTCAAACTAAATACTCTCTGAATACTAGACAATCCTATCTCTAGTTATTGAAATTTTCATAGACAAATAGCCATGAAATAATCCTATACAGCGTAGTGTACCAATTCAAAGGAGTATCAGACAGCGATTTCTCTCTTTCAAGACCCTCTGCGCTCTCACCAGGTAAATAATGCTCGCGAGTACGACAGGAGGAACGTTTACGCAGCTTTGTTTAACTTCTTTCGCTGGATACGAAGTCCTTGCGCGCCACAATGTCACGGGCGTCCATGGCTCTTCAGGGCCGACGCTGCAGCGCAATCTTGACATCGATACGACCTTAACTGCGCGACATGGTCCGTGATTCGAGCGAGACGTCACACCAGAGGAAAGGGACACGCATCGAACCGCGGCGGCGAGGTCGTCACGGGGGCGTGATCGCAATTGCGACCAACGATGAGCATTTACTGCAACGAATTCAGGGAATTCTGCGCGGGAAAAGGGCAATTTTGACTTGTCGGCTTTAGGCTGAGTCCACGCTAGATTAATACAATGTGTGCGTAAAGATGACTCTGAATTATAGAATAAAGTTGAACCCCGATTAATCGAGTTAACAGAAGATTCGATATTTAAATGTTTTCTTAATATGTAATTTTTTAATTTTCTGCAGACTATTGATGAATGATGAGTTACAGGCAGTGACCTACTGGACCCTTATCGGTAACCCTACTTATACAAAGACAGGTTTCCAAGAATTGAAATTTGCAAAATTGGAACAAATATAAAAAGAGGCACCGAAATTTTGTAAATTAAGGATTTCAATATATGTAAATTTGATACCTCGTTATTCTAAAGATTAATACAGTGAATAATCAAGAACCTGGATACCAAAGATCAAGAATAATTACGACTCCTTTAATCAAGGTTCTACTGCATTTGAAATTAAACACTTGTCCTCTGAGCAATATTTCCCTCCTTCATATCAACGAGACTGGCACTTAAATACAGTTCATACCAACGATTCTCACATTGCTTGGAATGGACTTACATTCTATGTGGCATTCCACGAGCGTAAACCCAGCTTAAGGCGTGACACCATTGCGAGCAAAAGCGCGTGAAACGCGCGTCGACCGGGGAATTAATCGGCCTCACAAATTGAAAGGCTCGTACAACATTTTTTCCAGCGCGTGTCCCAGGGGAATGCAGCCGACTAAAAATACAACGAGGAATAATTACATTACCGTAAGGAAGCATCATTTCGTAACGCTGGAAGCGACAGAGTACACGCGTCCTCGGATCCAGCGGGGTAAATCCTGTTTTAGTTTCATCGATCACGCTTTATTTTCGGAACCCCCCATTGTACAGGGCAACCTTCTCTCCCGTCTCGTTTCTTCCTTCCAGCCGGTTTACCTTCGACGATTATATTCATTCAACGGGTTACGTACCCCGCGCGTACCTCTCCCTTTAACTTTCCTCGACCCTGAATTCAGACCTCGGACACCTCGGCCCGACGCGCACGCGAAGTTGCGCCGCTTTTATGCGACCACAATGGCACGTAAAAACGAGAATGATTGGTTTTAATAAAGTTGCCAGCTCCAGGCACAGTGCAGACGTTTTGCAATAATCTTTGAGAAGCCTTGGATAGAGATTACACAGAGAACCTTCGGTGGAAGAAAATTACAAGATTGTTGGTTGAAAACAGTCGAATGGGAACTGAACTCTTTGCTGCTTGATGGGGTTGTGTTGGCAGCTGCAATGAAAGGCCATATGTTAAAAACGGGAGTAAGGACTGTGTATGATTATAAATGCAATATTGCTTTTAGACTATATTAGACTATTTACAGAATATGTAAATATGTATGTATATAGGTACATACTATGTATGAGTCAGTGATTCATATTTCAAGGTAGATACGTTGATATAGTCTTCAAGACAAAAGGGTTAAAGGTAACTGATGCTGATCCCGTGAAAGAGCCTCCAGTTCATGCTGTATGAACTGATTTCAAGGATTATTGATAAATGAGGGATGTATATATCCGGGACACGATAATTGTTTCTCTGAAAACTGACATCCAATTAAGCCTCAAAGTGGAATCGAATACATATGAAAGATCCTGAAGGATCCTTGATGGAAGATTACAAGTAAAATGGCCTCCACTCGTATCTGCATTTATTTAAAAGCAGATGTCATTGGTACCGACCGACTTCTTTATCCCTGCGTTTACTTATGCCTTGTTCAACGCGAAATTCGACTGGAAATTTCACGTATACCCGTTTCATTTCCCTGGTTAACATCGTAAATCTTGGTCCAAGGACTCAGTGGTTGCGCTATCAACGCGCGCTTGCCAATACCACGCAATTTTTCTCCACCGCGACGGAACTGGGCAAGGCTGCAGCCCACAATCACCCAGACTGAAGATCAAACAGAATTTTATTCTCGATGACGCCTGAGTGGACCACTCAGACCCAAATAAAGGGAACTCCTACCTCAAGAAAAGGAAGTTCATCTAATTTCAAATAGAATGACTTTTCATCGAATAGACGAGTCATTCTTCTCGCTCCTTGGTGATCCAATAGAAAATCCTTCCAATGACATAAAATAGAAATCAGAACCAACAGATTGCTCATCTACTCTCAACCTCCTATACTCTTCTTGTTTCGATGGAAGGATCCAACAATTCTCGCCAGCGATTCCCTGTCTCAGTGACTCGCTGCTTTGACGCCATTTGCCCCAAAAGCGCCAATCTAGCAAGACATCGCCGAGGAGCGACACATGTCGATGACTTCGAGGATGAGGCAGACGTATAAAACGCCGCAGGATGGAATCAGTCGTAATTCTAGCTGGCAAATTGTTAAGACGAAGCTCGCCAAGGGTAACTATTATTATCCGTAATCTGAAGAAGCATAAATTTGCCCAAGGATAGTGGCGAGGATGCCCTTCGGGCCAGTCGTAGAAGACCAGGGAGAAAGATGTAGAGAAATATCGAGGGGAATAAAAATGAAGGGGTAAAGCGGAGGTTCGTGCGAACACCGTCCTATTGGCGTTCCGAGGAAAGCATGGAAAACAGTGTTTACGAAGGAATCCCGATAAATTGAATTACCCGCCAGATCGAGAGGAGGGGACTATCAGTGAGCTTCGATAGCAGGGCGAGTGTCGCTAATTGGCCGTATCTTGGGGAGCGTAATTGGTTCGATTACTGGATAATGCGTGCAAATTTAGAGGCGTTCAAGGTAAAACGATAGCTGTCGCGATTTTGCGTGTCTCCTGTTCCCCTTCGTTGCCAGTCACTGCTGGTTTTATTCGCGGAAGATAAGATGGGTTCTATGACTCTACTGCGAGGTCTTTGCGTTTCGTGATTGGAAGGGGTCGGCAGTCTTGCGTGGGCGAGAAGTTCGGAGTGGGTAAAATATGAATTCTCCCATTAATATTAATATTAGTTAGAGTTATACTCGTGAGCGTTGGCGAGCAGGTCTTGTAGTCCACTTTGCTTCTGCTGGGGAGGACTGTGAACTTATTATAAGTTGAATATTGGTAGAAATAAAGGTATAATAGAGTATAGGTAAAATATAAAATATCTATAGAAATATGTAGAAGAGGACAGACACAAGAGGCTCCAATCGTGGGCAGGAGTGGTGTACATAGATGATTGAAGTTACAGGCAAAGTTGAAGTTCTACTATCGAACTACCATAATATGCTATCGAATTTAACCTCAACGGAGACATAGCATTATTTCACAGGCTTCAAGTGAAACTTCTGGAACGACATAGTACTACGTCACCAAAACGTCAAAGTGTTAACTGTCACGCAGTAACTCGCATAACTGACTAACCATAAAGCAGTTAAGCGCTTACTCTGAGCGTACAAATATTCCAACAGAATTTGACACTGAAACTTCTCTATTAACATTAACAGGTTTCAAGCATATTTCGCAAACACGTTAGCCCATCTACCTAATCCCTTCGGCACCTAGTGAAGTACAGTTAGGGTAGATGAGTTTGGACCCGAAGGATACTAAAGCAAACTTCTCTACTCTCCACACATTTCTATACAAAACTCCCTCATTACTCATTCACATCAATGTCACTGTGTATCATATCAGCCTACTGTACAGAATACTCCCTTCAAGATTTTACATTACAATCTCCAGGACCAAGTCCATTCTCAACAGCTTTCAATCTTCTACTACTGAATCTCTCAAATCCATCATGTCTCGCAATTTCCCAAGAGCGATCCTTAGAACCAATATAGTTTACCACTGTACAAGGTAACGTAGTCCACGTCGAAGCCAACCTTTCTTCCACCGAATCTTCAACCCGTCAGAGGTTCGCTATTCGCCAAGGAGTCGCCCTAGCGAGCGAACGTATCAAACTTTCCGTCTATCGTCGACTCTCTCTCGTTCCGGAAATTCGCCTAGGGCGAACCGGGGCGGTTCGGTTGGCTAAATAACTCTGGGAAGGCAGGTGGACGAGGATCGGTATACGCACACCGATAGGAGGCGGCTCTCACAGGTACGCGCGGAGGCGACGAGCTGCGTCGAAACGAGAAAAGGAGGAAGAAGGTAAAGGGGAAGGCAGCTTGCAGTGGTAAAGAAGAAGAAGAAGAAGAAGAAGACGCAGAAGAAGGTTGCTCCTCGAAGAAGGTGGCTGCTAACGCGATGGTGGCGGTGGTGGTGGTTCGGATGGAGAAAGAGGAGGTGGGGCGTGGGTCGCAGACAGTTGAAGGGCCGCGGCCAAGGTGAGGCGAGACGGAGAGAAGAGAAAGGGAGTGAAAGAGAGAGAGAGGAGAAAAAGAGGCCCCGTTGCAGAGAACGTAAGGCGCCTTTGCCTTTGTCTGCCTCTATCGAAAGGACCAGAAGGACGAAAGAGAGGATCGACCGTGGACCCCGAGCGGCTCCAGGGATCCTTTTCGTTCCTTCTCCGTCGTCGGATTCTTCTCCGCGCATCTTGTTCTTCTTCTTGCACGCGCCGCGAAATCGCGCACGACGGAAGGGGAGTAATAGGTTCCGGCGGTCCTGCTCCGATCGAAATGAATTACGGGCCCCCTTGGAATGCCCGCTGACATCCAACTTTTCGAGGACTACTCTCTTTCAATTTATTTCAGACTTGTTACAAAATGAACATTAGGAGATGGATGTTTCGAAGATTCATCCTCTATTTCAACTCCGAACTCTGAACCAATAGCAATTTTTCTCCTAATCTATCCTCTCAGGGTTTTATCTCCTCAACATATCAGCTTTTTTTGCAAAATTTGAGATCGTATCTAAAAATTGAAACCTTCAAAAAGAAGTTTTTCTTCGAGAAGAAGAATATAATGAAACTCGGCTCCACAGGACAGAATCGTGCTTCAAAGCTTCGAATAACAGATACCTATCTTTAAAATACAGAAGTCTGACTTCTGCAGTGTAGCCTTATCGCCACAGAAATAGTTTCTGAGCTTCCCCCAAGCCCTGAAATTCCACCTATCGTCGTAATAAAAACGAAACACGCATCGAACATCTGATTAAAACCGGACACCGACTAGTTCTAGAAGATTCTCGAGGCTCGCGGGGAATGAAAAATCGCGATCGGCGTCAGCGACACGCGCTGCAACACCGGGGTCATTATTCCGTCGATTTCTTTCTTATTCACTCGAAGTGCCATTCACGTAGCCGATGCACGTGAACCACGTGGTCCGTTGTTCTCCGACGGAGCACAATGCCGAGCAAAGCCCTCCCAGCAGAGGCGAGTCTGAGCCCTCTATTCCCACGATACGTCACTCTCTCGCTCTCCGTGGAATGACGTTGCTGAAATCTGCAGCAGCCGCTGGTAGCAGCGGCAGCAGCAGCTCCCCAAAGGCCGCAGGATCAATAGTTACACGCCTCTATAGCCGGCAGCTGCATTATACACGCGCCTCAGAAACTAGCGGTCATAGTGCACGCGTACGCACACACTAAACGGCCGCCGCGTTATCGACAGATTTGCAATATCTACGCTCAGCTTGCCAAGCTCGTTACTCTGAAACGATGTGCTTCCCAGAACACCATTATCTAAGAGGATCAACCGGTAATCGATCGATATCGCGATCAGAGTAGGATCGAGAACAAAATCCACGTGGAAGATATCTTAAGAGCGTTACAGGAGTCCGCTGCTAGAGCGATACGTTCCAGAAAAGGAAGTTTCCAGAGGAAACGCTCGAGTTCCGACGTTCTGGCGGCTGCGTTTCTCGGAAACACGCGAGGTAACATTTTTGGGCGAGGGAGAAGGAAAAAATCGTCCAGGGACAGGAACTCCGAGGGCCATCTGCTCTCGTCTTTGCTTTAATTACAGCCACCGAATGCCTCGCCCCGAAGAGAGCCACTCGTCCTTTCCTCGGCGACTCGCCGTCGACCGTGGGCGGTATCGACGCGGTGTCTCGACCCGAAAAGGACCGCAGAGAATCGGAATCGTTCGTTTACCCCTCGTTTCGCTGATTTAAACGCGGCTGGCGAAGGAACAAGTTCCTTTGAAATTTGATATATTTCACTGCGATCCTTGGAATGTGGTACTACCGCTACAGTCGAATGACAATT
The DNA here is from genome assembly GCF_051401765.1 of Calliopsis andreniformis. Classification (NCBI taxonomy): domain Eukaryota; kingdom Metazoa; phylum Arthropoda; class Insecta; order Hymenoptera; family Andrenidae; genus Calliopsis; species Calliopsis andreniformis. The sequence continues at coordinate 24,325,714 of NC_135064.1, forward strand.
GTCGCAATTGCGTGGAAATAAAACGTTTCTGAGAAATATTTTGGACATTTTTACTTCCTAAGATCGTTGACCACTTGACAAATTTTTGTGTTCTAACGTTTCATGGATATCCATTAATTGTTTAAATAATTTGAAAGTGAAATCGAAAATATTGAGATAGTGAGTTAATTGAAAAACTAGTAGAGAAGAAGTAAAAATCTAGAAGTAGAAAATTATAATTTCCTCCACTCAAATCTCCCACAATATCTTTTCCCAAAACCCCATCCTCAACTTTCAAACAATTCCTTACTTATCCCACCCCCCATCGTCTCCAATTACCAAACCACCACAATTTGTACAGTCCATTTAAACCCCCCTGACTACCTGTATTTAGGAACGTCCTGTACAAGCAGAGTAGCCAGGTTTCCCAGGAAAAACCAAGCTTTCCACGCAGGCAAACAACTTACCCGAAAAAATGTGAAACAATGTCGGATCACGTAGGGGGATCGCGGTTAAGTTTACTTAGGGCTCAGCGGGCCCTTAAGTAGCGGTACCCTTTTGGCGTCCTGCGGACGATTCGGTGTGTCCGCGCTCGTGGGGCACGAGCCGCGCGCGGATATCACGAGTTTCTCAGGCAGGTCAGTGAAACTGCGCCGTCAAGTTGAAGGCCAACACCCCCACAATGCAACGGCCGAGCACCATCGCTCCCGCCCCACCGCCGACCGCCTGATCCTCAACCACTTTATCCTCTCCCCTTGCGCGCCTTTCGTCCCTCCGCGTCACGTATCCCCTCCCTCCTTTTCCTTCCCTTCTGCCCCCTCCTAGTCGTGCAACTCGCCGGAACATCCGAGGAAACTCCAATAACGCCGATAAAGTCGCGTCGCTGCTGCTTTCGCAAAGTTGCTCAACTCCTTCCGACGCGATGCTTTGTTGGCGACAGAGTGGCAGGATGACTTTCTGATCCATTTCTCTGGGATCTAGGGGATATGGATCGTCGATACTGTAAGCCACTGGAAGGTAATAGCTGAGGGAGGCTCAGAGCTTGGTTACTATGCTCGTATCGAAAGTAAAACTGTTATGTGCTATTTTGATGGCAGTCGAGAGTGGGATTGTCCACTGTTTGCGAAGGGTTTAGGGTGAAACTGGCTATGGTTCGTGGTGGATATGTGACGTGACACTGTAGTTGCTTCTTTCGTACGGGTGTAAGTACTGAACTTTCGCAACGAGGTAACTCGGCTTCCAGAATTAACGGGTTAAGAGGACGTAGTTCGCTGAAGTGCTTTGAGAAGGCTGCTGTTGACCCGACAGAAGCTCAGAGTATCGCGGGATTCGAAGAGATGGAAGAAAGCACCGAAACTATGAAGCATGTACCATAATTTCTATCTTCTCATAACGAACCAAGTTCTTCAGTTATTTTCAAGATTCCACTCGAGTCCTGAGGTTCCAAGTATAGCTTACCACCTAGAGTTGAATGAAAAAAAAAGTGAAGAGGTCTGAACTAAGTTCGACGCACTAAGTTGTAGGGATATCCACTAGATTCCAGGAAACCTGTCGTCGATTGGTCAGTCGTTCGACCAATCGTGGATGTCCTTTGCGATCGTGGATAGCTGAAATCGCGAGCGAGTGGTCACTCCTGCGCCGACCACCGACCAGCGTGGATCTATTGCGCAGGTGTGCCAGCGATTCTTCTTCTCTATCTCTCTGTACCTTCTCCTCTCTCTCCCTTTCTCTATCTCCCTCCTCGGTCTTCTTTGTCTCCCTCCCTGACCCCTCTCGAAGGCCAGAAATTCCAGCCTCTTCTCGAAATAGATCGATGACACTCATCCGAACAATCCACGCGCGCGTACACGCACTCTATGAGTATGAGTGAGTCTATGCTCTCCTATATGCATGACGCGTAACCTCCTATAGGTGCATCCGTACAGGGTGAGCTTAAATAGATGTCGCGAAATTTTTAGGAATATCTTACTTGAAATTTAAAAAAAGTTTATTATATAATTTGGACTCAAGTATAATTGTTTCTAGGCTAAATTATATTACTTCTACTGAATTTGTGGCATTGTATGTTAAATAGTTTCCGAGGATATGCAGGAAGACATGTGTAGATGAAGTATGAGAAGGATCTCATTAATCTTCCTCAGTCAATAACTTTTGACTTCAGAATTACGGATTCTTTGGCGAAGCTAGTGATGGATGCGAACGAACCGTGAGCATTTTTGTTTGTTTCGTATCAAAAATTTGTAGACTTGTGATTCTTCTTCTATTTAAAATTACTGTAGCCTTTTTTCCACGTAATCACATCTATTTCAACTGAAGAGAAGAGAGTAGAACATTTGTTTAAAAGTGGTCAAAGATTCTAACGGGTATTAAAATAGAGTCACAATATATACACCAATTCAATCTTTAGAATCTGATACCAAAAATCCACGGATCACTTACAAAACGAATAATCCAACTAGTGTTGACTACGTACATACTGTGAATAGATTTTCGTAATAGACTCGCAGCGTTCCCACCATATCATATTATAGCGACACCAGAACAGTCGAGGGTTAATCTCGCGACACCCATTTAGACTCACCCTGTATATACGGTGTACACATGCACGCGCGTGCGTCTCGGCTCTCTCGGGGCCGATGTCTCTGAAATAACCGAGCGAGGCTCACTCGCCGGACAGGGGAATAAGGTGCAATGCACGCACCCGTTCACTGCGGCCTCTCTTTCTCCTTCGCCGCCCTCCGCCTCTTTCTCTCTGTCCCTCTTCCTCCATCCACCTCCCTCCGCGTGCCTTTCTCCGTTCCACTCGCTAGTGGGTTCGTTCGCGCGCTCGCGCTCCCTGCAACCGCAGTTGCATTCGACAGTGTCTCGAATGGCAGTGGGGGTCACACTATATTAAGATTGAACTCCACTGACACGGCCGCCCAACTGCGTTCATTCTCCTCCTACTCTCTCTTCCTCTCTCCCTGTCCTTCCTTTTCTTCCCATCCGTATACTCTCGCCTCTCTTCCCTCTATCTCTTCATACTATTTCTCCTCGATACGTTCGCTATCCAGCCCGATACGTTTCGTTCCTTAGGAACGTTCTGGACGTGGGAGACTCTCCATGTGTTTTTCCCCCGATAGAAAAATGAAATTAGGGGAGGATCGCCGATTTTGCAGTGGAAGAACGTGTCACTGTGTTGCTCTGGAGTGTTGAAGGCAAGGACTCGGAGGAAATGGCCAGCATGGTCACGCTGGAACGAAGGACACTCGCCTGCGAGCCGAGGGACTCGCGGACGTGCACGAGTACTCTTGCAAAGACGATATGGTAACCACGTTCCAGCAAAAAGCACTCGGGGGAACCGTGCACCAGCTGCCTGCCGTGTCCGCAAAGTGGGAATCCTGAGACTATTCGTTGCTCGACTGTTTTGCGCTCGTCGGTTTTAAGTAGCTACCTTTGGAAAACATTCCTCGTTCAATTTGATACTTCTGCTGTGTGGTTGTGGTTATCCCTGACCTACCAGTTTCTTCGTTTGAGGTAGGAAGTTCTCTGGAACTCTGCATTAGATCTAGATACCAAATTGGTAACAGTAAAAATCCTACTCCACCTGATGCACTGGGAATTATGCGTAAAACTGAATACTAGTAGATGCCAGTTATATCTGAAGATGTCTCTAAATTGATGAAACAAAACTTATCGTCCCCATCCATCTTCTCATTAGCTCCTGTAAAGTGCTCACTACTGTCCACCCGTCACACAATGTTAAATATTCTTTTTGCTTGTCAGAATGGGATTCGATTACTATTTACACGGATTATCGTGCTCCATCGAAACGGGAGACACCCCCGAGTCCAACGAGAAAACGTCGAAAGCTTCATTAATCTTCGGGTCTACACCCAATATCGATTTTCCAGAGGCGTCGAGGGTGTTAAATATCTCGAACACATCAACGGAAGCGAGTTACGATGGCTCGAATGTCCCTCCTTCCTTGAACTTTACGAGATAACGGCATTTATGCTGGTCATCGTTAAAATTGTTTCTCACCTTCACTAATTAACGTATTGGAGTAAAGTGGGAGCGAGGGAGTGACGGGTCTCGAATGTAATCGACCTCTAAAAGGGTCAGGGGATGAATGTGAGTGATTTTTATACGACGCTGAATTTTGGGAGCATCTAATGGAGGATCAGAAATTCTGCAATTATTCTTCAAAGTGTCCTGACCCACATATGAGTCAGAGAATTATGGCCGCGTTAAAACTTGAAACCTCATTTATTAATATCCATATATTTCACAATATTCTTGTACCAAAAATCACAATGAAGAAAGCATCTATCACCCAAAATCCCTCCTAATTCATTCAAGAAACCTCCAGATATCAAACTCTCAATAAATCCCTCCTGAACGTAAACACCTACCCATGCACTCCAATTCTAATAAAAAGTCTCACAAAAGACGTTCCACTCGAGAAGCACCGCGTCTCAATCGATACTTCCAGCCGAACAGAAGTATCGTAAAGGAGCGTGTATTCGTGTGAATGTTACATCCGACTAACGAAAAACCCTCGAGGTGTCGTAAGAGGAGGACACACGTCGTTAAGCGGGCAGGGAGAGTAGCCGAAGAAAATCTGGTACGGGTCAGACAATGGTGCTACCTGTTTCCTCGAGGAACCACGCGTCTCGCTTCTCCACTCGTCCGGTCGAGAGAGTTTGAGGTAGGTCGATCGACGAATGACTCACACCCTTCGGTTTCTCTTCAACGATCGAGAGAGCCACTCTTGGGCGGAGTGGCTTCCACGGTGGGCACACCACGTCCCATTATATCCGGCGTTGGGGCTCATTAATATCGTGACATCCAATATCGTGTAATTACAACTGAACCGTTGTGTCCGCGCGTGAGTCCCACTGGGACAACCTCTCGAGAACCGATAATGAATCACCCATCAGGTTAAACGCGGCCCTCGTTATTCACTATTTTATTCCATACCCGAATCAGTGAAGGAGGTCGCGAGCTGTACAGACATTTTCCGAATGGAATTGCTCCTAAAATATGTATAGAAGTTGCTATACAGACCCTGGCGAAAATGTGGAATCAAATTTTGAGTAGACTTTCTAGGTATGGTAGACAGATTGGTGCTTTCAGACTAATTACAAATCTTCTAGGAATTTAACTTGCATGAGAAAAATGTATAGAAGTCCCTACGGTCAAAGTTGAAGAATCTACTTTCCTCGACTGATGCTACCCTTCAGACCCAAATTCATATACCCTCAACAATATCTATTATTCCCCAACACAAGTGGGGACGATAAATATGGAAAACACGAATTTCCTCCAAGAATACAAAATTTGGTAGCCCAACAATCCGATCGATCAACAATTTTGACAATTACTCGCTTCCCCATCTGCACATTATGCCTCCCCTTAGTTC